>NC_085842.1:20205281-20577781 GCF_035594765.1 Anolis carolinensis
TTTTTAATGCTGTGTAGAAAATGCCTGTGGAGCCACAGAGAGGGTATTAAAATCCAAAGGTTTGGTCCTAAAATCTGCCCACAATGTTTACATGAAGTTGACATATATGAGTATATACAGTATCCTTCTTGTGCATATCAGTTATCTTAAGGCCCAACTACACTGCTGAATTAATGTAGTTTAACACAATGTCTCTGTGATATGGAGCCTTGGATTTGTAATTTGGCGAGGCACCAGACTCTGGCAGAGATGGCTGAGAACTATGTAAAACTACAACTCGCATTTTTCCATAGGTGTGAGCCAAAGTGGGGTCAAACAGTATTAATTCTACAGTGTAGCTGCACCCTTGTCCTTCAGCCCCTTTTGTCAGATGCACACCTGTTGCTCTACAGCTCTTTTTTACAAGGACCCCACTTTCTGCCATCACAAAATTGTTATAAACGTATCGGTACCTTTCAAGCGGTTGTGTCATTCTTTCCAGAACTTCTGGTCTCCTTTTTGTTCATGTGTGTTCCTATCTTGACTGTGTATTTCAGTGGGATGCTTTGCATATTTTAGTTATAACAATAACAATAATAATATTTTATTTATAAAGTCCCATCTCACTCGGGGCAGCTTACAACAAAATTTTATTTGTGTATGTCAAGGATCGGTGTAAAAAATAGTAAAATTATTAATAAAATAATAATAAAATTACATAAAGTAGCAGCATGGGAATGAAGGCCCCAATTGCAGCCATTGTGAAATGTTCATGAAGCCACAGAGGAGAAGCAAATGGATGCTGTAACAAAAATGTACCTAGGTAAGCTTCTTGCATGTCTCCTCTCTCCCCAAACATCCCTGCCTTAAACCCGTAGTTGTCTTCTTTAGCTCTGGACACAGGTCAAACTGATACAATAATCTCATCTGTTCCCCTTCCTTTTCAGTCTTTCACTGCCTCTGGACTTTTCTGATCTTTTGTTTGTCTTTTTTCCAGTTTTTTCTTTTCTTTTTTTTTTCTTTTTTTGCTTGTGGGTGATTTAAAACTCTGAAAAAGTGCTACATGTTTTGGCCAGCAAAACCATTTTCCTTCGTTTTTGGAAAAAGAGATGTTCTCCACTATATTCTATCCCTGTCTGTCCCACAGCAATTTTTTTTAACTCAGGAAGGAGGTGTGCTCTGCTATGATAGCTTTTAATTTTTTTATTTTTGCCTCTGTCTCTGCTAAATAAAAGTGTTTTTCTCCCTACCCCCTATTCCTTTGTCTTGGAAAACGAAGGTGGAAAAGTTCCCAAGTGACTTGGGGAAGGTTCCCAAATACCAACAAGAAAGGAATTCTCTTTCCATGGCCTGAGGGACCATCTGCAAATTTAAAGTTCCTCTGCCTTCTCCCAAACTTTTCAGTGTGTTGTTTCATTTTATAGAACTGCTCATAGACCTTACTATAACTAAAAAACATTTCCTCTCCTTTCCATGCAAAAGGATATTGTCATTCTCTCTCTTTCTCTCCTTTTCTTTTTTGCTACAGCCAGGCAGCTGAGATCCTTGTTTTTTTAAAATGTTCTTATACCTGTCTCCTCTCCAGGCTGAAAAAAAAAACTTTTAAACGTTTTCCCTAAGACCTCGTGTCAAAGGCACACTGAATTTCTCTGATAACATGTCTATTTCTGGTTTATTAAAACTTCCCTTCTTTTGGTGTGTGCATGTATGTCTGTGAAATTACTCCATGGTGGATGGGTTTTTCTTTTATACAGTAGAGTCTCACTTATCCAACATAAACGGGCCGGCAGAACGTTATATAAGCGAAAATGTTGTATAATAAGGAGGGATTAAGGAAAAGCCTATTAAATGTCAAATTACGTTATGATTTTACAAATTAAGCACCAAATCATGTTTTACAACAAGTCTGCCACTTGTATGGAAGTGTGGCTGCACTTGTGTTGTTGTTGGATGTGTTGGCCCACCGCACGCTGCTGCCTAGAGAAACAGCTGTGGATCCGGGCAGGAAGCAGACTGCGTTGGATAATACAGAATGTTGGATAAGCAAGACTACTGTAGTTGCATTAGCCCAGCTGCACACCAATAGCATCAGTATGAGGAGGGAGACTTCAAAGGGAGGGAGAAGTGTTGAAAACATAGGAAACACTGGTTGGCTTTGACCCTTTACATGTTTTCCCCTCTACACCCAATATAAAGCCCACCTTCTGCCTTAATGAATGACTAGGTGCCCCGAGGATTTGGGAGGATTTTTCTAGAATAGCAAAGAAAAGAGCATTGGGGCTGATCCTACCCCAAGGACCGCAGATTCACCATCCGGGCCCAGACCTCCCTTGCTAACAACACCAGACCAGACTGCAGGACCCATCCTCCACCCCAACCTTGGTGAACTGCTCTAAGATGTCAAAACTGGGTGATATTGAGCTGAGAGTGCCCGATGAGCCATTTCTCTTGGCAGCTGGAGCCCAGACAACATGGATGACCAGCAAGCGTAGTGGACACTGTGGTAAGCCAAGACTCAAGAAAGATGGCCCTCACACTGGTCTAAAGAAAGGTGGCCAACATCTTCAGGAACTCGGACTTACAGCAGTCTTTCTATCCAAGAGGCTGCCTGGATGGAGGAGACTCCTCATGACCAGAAAAATCCCAAGAAAGATAAGCAAAAACTCTGTTGGCTGTTACCATCCAAGGAAGGATTATTGGAGCCTCCGCTGCCATGCCTTAGCATGCTCATCAGCCAGCCCCCCACCCCACCACCACCACCAGAGCTGTGACAAGATTTTCCCAAATAACTGAAAGCCTTGCTACTGGGTGGCATAAAAAAGATAATTTTGCCTTCCCTAAAAGATACAAAATTCAAGGATATCAAGCCTTGGACCTATCATCCCAGGCTAGGTACATCAAAAACCCCTTGTGCCAATCACAACCAACAGAAGAAGATTGGTTCCCAGAATCAGGAAGACCCCCCAAAACCCTGTTCAGGAGGTGCCCACTTAAGCCTGCACAGACCTAACAGCAGAAGACACCTCTCCAGGACCAGCCCAGATCATGCCCTTCAGCTCCTGACCACACTTGATGTTGTCTCCCTGTCATTTTAAAATGGTGGCCACAACAAAAAAAATCAGCTCCTATAGCTCAGAAAAAAGACAACTTTGTTACAGCTATCTGCAATTAAGTTGAGGCAATAGAGAGATGAATTGCATCATATCCTTTTGCCTCAAAGAAGGGGGTAACGTTATTGAAAAATTGACTCCGATCTAATAATAACTATGAATTGCAGTAGAGTCTCGGTTATCTGACCTCTGCTTATCCGACACTCTGTACTATCCGATGCGCCAGTTGCATCTCGCCCCTCCTGGCGGGCGCCTGGCACTTGGAGAGGCCCGCTGCACATTGCTGAGAAACAGCTAGTTTTTTAGGCAGCAATGCAAAGCGGTCCTCTCCAAGTCGGGTGCTTGCTAGGAGGGATGAGACTCAGCCGGCGCAGACTTTTCCCTTCCAGCAAGCACCCAACGCTTGGAGAGGCCTGCTGTGAGTTGCTGCCTAGAAAAACAGCTGTTTTTCTAGGCAGAAACATGCAGTGGGCCTCTCCAAGAACTAGGTGATGGCTGGGAGGGATGAGACTTTTCTCTCCTGGCAAGCACCCAATGCTTGGAGAGGCCTGCTGTGTGTTTCTAGACAGCAACATGTAACGGGCCTCTCCAAGAGCCAGGTGATGGCCAGGAGGGACAAGACCTTTCCCTCCAGGCAAGCACCTGGCGCTTGGAGAGGCCCACTGCACATTGCTGAGAAACAGCTGTTTTTTTAGGCAGCAATGTGCAGCGATCCTCTCCAAGTCGGGTGCTTGCTGGGAGGGACGAGACATGGCTGGCACAGACTTTTCCCTTTTAGCAAGAACCCAGCACTTGGAGAGGCCTGCTGAGCGTTGCTGCCTAGAAAAACAGCTGTTTCTCAGCAATGCGCAGCTTTTCCTGAATCCCTCACTATCCAACATTTTTGCTTATCCAACATTCTGCCAGCCCCTTTATGTTGGATAAGCGAGACTCTACTGTAAAAATGTATTTTTACAGATCTTAGCTGGGTCTAAGCCCCAGCCCAGCCCTAAACATTCCTAGGAAGATTAAGCTAATCATTTACCAAGCCTGAAATTGGTTTGGCAGGAAACCCCTCAGGCTAACCCATGATCTGCTTCCTCTACCTCTTTTCCTCTTTTCCCTCTTAAGATTGCAACACCTCAGGATTGACCTTTTCCTCACCTCCTGAGCTCTACACTTGACCTCAAGATAAATAAAAAGATAACATTCCCTTATTCCTGTTGCCAAGGTTCTCAAATATCATAGTTTTAGATGATGTAGTGCTTATGTGACTTTGGACTATGTGATTGTCTTGAGAAACAACATTTCAGTTGACCCCCTGTTGAGAGATTGACTGCCAGAAACCTCCAGGACTCCTCAAGGACTTTGTCTACTCACTTGATTGACCTTCCAGTTTCCCAAGCCCCACTCTTTGTGTATAGATTATTTCAAGCTTCCAAAGTTGATTAGTGATAATATTATCCATTCTTTCTAAACTGAACAATGGGGCCCACACCCTCAGAAGTGGGCACAGCAACAAACTTTTAAATTTTCAACCTCACCCATACCAGCTGTTGTCTCTTCCTCTATGCTAGTCTGTGACATCAGGAGGAAGTTTCAACAAATGAGAAGGCGGATCCGCAAAATACAGGAAAGGAGATTCCACCTGAACATGAGGAAGAACTTCCTAACTTTGAGAGCCGTTCAGCAGTGGAACTCTCTGCCCCAGAGTGTGGTGGAGGCTCCTTTCTTGAAGGCTTTCAAGCAGAGGCTGGATGGCCATCTGTCAGGGGTGCTATGAATGTGATTTCCCTGCTTCTTGGAAGAATGGGGTTGGACTGGATAGCTCATGAGGTCTCTTCCAACTCTATGATTCTATGTGGCACATCTCTGAGCTTCATTTGTTTCTCCTCTGTGGCTTGATTCATACACATTTCTGAATAACCTTTCTCACACACCACATTTCAAGATAATTTAATTTTTTTACACAAATCCTTGACATACAAGAATACAATTACAACCAAAATACGTAAAACATCCCACTAAAACACACAGTCAAGGTAGGAACACAGAGCAACAAAAAGTAGATTGGACGTTCTGGAGATAATGAAACAACTGTTTGAAAGATTCTGATCAGTTTATAATTATTTTGTAATGGCAAAGTGGGGCCCTTGAAAAAAGAGCTGTAGACCAACAGGTGTGCATCTGACAAAAGCGGCTGAAGGTTATGGGCTATGGGTACATCCACACTGTAAAAGTAATGTTGTTTGGCTCACGGCCAGCTCCCTTTGGCTCACGGCTATGGAATAATGGGAGCCGTAGCGTTACATGGCCCCTAGCCATCTCTGCCAGAGTCTGGCGCCTCACCAAACTACAAATCCCAAGGCTCCATATCATTGAGCCATGGTGTTAAACTGAATTAATTCCACAGTGTAGTTGGACCCTAAGGCATCTTATATGCACAAGAAGGATGCTGTATACAGTAGAGTTCCGTTTAATCCAACCTACCGTATTATCCGATGTGTATTATCCAGGGTGCTTGCTGGAGGGATGGGATGCGGCTGGAGCAGACAACCAGTTTAGGCAAGCAATCGGTTTAGAAAAGCCCACATAAACATGCCGCAGGGTTTCTCTAAACCGGTTGCTTGCTTGCCAGGAGGGATGAGGCTCATCCTTCCCGGCAAGCAAGCACCCAGCCCTTTGGAGAAGCCCTGCTGCATGTTGATAGGCAGCAACATACAGCGGGGCTTCTCTAAACTGGTTCCTCCTGGCAAGCACCGGGCTTGTCGGGATGGATAATAGAGTCTCCCTATTATCCAAAGTTTCGGTTATCCGACTTTTGGCCCGCCCATTTATGTCCGATAACCAGAACTCTACTGTATATCAATATATAAGTCAACTTCATGTGTAAGTTGTGGGTACATTTTGGAGCCAAAATTGTGGGTTTTGATATGATCCATGGATAAGTTATTGTGCACAAAGGGTAAACACCCTCTCTGTGACTTTCACATATTCTACCCAAGAATTCAGAAAAGCCAGAACCAACGACATGGTCGGGAGTAGTAAGGGTCAGTGCTTCTTTTAGGTTCTCCTGCGATGAACTAAGCTCTTGCCTTTTGTTTTTTTGTTTTTAATATATATTTTTATTGAAGTTTTACCTTATAAGATAGAGTAAATTAACATTGAAAGAGTGAGAACATTTGATTGTATAGAAAGTGGGAAAACTGAGATTTAAAAAGGATCAAAAAGGGAGAGAGAGAAAACCAAAAACAAAGCTAAAATGTCCATATTTATATAAAAAAGAAAAAAAATCTGAACAAATGGCGATATAAAAATGCAAAGTACTTGGCAAAGAAATACACCAAAAAGCAAAAGCAAAAAGCTCACTGTTTCACAACCTGTTCACAAGCCACCAGCAATTGCTCTTGCCTTTTGATACTCTACACAGCGAAGGGTATGAATAAGAATTAGGTCAACCCAGGATATTTGGGCTGATTTTTTGACTAGTATTTCTAGACTTATTCATGAGTATGTAGGGTACAAGGGTTGAATGAAAAGTAATGCCTCCACCTTCGTAACTCAACAGATGGCAGCACTGGTATGCGGCAGGTACTGGCTTGTTTAGTAGACTCTCCTCTACATTTCCATTTAGCGGGAATCCTTAGCATTGAATGGCTGTGTTGTTAAAGTGTGAAGTATGGAACCCTGTGCAGACGGTCGGTCAATGCGACTTAAGCAACGTGCAGTCACTGAATTCTTGACAGCAGAAGGTGTCACCCCAAAGGAGATTCATCAGAGAAGGCAAGCTGTTTATGGAGATTGTGTTGATGTGAGTACTGTGTGTCATTGGGCGAGTAAGTTTAAAGATGTTGAGGTGGGAACATTTGACTTGCGTGACAAACAAAGAGTTGGACGTCCTGTGACAGCAACCACTGAGTTTCACAAGCAAAAGGTGGACAGATTCATTCAGGACGATCAGGCCTGTGGCGCAGGCTGGAGAGCAGCAGCAATAAATCACTGCAATGAATCACTCTGACCAGGAGGTCATGAGTTCGAGGCCCGCTCGGAGTCATGTTTGTCTTGTCTTTGTTCTATGTTAAAAGGCATTGAATGTTTGCCTATATGTGTAATGTGATCCGCCCTTCGGGGTGAGAAGGGCAGAATATAAATGCTGTAAATAAATAAAATAAATAAATTGTATCACTCAGAGAGAAATTTCAAGCATAATCGGCATTTCACAAGAACGTGTGGATCACATGATTGCTTTGCTTGGCTATCAGAAGATCTGTGCACAATGGGTATCCAGGATGTTGATGCTTGAAATGAAAGCACACAGACTTGAAATTTGCCAGGAACTCTTCTCGCATTACGAGAATGAAGGTGATGCCTTTCTCCTTTGGGGTGACACCTTCTGCTGTCAAGAATTCAATGACTGCACATTGCTTAAGTCACATTGACTGACCATCTGCGCAGGGTCCCATACTTTGCACTTTAACAACACAGCCATTGAATGCTAAGGCTTCCTGCTGAATGGAACTGTAGAGGAGAGTCTACTGAACATGCCAGGACCTGCCGCAGACCAGGACCGCCATCTGTTGAGGAGTTATGAAGGTGGAGCCATTACTTTTCATTCAACCCTCGTACTTATTTTTAAGATGCCACTAGACTGTTTGTTGTATTGGATGAAAAGACTAACACAGCCATCCCAGAATCCAGCACATGCTGAGGTTCGTGTGACAACTTCCCTTCGATGTGGATTCTCTGATGTAAAGTCAGGTTGGTACTTTGATTGAAGCTCTTCCCACACTCTGAACAGGTGTACGGTTTCTCTCCGGTGTGGATCCTCTTATGTCTGATAAGACTTGATTGGTCACGGAAGCTCTTGCCACATTCGGAGCAAGTGTACGGCCTCTCCCCGGTGTGCATCCGTTGATGGGCGCTGAAGCTTCCTCGGTGACTGAAACTCTTTCCGCACTCCGTACACTGATAGGGCTTCTCCCCAGTGTGCACTCTTTGGTGTTGAAGGAGGCTCTGCTTGTCAGCAAAGCTTTTGCTGCAATCCAGGCAGCGGTGTGGTTTCTCCCCCTTGTGGATCTTCTGATGCCTCAGGAAGTTGGTGCTCTTGTTGAAGCTCTTCCCACATTCAGAGCACTGGTATGGCTTCTCTCCCGTGTGGATGATTTGGTGTGACGTGAGGTGGGCGCTCTGGACGAAACCTTTCCCACACTCCAAGCACTGATACGGCTTCTCCCCAGTGTGGATTATCTGGTGTGAAGTAAGGTGTGAACTCCGACCAAAGCATTTCCCACACTCCAAACATTTATACAGCTTCTGCCCTTTTGGGATCCTTGCATGCTTCATCTTACCAAGATCCGAATTCATAAACTGTTTCTCATCTGCAGGAATACTTTGATTCAGGTATATGTTGGAACTTGTCCCTTCATAAAGCATTTCACATTCAGTGAGGTTTCCACTCTGGCTGAACGTCTTTTCAAACATTAAATCTGATTTGTCCTCAGGGTGAATTCTCCAATGAACACTGGGGAAAGCAATCCGCTTCTTTTCTTTTTCCTGTTGGACTGAGATTTTGTGGAAGTTTTCCACCTGAAACAGGAAAGATTTGGCTTCCGTCTCTTCCGTGTGGTTTCCGTCTTTGCTCGCTGGCCCATCTTGCCTCCAAACATTCTCCTTCAATGCTTCACACTCTGTTCTTTCTGAGGAATCCTCACACAATTGCCTCTCATTCTCATCTTTCCATTCATCATCTGTTGGAAACAAAAAAGAAGGAAAATTAAGACCCACTCCCCCAATGTTACCAACTTCCCAGGAAGACTTAGGAGGAGCAAGACACTACGTCTTCCCAATGGTTGCTTCCAAGTCTTTGGAAAAAGTTTATGAATCTTAAATAAGAGCCCAAAGAGAATATGAGTCAAACATTGTTCTTATTAACGTTTCATTTCCTTTTTCAAATCTTCTGTTTCTCTCACACATGTGTTTCTGTGGTGCAGGAAAAAGGCATCTTCTAGGCATGTCAACTTGAAAATATCATCAATTCACAGAGTTGGAAAGAACCATAAGAGCTATTGAGTACAACCCTTGTAATGCAAGAAAACAGTTAAACCACTCCTGTGATGTGGCCATCAAAACTGTGTCCAAATAGAGTTCACCACTTCTGAGGCAGTCTGTTCCACTGTCAAACAGCTCTGATCCTCAAAAACATCTTCCTATTATTACAGCTTTCAACTCCAGCTCTATCAAGTCAGCATTGTGAGGATTTGTAAAAGAGACACCATTATGCGATGAGTTGACTGGAAAGGGCATGTGTCGACAGCTGATTGGCTGAGCCAGTCAGGAGACAGAATTCCGATTGGCTGCTGTCTCTAGCTTGGTGCTGAGACAAACGGTTTTAACTGCCACTTCCATCTCGGAGAGGGAGGAGAGCAGCTGACTGGAAATGGTCAAGAAGGAAATGGTTGCTATACTCTCCAAAGCCTGATTGTTTATAAAGCAAATGAGGCATATTTAAAGACTGTTTAAAGGGACTATTTATTCCCTATCTTCTCTATGTGAATTCAGAAAGATTACTATATATATTGCTGCCCTGTTTGATCTTTTGAACTGAAATAAAGATACTGTTACTTGTTACACAAGCCTGATTGATACTTTATTATACTGCAGGGTTTATCTTGATTCAGAAGCTGTGATAAAGCTTCTATTTATTTATATGTACAACCCCCAACAAGCATGACCTCCAGCAAAGATGTGACCGCTACACTTAGACCAGGGATCACCAAACTTTTCAAGCGGAGGCCGATTCATGGTCCCTCAGACTGTTGGAGGGGATGAACTATAGTTTGAAAAAAAATGAACCAATTCTTATTGACACTGCCCATATCTTATTTGTAGTGTAAAAAACCATGAAAGCACAACATACTATTTAAAATGAAGAACCATTTTAACCAACACAAAATTATCAGTATTTCAATGAGAAGTGTGAGCCTGATTTGGGTGATGAGATGGTCAAGTTAGTGAGGATTGTTGTTGTGTGCCTTTGTTTCAGACTGAGGGCAACCTTAAGTCTAAGGTTTTGTGCGGAGGCCGGGGAAATGACCTTGGAGGACTGCATCTGCTCCATGGGCCTTAGTTTGAGAACCTCTGACTTAGACTATCCAAAGGACTAGAGAAGGCCCTACTCAGGGGAGAAGCAGCCACAGTGCTGTGGTTAGTCTAGCAAGAACATCCCCAACATCCAAGGAAACAAACAGCACAGTCTACTTACCCAAGGGTCCAATATCCCCGCTGTCATCTTCCTGTTTGGTCTCCACACTAAGTTTCTTCTGCTCGATCTCAGGCAGGGCTTGGTCATCTTCAGGGGAATCCACGGTCTCCTCTTCTCCCTCAGATTGCACCTATAATATTTATCACTTGTTAGCCAAATGTATATCCCATGTATATGGCCTTCCACTGCTCTACATTGTCCTCAAAATAATTGTAAGGTAGGAGAAAATGACAGTCACACAATCACTTGATGACCTTAGTAGCCCAATTTCCCAAATCATAATCCTACACTCAACTTGCTCACTGGCCACTTGATGGGGGTTGCATTAGCCATTTGCAGGACACTTCTCACCCCAACTATGTTCCAAGGTTTTATAAAATGAAAAGATAAGTATGCCCAACTCCTCATGGGGGTTTGGGAAGCAATTTTGCCATGTTTTTCTCCCCACTGGGCTGTTTCGGGCCTTTTCAAAAGCAAACTGAGAAAGATGTTATTGGGCCAAGGAGAAAGATGGGAGTCCTCAGAGGGTTCAAAAATAGCCACACACTAACTTTATTTTGCTCACTCAAAACTATGGTGCCACATTAGCTTGATAGTGAAAGGAGATCTTTAGATATAGGATTGTTTTGTGTTTTCCGGGCAGTATGGCCATGTTCCAAAAGTATTCTCTCCTGACGTTTTGCTCACATCTATGGCAGGTATCCTCAGAGGTTGTGAGGTATATACCTCACAACCTCTGAGGATGCCTGCCATAGATGTGGGCAAAACGTCAGGAGAGAATACTTTTGGAACATGGCCATACTGCCCGGAAAACACAAAACAACCCTGTGATCCTGGCCATGAAAGCATTCAACAACACATTGATCTTTAGAAACCTCACACTATCCCTTTGAGAAACCTGGGACCTAAGAACATATAGCAATGTTTTAGTATCTTTTAGAGTTGAAGCCAGATTAAAAACCCAAAGTTATTCTGGCTCAATGATTATACTAGATGTGGAAAAGGTCAACAAAAATTTAGAGTTGCCAAAATGAAAATTTTCAGCTGGTTCAAATCCCAGCCCATACTGAACCACAGGATCGAGACAGTGTGAGCTACACAACACTGAGACAATGAACGGTCCTCACCTGGCTTGCTTGACACCTGGACTCTTGCTTCTGGAGGAAGTCCTCCGCCAAGGCCACCGCCTGGGAGCAAGTTTCTGGACCACATTCCTTGACCCAGGCCTCTAACTCTGGAGGTAGGACGGCCAAGAACTGTTCCAAGACCAGCAGCTCCAGGATCTGCTCCTTTGAATGCCTTTCAGCTTTCAGCCACCGGCAACACAGTTCCTGAAGCTGCCCGTAAGCCCCTCTCGGCCCCTCGGCCACTCGGTAGCGGAAACGCCGGAAACACTGCCGCTGTTCCTCCCTCCACATGGCATCCCTGTGCAAGATGGCAGCCTTCACTTTCCCATAATCCTCCCTGCCTTCGGCCTCCAGGCTGGTGAAGGCCCGCTTGGCCTCTCCACTCAATGCTGGCAGGAGCCGGGGCACCCACTCTTCCTTGGGCCACCGGCAGGCTTGGGCCACTTGCTCAAAGGAGGCCAGGAAGGCTTTGGCGTCGTCCCACGGCTCCTCCCTCGACTGAGAGGTGCCCCAGTTTGGGTGAGGGCCTTCCACGCTCTTCAGGAACTCCTGCCATTGGGTTTCCCACCGCTGAAGTGAGTCTTTGTCGAGTTCCTGTTTCACCTCAGTTGGTCTCCTCTGCAGAAATGCTTCCATCATCCCAACATGGCAGCTCCCTCTCACTTCCCGTGACACCTGCCCTGGTATAGTACTTGTAAGGGCTTCTCGGGTCTCCATTTTCATCTTTAGACAATATTAGCCTGAAATGGTGGGAAATGCTAGACTCTACTGCAGCAGTCGAAACATCCACATGGAGCCTTCTGTTTGGAAAACTGGAAGGAAAAAAAGAAGAATTTTGCATGACATTCACATATTAAAGAGGAAGAGTGATGAAAGCAAATACGCAGGGCTGGAATGAACCTGGACATTGAACAACTAACCATGAAAGGGTAAAAACAGTACACTCTGACCCCTGTGTCCATGGAGGATACTTTCCCGAATTTACTGAAAAAACAGGAAACCATGGATAATAGTGAGAAGTATTGAAATGAATGACTCAGCCAACATACAGTTGCACTGGAGAACCTAGGCAAGGAGTATATTCTCCCTGACTATCAGTGCATGGACTACTCCAGCACCCTTTTTCCTCATTAGAGACTCTAATTCTTTACTAACTATGTTATCACACTTAGGCTTTATTGTGGTCAGACCTGCACTTTGGGCTACAATATGAAGCAGAAATTTAAAATTTTAAGGACCGTGGATACCGTGGATACCATGCCTGGTGAGGCCCTCTAACCGCCAAAGTTCAGCTACAGATGTCCTCGGCTTCTTAAACTACATTTCTCAGAATCTGGAGCCGCAGTGGCGCAATGGGTTAAACCCTTGTGCCATCTGGACTGCTGATCTGAAGGTTGGTTTGCTCGGCCTGACGGTTGCTGGTTTAAATCTGCGAGATGGAGTGAGCTTCCATCTATCAGCTCTAGCTTGTGGGGACATGCGAGAAGCCTCCTGGCAGGATGATAACACATCCCTGGGCAACGTCTCTGTAGATGGTCAATTCTCTCACACCAAAAGCAACTTGTAATATGTTGTCAAGTCCCGTCCCCTTGATCAGGTCATGTAAGTGTTATTTATTGCTATAATTGTATTATTTTACTTTGCTTAATCATGTGTTATTATGTTGCTATGTAATGTTTGTGTTGTTTTTATGATTGGAAACCGCCCTGAGTCCCATCTGGGAGATAGGGCGGTATATAAATAAAGTTTTATTAGTATTATTATAAGTCACTTCTGACACGATTTTAAAAATTCCCAGAATTTTACAGATGGTGGAAGACTTCCAAAATGCGGAGCTGCCTGCTTTAAAACCCTAAAGCAGTTTATCTCCTTAAACAACCATTTCTTTGTTCCTGATTAACTTTTAAAATTTCTTTATTATCCATCTTTTGCTCCCATAATTGGGATCCAAAGCAGCTCACAACTTTAAAAAGACAGATAACTAAAAGCATACAAAAAGTACATATTAAAATGGAATTAAATAACGGAGGGTGCATCTCCAACAGGCATGGGCAAACTTCGGCCCTCCGGGTGTTTTGGACTTCAACTCCCACAATTCCTAACAGCCATGATCTACACTGTCGAATGGATGCAGTTTAGTGCTGCTTTGTCAGAGAAGGGAAAAGACCTTGTAAAACTACAATTCCCAGGATCCTCCAGCATGGGGCCAGGGCAGTGTCAGGGGTGTGAAGTGCATTCTTTCTCCAGTGGAGATGCATCCTATACAGTAGAGTCTCACTTATCCAACATAAACGGGCCGGCAGAACATTGGATAAGCGAATATGTTGGATAATAAGGAGGGATTAAGGGAAAGCCTATTAAACATCAAATTAGGTTATGATTTTACAAATTAAGCACCAAAACATCATGTTTAACAACAAATATGACAGAAAAAGCAGTTCAATATGCAGTAATGCTATGTAGTAATTACTGTATTTATGAATTTAGCACCAAAATATCACAATATATTGAAAACATTGACTACAAAAATGCGTTGGATAATCCAGAATGTTGGATAAGTGAGACTCTACTGTAGTTGCAACCCTTCTGCTCTTTCCCATCCTGCTCCCAAAGGAGGAGCTGCAACATTTCCCATCACACCCACCTTGCCTTCCCTTTCTTTCCTCTGCCTTCCCTCACCTTCATCCTTCCAGTTTCTTCCATCTAAATCCAAGAACTCCGGCTCAGATGCTTCTCCTTTTCCTTCAGAAATCTCTAAGAATATATATAAATCAGTTTTCCAAAAAGACACTTCCTAGAGGAGGAGCCAAACCAGGAAGAGGATGACACAGTCCGCTCTAGCCACCTGTAGTTCCAGATCTCGGAGGTTTGCCTTCAAGCCGCCTTTGGTCCTCCAGGCTTTTGGACTTCAACTCCCATAAGCCTCGGCTTCTTTGGACAATAATCAGGAACTCTGGGAAATGAAGTCCAAAACTGCCTGGAAGACCATTGCTTGGGAAACACTGTTGCTTTTTAAAGCTTTTAGGAAATGATTTCCTTAAGGAGGAGGAAATTCCTCTGATGTTGCAAGGAGGTTTTTTAATAAAGTAATTTTTCCAGCTTATTCATAAGGAAAATTACAAATAAGGATTTGTTTATATACAGTAGAGCAGGGGTCCTCAAACTTTTAAAGCAGAGGGCCGGTCCACAATCCTTCAGACTGCTGAGGGGCCAAATTATCATTTGGGGGAAAAAATTCCCATGCACACTGCACATATCTTATTAGTAGTGCAAAACAACAACAATAACAATGAAAGAACAATACAATATTTAAAAATGAATATAATTTTAACCAACATAAACCTATCAGGATTTCAATAGGAAGTGTGGGCCTGCTTCTGGCCAATGAGATAGTCAGGTTAATTAGGATTGTTGTTGTTGTTGTGTGTCTTCAAGTCATTTCAGACTTTGGGCAAGCTTAAGTCCAAAATTATTTATTTATTCATTTACTACATTTATTTACTACATTTATATCCCACCCTTTTCACCCTGAAGGGAACTCAGAGCAGCTGTATGTACATACAGTATATTATATTATTAGCATAGCACAATATTAGCATTATATGTTACTATATTGAACTATATCACTATACTGTAATATTATATGTAATATATAACATATAATTAATATTATATGGTATTAGTATTATATTGTATAAAATAATATTATTATCAATATAATATGTATATACAATATATTATATTATTTAAACAGATATAAAAATATTATATTATAAATGAGGGCGGGGGCCAGGTAAATGACCTTGGAGGGCCGCATCCGGCCCCCGGGCCTTAGTTTGGGGACCCCTGCAGTAGAGTCTCACTTATCCAACATAAACGGGCCGGCAGAAGCTTGGATAAGCAAATATCTTGGATAATAAGGAGGGATTAAGGAAAAGCCTATTAAACATCAAAGTAGGTTATGATTTTACAAATTAAGCACCAAAACATCATGTTATACAACAAATTTGACAGAAAAAGCAGTTCAATACGCAGTAATGTTATGTTGTAATTACTGTATTTACGAATTTAGCACCAAAATATCACGATATATTGAAAACATTGGCTACAAAAATGGCTTGGATAATCCAGAAACTTGGATAAGCGAGGCTTGGATAAGTGAGACTCTACTGTATATATAATTGCATTGGTATTTATTTACAGTAGAGTCTTACTTATCCAACATTCTGGATTATCCAGCGCATTTTTGTGGTCAATGTTTTCAAAACATTGTGATATTTTGGTGCTAAATTCGTAAATACAGTAATTACTACATAGCATTACTGCGTATTGAACTACTTTTCTGTCAAATTTGTTGTATAACATGATGTTTTGGTGCTTAATTTATAAAATCATCACCTAATTTGATGTTTAATAGTCTTTTCCTTAATCCCTCCTTATTATCCAACATATTAACTTATCCAACGTTCTGGATTATCCAACGCATTTTTGTGGTCAATGTTTTCAAAACATCGTGATATTTTGGTGCCAAATTCATAAATACAGTAATTACTACATAGCATTACTGCGTTTTGAATTACTTTTTCTGTCAAATTTGTTTTATAACATGATTTGGTGCTTAATTTGTAAAATCATAACCTATTTTGATGTTTATTAGGCTTCTCCTTAATCTCTCCTTATTATCCAACATATTCGCTTATCCAACGTTCTGCCGGCCCGTTTACGTTGGATAAGTGAGATTCTACTGTAATTGCATTGGTACTGTATTTATTTATTTATTTTTCATGTCTCCATGAGAATCAATCGTTCTTATGTTCCATATAATGTTTCAAAAATGGCTTTTACATAGTTAACTCAATATCCAAGTTTTCTCTCTGCCAGTTCTTTATCAAACTGCTACTCAAATTGCCTGTGGATTGATGATGTCCCCCCTGAGTTGCAAAGAGTTTTTTCGGGCAAAGAAGGTGAGGTTCTGTTCTATTTTCCAGGCAGACTCCAAAAGAGGGTTTAGACAGAGAAGGATAATCCATTATGTTAGAATTGTCTAAACAGATAATACACAATATCTGCTTTGAACTGGATCATATGAGTCTACACTGCCATATAATCCAGTTCAGAGCAGATAATCCGGATTTTATATGGTAGTGTAGAGGGAATGCAGTCTGGCACCACCTTAGCTCCCATGGCTCAGTTGGGGAGTTGTTGTTTCACAAGTTTCTCTTCCTACAAAGAGTCTGGAGGCCCTTCCACACATAATAATAATAATAATAATAATAATAATAATAATAATAATACTTTATTTTTCTATCCCGCCACCATTTCCCCAAAGGGACTTGGGGCGGCTAACATGGGGCGATGCCCAAAACAAAACAGAATAAAGCAATTACAACGAATATCAAAACAAAAACTGTAATAACATAAATCAAATCAAATAAACAATTTAAACATTATAAAAATACAATAAAACACATAAAATCAGAACAAATGAGTAATAATAATATTAGGTAAAGGGTAAAGGTTTTCCCCTGATATTAAGTCCAGTCGTGTCTGACTCTGGGGGTTGGTGCTCATCTCCATTTCTAAGCCGAAGAGCCGCCGTTGTCCGTAGACACCTCCAAGGTCATGTGGCCGGCATGACTGCACAGCCATAAAACCCACAACACAGCCATTTTTTCTCCCGTGTCCGGAGCAACTTGAGTCGCTTCTGGAGTGAGAGAATTGGCCGTCTGCAAGGACATTGCCCAGGGGACGCCTGGATGTTTTGATGTTTTGACCATCCTTGTGGGAGGCTTCTCTCATGTCCCTGCATGGAGCTGGAGCTGCTAGAGGGAGCTCATCTGCACTCTCCCCAGGTGGGATTCGAACCTGGCAGCTTTCAGGTCAGTAACCCAACCTTCAAGTCACTTAGTCCACTATGCCATCTGGGGTGCAACACAGCCATAAAACCCAGAATATCAAGGCAACCCCCCCCCCCCCCACACAACAATATCTGCTTTGAACTGGGTTATCTGAGTCCACACTGCCATGTATTCCAGTTCAAAGCAGATAATGTGGGATTTTATTCAACTGTGTGGAAGGGACCTGGGTGCCTCATGAAACTACACAACTCCCAGGCGTTGAGCCACGAGCAGTTCCTGTTACAGCCTTATCTGCCTTTGGACAAAAGGCCAAGGCTGTGTATTTCAAGAGCTGGCCTTTTAAAAGCTTGGGACTTCATTTCCCAGAATGCCTAGCCATAGGACGAAGCGGCTGAGGCTTCTGGGAGATGAAGTCGGACAAAAAAAAATCTAGCGGTTGGAACGTCACGGGGTCTGTGCTCGGGAGACGGGAAAGAAGTGAGGCTTGCGCATGTGCGTGCGTTCGTGCGAGTGCTTCCGGATTGCCTGTTTTCCCGCGTGAGGGAGGTTGTGGGGCTCGTCATGCCGTGGTCAGAGATGGCTATCAGGCCTCACGGGCCCCTCGGGAAGGAGGACGCCATTACAGGAGCCGAGAGCGACAGGGAGGAGAAGGAGGAGGTGAGTATCCTCATAATGTAAACCACTATGGGGGCTTTGTTTCCCTAAGGAGGCCTCGAGGCCTTGACAAAGGGGCGGGCGGTGGCCCTTCTTTTGTTGAGAGAAGGGTTTGTAATGTATATTGTATTACAGGGAAAGGGCCTGAGAAAATGAATCATGTTCTACTTTCAACAGTGAAAGCTAGAAAGGATGCTATCACAATTTTTTCCTGCAACTTCCGAATTATAAAGTCTACTATTTAAACATATTTTGTTTTTTAAACTCATGCTATAACATAGAATCATAGAATCCTAGAGTTGGAAGTGACCTTGTGGGCCATCCAGTCCAACCCCATTTTGCCAAGCAGCAGGAATAAACAGCGTTTAAAGCATCCCCGACAGATGGCCATCCAGTCAAAGACAGAGGTCCTCCTGGTCAGTTGCAGGGTATAGGGTGGCAACCTGTGCTGGAAGGGGTCACACTCCCCCTGAAAACACTGCTCTGCAGTCTGGGGGGTCCTTCTGGACTTATCACTAAGCCTGGAGATCCAAGTGTCAGCGGTGGCCAGGAGGGCCCTTGCACAATTAAATCTTGTGTGCCAGCTGCACCTGTACCTTGAGGAACCAGACTTGGCCATGGTGGTCCATGCCTTGGTTACATCCCATCTAGATTACTGTAATGGGCTCCACATGGGGCTGCCCTTGAAGAATGCCCAGAAACTTCAGAGCTGCAGCCAGGCTACCAACAGGTTCTGGACCCCAGGGAGCACACAACTCCTCTGCTACAGCATCTACACTGGCTGACAATTTGTTTCCGAGCCCGATTCAAGGTCCTGGTTTTAACCTTCAAAGCCCTAAACCAGGGGTCCCCAAACTAAGGCCCGGGGGCCACATGCGGCCCATCGAAGCCATTTATCTGGCCCCCACGGCACAAAGGCAGAAGGGAGTTGGGCTAACCCAAGGGTTCTCTTCTTCTCTTCCAATTATTATTATTATTATTATTATTAACATTGAGGCTGGGGGCCATCTGTCAGGGGGTGCTTTGCTTGTGCTTTTGGTGCCCAAAAGCAGAAGGGGATTGGACTCAATGGCCCAAAGGGTCTCTTCCAATCCTTATTATTATTATTATTATTATTATTATTATTATTATTATTGCTTGGTGGCCAACTATAGTCCGGCCCTCCAACAGTCTGAAGAATCGTGACCTGGCCCCCAGTTTAAAAAGTTTGGGGACCCCTGCCCTAAATGGTTAGGGTCCAACTTACTTATCTGACTGCATCTCCTCTTACCAACTGATCTGTTCTTTAAGATCTTCAGGGGAGGCCCTGCTCTCACTCCCACCAGCGTCACAAACGCGGTGGACATCGACGAGGGAGAGGGCATTTTTGGTGGCTGCCCTGAATCTGTGGAACACCCTCCCAAAAGAAATTAAAACAGCTCCCTCCTTGCTTCTTTCAAGAACCAATTAAAAACTTTCCTGATTAGACAGGCTTTCAATGAGGGAAATTAATCTGAGTGATAAAACTGCCATGACGTGGAGCAGAGTGTAGTATAACTTGACATGATGCCACACAAATGTGACTGTATATTGTAGTTTGGTTTTTTAAAAGACTTATTTTATGATATTCATATTTAGTATGGATGTATTTGGTATTTTGTTTTTATGATTTTAAGATGTTGTAAGCTGCTTTGGGTCCCGTGAGGGAGAAAAGCAGGGTATAAAGATTTATATTATTACTAGCTGTGCCCGGCCACGCGTTGTTGTGGCGTTGTCTGGTGGTGTTGGTGAGAAATTGTTGAGGTAGTGGTGGTACTGAATGTCTGTTGTATGGTTGTCTTTATGTTTAGTATGCACACTGAAGTGGATTATATGGCAGTGTGGAGTCAAGATAATCCAGTTCAAAGCAGATAATATAAGATTATAAATGGGTTATATAGCTGTGTGGAAGGGCCTTGAGTCTACACTGCCATATAATTCAGTTAAAATCTGATAATCTGTGGAAGAGGCCTAAGTGAGGCCTAACTGTGCCTGTCCCCTGGGTGAGTGGGTTGCTAGGAGACCAAGTGGGCGGAGCTTAGCCTTCAAACTGGCAGCAATTGGATAAAAACTATTATTTCTCTCCCTGTAATTAGTACTTTATTTTTCTTTTCTTTTTGTTGTATCAACCTAGAGCCGTGAATGATGGGTTGTGTTGTCAAATTTCGAGGTTGAGGGGCCTGTAGTTTTGTTGTTTTGTCCGCTGCCCTGATGCCATCACTCTTTTATATATATAGATTAATATTATTATTATTATTATTATTAGGCAGGGGTGGGTAAGAAATAAAATATACTATGTATTATTTCTATTATTATTATTACTATTATTCCTTTGGAGGATTTTTTGACAGTGGAAGGGCAACCTTTTGCCCTTGAAGAGCTGCTGCTTATTCACCTAGGATGCAAACTGCAGTGTTCTAGCTATTGTAGAAGTGGAGTGCCCAGCATTCCCTTGCCATTATTTGTGCTACTTCTGAAAGAGACAACTTTGGATGGCTCTTTTTCAAGAGTAATTTCATTGTGCATTTCTGCATGCCCTGAGGTTGGACTAGATTTCTATTGTGGACTCATCCAACTATGGCTGCACAGGTCACTCCCCTGCCCTCCATACTAATCAATTCTGTAATCACAGACAGAAAATATTACAGGAAAAAAAATCCAAAAAAGCAAATGATGATCTTGCTATTTTATACAAGGATCACTATTTTACTACACTATTATATATAATGGAATTTGAGCATCCACAGATTTTAGTATCCATGAGGGGGGTGGTCCTGAATCCATAGATTCAAAAGTCCTGCTTTACAATTAACCGTTTAAAAAAGTGGTTCTATTAAAAGTTATTCAAAACATAGGAAGAAGGTTGAAATATTGCAGTTCCCCCATTAAAAGACCTTCCTGCCTCAGCCAGTCTTGCTGTCTTTCTTCTGCTCCATGGGTTGTAATCTAAAGAGAGCTACATATGCCACCTTGAAGATATTAGAGGAGAAGCAGGGCATGGATGTAAAAAAATAGTCTGTCTATTCCTAGGTCAACATTCTCTTAAAATGTTTCATTATTTGGTCACCCCCTCACTGGGTTTATAACTACAACTCCCATTATCCCCAAGCACCAAGGACCCATTAAACTTAGGCAGAAAAAGATCTTCCCTAGTAAGCTGTGGAAACATTCGCTGTGAATATATTTTCCTTCCCTTCTGCCCAAATAAATTCATTTGTTACTTTTTTGCTTTTTTTGGTTGTGTGTTTCCTCTTTTTCCAGGAAAGTAATCAAAAAGAACATCTCGCCAGCAGTGCCATTGAGAAAACGATGTCAGGTCAAAAAGGTGGGTCTCTTGCTGTTATTTAGATTCTTTCTCCCAATATGGGATTCAAGCAGTTTACAAGGATTAAATCAGATGTAGAATTCAAATGAATGTAGTTTGACACCATTTTAGCTGCTGTGGCCCAGTGGCATGGAATAATGGAATTGTAGTTTTACAAAATCTTTGACCTTTACTGCCCAAGAGTGCTGGTGCCTCACCACCTACAGTTCCCATTAGCCCATAGCATTGAGCTACGGCACTTAAAGTGGTTAAAAACTGCATTCATTCTGCAGTGTAGATATATCCTAAGGTTGCAGGAAATATATTTTTGTAGTGGCATGTCTTTATCCTTGGCAGTTTAAAGACATGGTTCTTCCGTTTAACAGCTGAGTTACCTGTGTGCCATTACATGAATGCTTATGAATATCACTTGTTCAAAAGGTTGACTTCTAACAAGGTCATCCTTTTCTTGACTAGTGGTTTTCAAAAGGTGGTCTCCATATGTTCATGGAGATTTACATTTGACAAGCAGATATGACATCATTTTTCTTTTTCAATAAGGTTATGATTACCATTTATTTCCAAAAGAATATGTGGCCAGAGGCTGGGTGCAGTTACTTCTGATATTCAGCAACTCAGGGAAGCATCTATGTACAGAGACAGTGTATCTAGATGTTAGGCCATATACTTTCTTACCTTCTGCTTGTAAACTCTCCAAAGGATTCTGGTTGGCGATTTGGGAATAACTGAACAATGTGGACTAAATTTAGCTGTGATGGGTATGTTTATATTCTTAGATACACTGATAGGAGAATCCCAGGATGAAGATAGTGGCAGTCCATTCCCCGCAGCAGCACAATCCAGGGGTCCTGAAGGAACCACCAAATATTTTGGAAATTGCCCCGTAGTGAAGGAAGAACCTGAAGAAGCCCCCGCCCAGCAATGGGAAACGCAGTGGCAGGAGTACCTGAGTTCAGTGGATGATTCTGCTTCCCTGCCAGAAGCTCCCCACTTTCCACAGGAGCCGGCCCCTTGGGATGACACGCCAGCCTTCCTGGCCTCCTTTGAACAAGTGGCCAAAGCCTACCAGTGGCCCGAGGAGGAGTGGGCGGGCCGCCTCCTCCCGACTCTCAAGGGGGAAGCCGAACTGGCTTTCAGCAGCCTGGAGGATGAAGAAAGAGAGGATTATTGGAAAGTGAAGGCAGCCATCCTGAGAGGAGACACCCTGAACCAAGAGAAGAGCCGCCAGTGCTTCCGGCGTTTCTGCTACCAGCAAGCGGACGGGCCAAGGGGCACTTACAACCAACTCCAGGAATTTTGCCGACAGTGGCTGAAGGCCGAGAGAAACTCCAAGGAGCAGATCCTGGAGCTGCTGATCCTGGAGCAGTTCCTGACAGTTCTTCCTGCAGAAATCCAGGGCTGGGTCAAGAAGCATCACCTGGAGAGCGGCGCCCAGGCCGTTTCCCTGGCAGAGGATTTCCTGCTCCAGCAAGGGTTGCCTCTGGTGAAGGAGGAACGGGTAAGCAAAAATATTGTTGTTGTTGCTGCTCTTCTATTTTAATCCTGGGCTGTGATCGGAAACAAACGGTTGCTTAGAATAGTGAGCAAATGAATCCATATTCTACAGAGAGCTCCCAAACAACCTCTGTTGCCTTTGGTCTTTCAGCTGCCAGAAGCTCCCCACTTTCCACAGGAAATTTTGAATGACTTTGACTGTCTTTGAAATGGGCAAAGTTCAGCCCTCCAGATGTTTTGGACTTCAACACCAACCATTCCTAACACCCGGTTGGCACTCACTCACGGCTTATCCTACTCATAGGATTTGTGGGAAAGCAGATTAGATGTGTCGGAAGAGAAGAATGTGTTTTGCCATCTTTGCTGGTTTGTGGCCCTTGTGGGAAATATGGGCTTTCTGAGGAAGGTACATACTGTTGGGCGAGTGGGCTTATCAAGAAAAGACCTTCCTCATAAATATATAGCAGAGTAACTTATTAGGAGCATCATGACCCAGCACCAGTAGCCAAAAGTGATAAAAAGAACAAAAACACACAGACCAATGTTATCTCTTCGTTAGGAGGCTTTTCTTTGTAGCAAAATAATATGGTTGCACAATTTACAAAAACAAGGTTTCCATAACACAAATAAAGTTTATTATACTTCCTTTTGTTTTCACTCTTCTCAGGGCAACGCTAGCTTATTTAACCCTTTCAGTGTTTGACTCACATTTTTGTAATTAAAAATACCTTGTTAAGTTTTAATATTCCTGACACATAATAATAAGAATACTTTATTTATATTCTGCCCTATCTCCCCGGAGGGGCTCAAGGCAGATTCCAAACATAAAAGGCAAATATTCAATGCCCAAACACAACAACAATACACCATAATAACAAAATTTGAGAACCCAACATATAAAAAAATATGACTTAACAGTTAAAATTAAATTAAAAATTCAACCTGTTATATTGGACAAAAAGCAAAACATTAAACAGAAGCCTTTGAAACATTTTTTTTTGCAAGGAGATCCCATTTGAGTGATCTGAAAACATAGAGATCTGGTGAGGTGTAACAGTTGGAACAGGACTGGGATGATACTAGTTTAAACCTTTACTGATGAAGTTTCCTCTCCCTCTTTTGTGGGGTTCATTGCTTCCTTTTGGATACATTTGTATCCAATTACAGTAAGAACCCCATCACCATGTATCTGTGGTTTCACTTACCCACACCAGAGAAAAATGGCCTCTAGGAATTTGCTACATCTTCCAGTTAAGGTTTCTGTATCTATGGGAGGTACGTTCCCAATTGGATTGTGATTACCTAAAACTGTATTCCTGTTACGTTTCCGTGGAAGTTTCTATAGAGTTGCCTTGGAGGACCTAAAACCTCACCAAATACTTCTAGGTCCTCCAGGGTAACTTTATGCTCACTGAAAGTCAGATTATTTCATGGTGTTCAGTCAGATACAGTTTTAGGTAATCATGGTCTACTTGATAATGTAGTTTTCCCATAGTTACGAGTGTCTTAACTGTCAGAAATAACATTAATAAAAACAGTAAAACCTAGTGATGTGGATTTTTTTCTGGATCATTACTAAAATTCAGGGCAACACACAGCCCATGTGCTGCATCTGCTTTAGGAGCCTTGCTTGTTCCTGTTTAACTGTTAAAATTGCATAATCAGTTTTTGTTTCAAAGGAGATGTGTGTCATGTTCTACAAGCCTAGCTCACAAGCTTCCTGTGCAGCTTGTTTTAAAGCCACGTTAACAAATGTGTTCTTAGATTAAACCCACACAAGTGTCAGGTCCCAGGCTGCAGAGCACCAATAACCATGCGCAGAGACCAGAATCTATCTAATATCTTTATTAAAGAAATATATAAAGTCAATAAAAACAAGTGAAGAATATAGTTCAGAAGCAGACCTTTCAGATGAGGTCAAATATAGTCCAGAAATATATTGTCCAATATAAGATATTAAAGTCCAAAGTTATAATCCACTTGACCGAAACACACACCTTGCCAAGCAATGGTGTGGGGAATGACAGGATCTTTAAAGTCCAAGGAAGCTTGACAACAAGGCTGGAAAATAGGCTTGAATCTTGGCTAGATCAAACTTGAAACAAGGCAAACATGAAACATGAACTGAGTCCATAGAAGTCTGTGAAACAAGGCAAGGCTGGAAACTTGATCCGTGAAACAAGGCTAGATTGGAAACTCGATCCGGGAAACAAGGAACTGGGGTTTGAAGTCCACACACGATCTCTCTCCTCAAACTGAACAAATTGACTCCGCAAGGTTCCCCTTGCGGCAAAACCCCTATATAGGGTCTTGTTTTCCTGCCAACAGTACACTTTCCCTGGAGAACAAGAAATGAAACCCAACTCTGTCCAGATGCATGACTCCTTAGAATTTCCCAAGGGAAGCAGACCTATTCAGCTAATTGTCTGGCAGCGATTCTGAGGCTCCGGCGATTAGCCTCCTTGGCTCCTCTATCTCTATTATAATTATCCTTTCGGGAAAACGGGGGAGAATTCTGCCCAAGGCTTGTTTGGTTAACTTCCTGAGGACAAACATCCTCCAGGTGGCGAGGCTCCGATTCAAGCTGAACCGGTGGAAATCCCAAATTTTCCTCCTCATCAGCCACAATAGCACTAGGAACGGGACTACAAGGCCCATGAGACATCACAACAAGGCTGCTTTTGCAGCCTTGACTTCCTGAATTATTCTCTTTATTTTGCAAGGGGGAAAAGGGTTTCTTCTGGAAGTCCCCAGGAGAGGCAATTTAAGCAGGTTGCAGGATTCTGTTCTTTAAAAAAATCATTTAGTGGTCATTCCCATTTTTTTTATTTCTATTGTACTTTTTGGCACATTTATTTTGAACATGTTCTGCTTCCTGTGGGAAGTTTCAGCTCCACGTGGGGGAGTTTCCTAGTCTTAAAAATCACTCTTGTCTCAGTTCTTGACTGTTGCACAAAATTATCTGCTGTGGGATATGGAACATTGTCTTACAGTTTTCTTTGTTAATAATAAAGGTTATTGATTCTAAACATAGTGTAATGTTTCTCATAATAATAATAATATCAATTTTGTTTTTAACTCACCCTCTCCCACAAGGGGACTCAGAGCAGCTTCCAAAATAAAAATGGCAAACATTCAATGCCATTACAAAACATAATAGACAATTAAAAGTAAATCAGTCAAAAATATCATAAAACATAGTTGCTAAACTAATTGATAGAATTCAAGGGTAAGCCAAAGTTTGCACAAATCACTTACCGGTAAGCCTTCTGTTGGATAAACTGGTCCCTTGCATCTCCACTTAGAGACAATTTCCCCTACAGATACTGTATATTGTAGTAATCTTCCATGTTTCCTTTCTAAGTGTTTGTCTAATATCCCCAAGAAATAATCTTCTGTTGTTCTTGTAGACAATTGAGTCCCAAGGGGAAGGATCTGTGATTTTGTCAGAGCTGGAGGAAAGCCTGTCGGATGCTGGGCCAAGGCCACAGCTGTGCAGGGTATCTGAAATGGAGGAAGACACAGACTTCTCTGATACTGACTTGTTGGGTAAGGATTCTTTAAAACTTAGAGATGTGATAGCCTTAAAGGCAGGGCCTTGCAATAGAATCTTGTACCATGGAGTACGTCTAATATGGCCACGTTGAGCGTTGGACCATGAGTCTGGACACCAGGGTTTCAATCCTTACTCTGCCACAGAAACCTAAATCATATGCTCTCTGCCTCAAAGAAAATCAATGGCAAACCTCCCATGTGATAAGATTGCCTTAATGTTAACCCTAAATCAGCAAGAGAAGAACACGGAGTGGGAGAGTACAAAAGTATATTTTGGCTGCAGCAAAAAGTGTCTGGGGATTCAAGCCCATCAAATAAACTGAACTAGATGAAAGGACTAATTTTCTATACATTTCTATAGTATGGAAATCACAAAACATACAGTAATACATCAGGTAGATCACATTTCTTGTTCCGTGTGTTATTTGCAGACCATGTAAGTACACTCCATGATGTTTATTTGTTTAATTACACTTGCTACATTATTATGGTAACTCTATATCTAGAGGTGTTCATTTTTTGAGGGTAATGACCATAGAAATCATAGAGCTGGAAGGAAATCCCCTCCTCACTGTGACATCGTTTCAATTATTTAATCATACACACAGGCTATCAGGACTCAGCATGATTTCTAGCCCAGAGGACAAACACATTCTAGCAGACACTGCTCTCCAAAAAGCTCTCCATCTTTTTATGCTGCTCTTTACAGCTGCATCCCATTTCACCAGGCCTCCCAAATGATCACTGTGAATAATTACTTGGAAGGGGAGGCCAACCTGACCACTTACAAACAGGAGGGAGATTAACCCCATCCGACAATTCTCTGGCAGCTATACTAAAACCACCAAACACTTAGTCATGGCAGCAAAGACCAGTGGGACTAATCTATACCTGTGTGTCACAAACTCTGGGCTTCCAGGTGTTTTGGTTTCCAAAATCCCCCATGATTGGCCAAAAGAAGCTGAGGATTCTGGGAACTGAAGTCCAGTGCACATGGAGGACTAGAGCAGTGGTTCTCAACCTGTGGGTCCCCAGATGTTTTGTTCTTCAACTCCCAGAAATCCTAAAAGCTGGTAAACTTGCTGGGATTTCTGGGAGTTGTAGGCCAAAGCATCAGGGGACCCATAGGTTGAGAACCACTGGACTAGAGTTTGGAAATCACACATTATTGTATTCCTATTGATTCATCCTAGAACCCCCTTACTTTTTAGCGTTCACAATTGGCATGCAGTTAGATTTGCTTAACTCATTGCTTATCTATATACTAGATCCAGTTGAGATTGATTCAGGCTGATTAGCTTTGTGGGTCATAACAATTAGATATTTGCCATAATAAAACATATAGACTTTGCCCCCTTTAAAAATGTACTGACAACTAATCACTAATGATTAAGACAAATTCTGAATTAGAGATCTGTTTGTCATTTCAGCAGATGGTGAGGATGAGGAGAATCACCTACAAGAATACCCTGAACACCGGAGAACCCACTCGGGAGAGCACCCATATCGATGTTCTGATTGTGGGGAAGGTTTCTTATCAAGACTCTCACTGGAGGCACACCAGAGGGTGCATATGGGACAGAAAGCGTCTTTGTCTCCTCCCGAAGTGACAGTTTATATTTGTGGCGAGTGTGGGGAAACCTTCAACAGTACTTTGGATCTTAACGCACATGAGAGAATCCATGCAGGACAGAAGTCTTGCACGTGTAAAGAGTGTGGGGAAAGTTTCTCCCAGATGTTGGACCTGAGGGAACATCAGAGAACCCATAGTGGCTTCAAAACGTCTGGCTCTGGAGAGAATAACTTGTGGGCTTCATCTCATAAAAACCACAGAGATATCCATAGCGGAAATACTAACACTCTGACTTTACGTGAAGAAACCCGAACAAAGAAGAAAACCCTTTCGTGCCCAAGGTGTGGGGAAGTCTGTACTTGCACATGGAAGCTTAGATGGCAACTAAAAAATAAATCCAGTTTGAATGTGAGCCGCACACGAAGGAATTCCTACAAGTGCTCCAAGTGTCAGAAATGTTTTGCCAGTGAGATCACCCTAAGCATACATCAGTGCATCTATATTGGGGAGAAAAGGAAGCAATTGAACACTCCTCTGCGAAGGGAGATTGTGCCAAAGAGGAAGGACTTTGCCAACCAGAGCCTCCGCAAAGAGAAACCTTACCGGTGCACTGACTGTGGGGAGAGTTTCCTGTGGGCAGTGTCTCTTAAAAGGCATAGAAAAAAGGCCCACAAAGGGAAGAAATCGGTTCCTGTTTTAGAAAAGGTGCCTGGTATCCAGGGGAAGCGCTACGCATGTCAAGAGTGTGGAGAAAGTTTTGAACGCCAGGGGCTTCTCAAAATCCATCAATGTGTTCGTGCTAAAAAGAAACCTTATTCGTGTGCTATCTGTGGGGATCGTTTCCAGTGGGGTGTATCCCTCTACAGGCACAGAAAGGAGGTCCACAAATGGAAAACATTTCCCCAGCATTTGCAAACGGTACCGGGTAGGAAGGAAAAAATCCACACGTGCAAAAAGTGCGGGAAGAACTTTAATCGACCCTGGCGCCTCATGGCCCATCGGTGCAACCCTGTGGCAGAGAATCCCCACCCCTCTCCAGAGCACGGACAGACCCTCCCACAAAATATATCTGGTGCTGGAACGAAATGTTTTTCATGTCCGGTGTGTAAGAAGAAGTTTGCCAGAGAAAATCACCTAAACGCACACCAGCACATCCACACGGGAGAGGAGCCCTACCAGTGCGGCAGCTGCGGAGAGCGTTTCATGTGGAGGCCCTCTTTTTACAGCCATAGGAGGAAGGTGCATAAAGGAATTGCGCGTCTTACAAGAGCGACGCCATGTGTGAAGGGGAAGTGCACTGTCTGTGGGAAGAGTTCCATGTGGGAGGCCACTTTTGAAAAACTCACAAAGAACCACAGGAGAGAGAATCCAACCTTCAGTCATAAGAAAAAGGGAACAAGACTCCAAGGTGACCCGAATACGTGTAAAGTGTGTGGGAAAACCTTTAGTGACCGATCCTATGTAGCAAAACATCAGCGCATCCACACTGGAAATCAACCCTATCAGTGCTCAGACTGTGAGCTAACCTTCAGGTGGCGTACATCTTTTATAAACCACAGAAAGATTCACAAACATCATAAGCCAAGCAAGTTAATTCAGAAATTATCTGGCACGGAAAAGACATCAATGAAATCTTATAAATGCTCGCACTGTGGAGAAAGTTTCTTGGGGCTCGCAGCTCTCGACTTGCATCAAATGACGGACCATATCGGAAAGAAACTGGTCCCTCTTTTGGAAAGGATCCCCAATACACAGTACGTGATGGCTTTTAAAACTGGCAAAAGGAGCCATAAGCAGACGGAAGGACTAATGCAGAAACCCACTCAAAAGGACAGCAAAAGCTACGCCTGTAGCCAGTGTGGGAAAAGCTTTGCGTATCCGTCAAGCCTTTGGAGGCACCAGTATGTCCATCTTCCGGTGAAGCTGTTTCAATGCCACCTGTGTGGGAAGAAGTTCATGCTCAAGGAATACCTTGCAAAACACATGAAGCGCCATGCTGGCCTCCAGTAGATCTGGTTAAGTCACAAAGAGCAGCGCGTGCCCAACATAGGCCAGCATAATGGGCACGTGAAAAATTGCATCATTATGGCTCGTGGAAGGGATCGCTGGGAACAATTTTGGCATTGATGGCTATGGGGAAACCCAGAGAAATCTCCATATGCAGCTCAGGAATCAAAAAAATTGAGATCTCAGGAGAGGAAGCTATCATTGGACTCCAGAGCGGGAAATAAATGTAGATGTTGTTTCAGAAAATGTGTATAATGTAGGGGGAGATTCAAAGAGTTGTTCATACTTGGCCTCAAGACAAAGACAAGGAAAGGAATCCCAGTGCTAGGCAGACCCTAAACAAGTTAACTTGAATATTATTAATTGACAATATGCTTTTCATCGAATATTTGTCCCCAAATATACCTCCAATGCCTTTTACAGGTGTGAGGAAATTTTGTGATGTTATACTCTCATTCATAGAATCATAGAATTGGAAGAGACCTCATGAGCCATCCAGTCCAACCCCATTCTGCCAAGAAGCAGGAAAGTCACATTCAAAGCACCCCTGACAGATGGCCATCCAGCCTCTGTTTAAAAGCCTCTACCACAGTCCGGGGCAGAGAGTTCCCCTGCTGAACAGCTCTCAGTGAGGAAGTTCTTCCTCATGTTCAGGTGGAATCTCCTTTCCTTTAGCTTGAAGCTGTAGTTCTGTGTCCTAGTCTCCAGGGCAGCAGAAAACAAGCTTGCTCCCTCCTCCCTATGACTTCCCTTCACATATTTATACATGTACCTCATTATACTCCTCTCAGCCTTCTCTTCTGCAGGCTAAATATGCCCAGCTCTTTAAGCCACTCCTCATAGGGCTTGTTCTCCAAACCCTTGATCATTTTAGTCGCCTCCCTCTGGACACATTCCAGCTTGTCAACATCTCCCTTCAATCACGGTGTCCAGAATTGGACACTGTGATTCCAGGTATCACATTTTTGGCTCATGTTTAATTTGTCCATGAGGACTCTCACACATATTGCCATCAAACCAGACATCCCTCATTCTGTATCTTTGAATTTCATTTTTTCTGCCTAAGTGGAGTATCTTGCATTTGTCCCTGTTGAACTTCATTTTGTTAGTTTCAGCCCATCTCTCTAATCTGTTAATATCATTCTGAATTCTGCTCCTGTCATCTGAAGTATTAGCTCTCCCTCCCAATTTGGTCCTGTCTGCAAACTTGATGATCATGCCTTCTAGCCCTTCATTTAAGTCATTAATAAAGATATTGAACAGAACCGGGCCCAGGACAGAACCTGCTTATGGCACTCCACTCATCACTTATTTCCAGAATGAAGAGGAAGCATTGGTGAGAATCACCCTCTGGGGTTCGTTCTCTTCACCAATTCCTTTTTTTTTTCTTTACTAACAAGAAGTGATTTGGAAATTGACCTGACAATTTCCTGGTGGAAAATGGCCTCCAAAGGGCCTGAAACATTATTAAATATCACCCCATATCCCTGAGTCAAATATTGGCTTGCATTTGGTGGAAATAAAATACTATTGTACCTGAAGGCCAAGGCAGCCCACCTCATTTAGAAAACACTGGATTGGATCCAAATATAGGTGCCTCCATCTCAGCTGGTAGAGGCAGATTTCTCCTTTCCTATATTTCTTCCAACAATAGATCTGCCGTTCCCTATAAATGGAATAGGGGACATTTTTGGCATGAGTATGAAACTCAAGACAGGTTTTTTGCAGGGAAAATATATGTAATGTGCTGTACTACTTTGAAAAGTTGTATGATGCCATTTTAGAGAGTGAGATGTAGGATTATATGTATCTGTAACCCCGGGAGACAATAATTGCAAGCCCCTTTCTATGTGTCATTTTCTATATTTCACTCGATTTTGTTATTCTTTCCTTCTTTTATATATTTTTTAATGGTTGTAACATTTATCGTTTTTGAGAAGTTCTCAATAAAAACCATTTGTTTGTTTTTTAAATGTAAATTCCTCCTTTAATCTTTGCTTGCCACCAGAAAAGACATTAAAACCAGCCTCAGGTAGTTATGCCCAGGAATGCATTTTGGTTGCTTTGGGGAAAGGTTCTAGGAATTAGTGGCCCAAAAGTATCAATTCCAGAGGATTCAGAGGGGCTAGTATTAGTAGGACTCCAAAATATATTTGTCTTGCATCAAGTCTTTTCTCTTTAGTGTCTCTCATGGAAGGACACATGAAGACACACTTCTGGGTATTTCAGGTAAAGGTAAAGGTTTTCCCCTGACGTTAAATCCAGTCGTGACCGACTCTGGGGGTTGGTGCTCATCTCCATTTCTAAGCCGAAGAGCCGGCATTGTCCGTAGACACCTCCAAGGTCATGTGGCCGGCATGACTGCATGGAGCGCTGTTACCTTCCCGCCGGAGCGGTACCTATTTATCTACTCACATTTGCATGTTTTCGAACTGCTCGGTTGGCAGGAGCTGGGGCTAACAGCAGGGGCTCATTCCACTCCTAGGATTTGAACCTAGGACCTTTTGGTCTGCAAGTTCAGCAGCTCAGCGCTTTAACACACTGCGCCACCACCAGGGGCCCAAGGTTGAAGGAAATTTTTTAAATCAGAAGCAACTTGAGAACATACTGCAAGTCGCTTCTGATGTGAGAAAATTGGCCATCTACAGAGACATTACCCAGGGGATGCCCAGATGTGTTACCATCCTGCTGGGAGACTTATCTCATGTTCCCACAAGCTAGAGATGACAGACAGGAGCTCACCCCGTCTTCCGGATTTGAACTGACAACCTTCAGGTCAGCAGTTCAGCCGGCACAAGGGTTTAACCCATTGTGTCACCATGGCTCCTTGGTAGAAGGAATGTAAAATAAATATGTGTATGTGATAATGTCATGATCACTCATGCCATGCAACTATCAGCTCCCTAGTACTGATATAGATTACATGGCAAGTGGCTGAAAGGGAGGACAGGATGCTGCAAGGACACATGAACCGGCCATAAAAGTCAATTGCCCTGGGCTCTGGTATGTGGGAAAGGGCAAGCACCAGAGATTTTGCGTGATTGACGACATTGTAGCTAAGGACAGTAGTGCTAGACTCCCGAACAATCAAGATGTATTTTCAGGTCCTGTGTGTCTTGGCGTATTCTTTCAAGAGATTAAACCCATAGCAATGCAGTTGGAGCAAATAACCCTTAAAGATAACAAGCATCTATTAATTCTTTGGAGAAGTCACATACTCTCAGCCCAGCAAATGTGAGGGACTGACTATATTAGAAATTAGGCCCGTTTTGCTTGGACAAGTGAGACTCTACTGTAGTCTCATTTAACAGGAAATTCTTCATTTCAAATGACCACATGGCGTAATTGCTGGCAATCAATCTTTCAAAAGGCAGTCCACTTGCTTGAAATGCTATTGCCATGTTTCTTCAGCCTCAATTTAGTCTGTACTGGGCTAGACTGGGTTATACTGTTCTATACTGTGGCCATCTTGGGCTCATAACCTTTGTTGGGTGAGTGGGCTTAACAACAAAAGACCCTCCTCATAAATGTATAGCAGGGCAACTCTTCAGCAGCGGCACGATCCAGCACCAGTAGCCCAAAGTGATGAAAGAAACATCCAATGGAAGATTTTTTTCCCCCGGTCTCAGAAACAGCCCTTCTGTTGGCTGAGAGGCCAGCTGAGATGTCGGTCAATCACAGCAGGAGGACGGCTTTTGGTGGGAGGATTTGCCGCCTGTTTCCAAAAAGGAAGGACAGGGGAGAGATCTTCAGCCTTCTCTGCCAAAGGGGTCCCTAAGACCATCAGAAATGTGTTTTCTCATGGGTCTTGGACACTGACCCCCAGGTTGAGAAACACTGGCTTGGAGGAAATCTTGCTTTTTAAGAGAGCTTCTTGGACATTCTGCCCAGAAAGGCCACAAACAACAGGATGTCTGGAAGGTAGAAAAGTCTCACATTTTCAAATCCTTGCAGTCGGGACTGGCTCTAAAGTTTATAATGTGTGCTTATTCTGTGTGCACTTTATTGCTTTTAGGCAAAGAACATGGGGGAAAAATACAACTTCCACAACCCTTATATACCTTGGTGCCATCAAATCATAGAGTGAAAAGGGTAACTTCATTACGACGCTCCTAGAAATTGTTAGATGGGAAATGCAGAGCCAGAGGTTTTGGGTTTTTTTGCTATCAAGTCAGCTTCCACTTATGGCAACCCTATGAATGCAAACTGTCATTGAGTCTCAGTCATCAGCAGCAAAAGTCAAAGGAAGCTGGACAGAATAGAAGTAGTCTGGTTAAATGGAAATGAAAGAAAAGAGCTGGTTTTTAATATACAGTAGAGTCTCACTTATCCAAGCTAAACGGGCCAGCAGAAACTTGGATAAGCGAATATCTTGGATAATAAGGAGGGATTAAGGAAAAGCCTATTAAACATCAAATTAGGTTATGATTTTACAAATTAAGCGTCAAAACATCATGTTATACAACAAATTTGACAGAAAAAGTAGTTCATTACGCAGTAATGTTACGTTGTAATTACTGTATTTACGAATTTAGCACCAAAATATCACGATCTATTGAAAACATTGACTACAAAAATCCAGAAGCTTGGATAAGCGAGACTTGGATAAGTGAGAGTCTACTGTACAGCAATGGTTTTTAACTTCTGGTCCTCCTAGTGTTTTGGACTTCAGCTCCCACAATTTCCATCAACTGCTAAGCATTTATCCTACTTTACCTCTCATAGTTGCATCCTGTGGAATCCTGGGATTTGTAGTTTGATGACAATGTTATAAAATGAATCACAGCAAAAAGCTTAGGGATGTATTCTACAACACTCAACATGTGTTGAAAACGAACATGGCACTTGTGGGGAAGGAAAGCCAAGAATGGTAAAAATGACACAGAGATCTTTGATGACTTAGAGCAAGCCAACTTGTCAGTGGAAAGGGGTCGAAATTAGGTTGGCTGCAAATAGGATTGTAGCACCTCATTTCCCAAGTAACCTTTAATTAATGACAAAGTAGGTTTGTTGTGTGTTTTCAACTCGTTCCAGATTTAGGGCAACCCTATCAGTTTACTTCTCAAGGTGTTGTCTAAGGCTTTCATGGCCAGAATCACTGGGTTGCTGTGAGTTTTCTGGGCTGTATAGCCATGTTCCGGAAGCATTCTCTCCTTGCATTTTGGCCACATCTATGGCAGACATCCTCAGAGGTTGTGAGATCTGTTGGAAACTAGGCAAGTGGGGTTTATATATCTGAGGAAGATGGGAGAAAGAACTCTTGTCTGCGGTCAGTGGTTCTCGGGATGTCTGGTAAGAACACTTTTCCTCTGGGTGGATCTTTGTCTTTACTTTGGTGGCTTGTTCTTGGCCTTGCAGCTCTTCCGATATCTGTGGTGGAGTCCCCATTGGCCTGGAGAGCGGTTTTCTTGTCAAGATTTATTCAAAGGGGATTTGCCTTTGTCTTCCTGAGGCTGAGTGTCACTTGCCTAGTCACCCAGTGGGTTCAGAGACACAGTCCAAGATTCAAACCACTACAACACGCTTTCTGAATTCTTTACCTCTTTGCTTTCTACCAGCCTTTCTTTTTCCTCTCTTCCCTCCATCCTTCCCTCTTCTTTGTCCTTTTCTCCTTCCTTCCCTTCCTCTATTCATTCCTTTCTTCTCTGGCATGGAGGAAGCAGCAAATAGGTGCACAAAGGTAGTGAACAGGCTCGTGGGCAAAAAGAGCAGCTGGGAGGCCTGTTAGACAGAAATGGCACAGCATTTCTAATCATATAAAAATACTGTTTGATGAACATGTGATTGAAAGCACCCTATGGGAATGTGGCAATGGTGGAGTCACCATGTGAGGTGAGGTATATTACAAAAGAGTTGCATCAGCCAGTGTCCCTCACTGATGACCTATCAGCAGGTGGCTATATAAGTTGAAAGAATCCATCTTTCTCTCTCCTGTGTGACTTGGTATGAGTATCTGCCTACGTTGTATGTGACCATTTGATGACTGTTTGCAAGTACAAGGAAAGCAGACCTGTGAATCCCGTTTGTACATCTGTATACAATGCAATGGCACAGATTAAAGCCTCTTGAGATATTGGATGAAAACGTGAATCCATGAGTTAACTAAAACAGTGTAGATAAGATCAGATGCTGACAATTGGACTCTGCTGATAAGATGGGGTGAAGTACATGTTTTTCCTATGAAAGGACTCTGCTGTATTTATGCTTGCTTCTGGGACATTTGCTATCCAGTTTGCAGCAGTTCGGGGTTATGATTTGGAGAATATAAATTACTTCACAACCAGCAAATCCTGCGACCAAGGGCTTTTGCAGGCCACATGTTGTGCAGGTCTGGCTTGGGAGAACCCTTTTCTTCCAGGTCCCCACTGGGGCATGAGATCACTGGGTGGGCTCAAGGATCCTGTTATACTATTTCAATTTTCAGTGTTGAGGATGTATAATGTTTTTCATTCACTCAAATATAAGTATACACCCCCATTATATACTTGGGTCTATCTTTTCAGGGTATACCACAAAATGGTTTTTCATGGGAGGGTTGTGTGTTGTGATCAGGGGCAAATCTCACCAATGGCCAAAGAGGGACTCGGTTTAATACTCACATTTAACCTCAGGATAAGTCCACCCAGGAGCTTTGGGCTCATTTTTTTTAAACTAAAAATTCTACACAAGTATACGGAATAAGTAAATGATAGTTTGAAAAATTAAGAGAAAATTCACCTTGGAGTACCAGGTTGCTTCTTGCAAGCTTTCAATAATCAACTTTTCCAGTTTGATTTTAGTCATGGACTGGGGTTGCAAAGAACAAATGGAACAAACTCTTTTGGATAAAATGCATTTTATTGGGGTTTCCCTTGTTGAACTACACTAAAACAGCAACTGATAATCATATCCATAAAAGAGGGGAAAACAGTACAGTACACTATTAAGTAAAACTTTGTAAGTAATCCCACCCATTGACTTTCCACACTATGTGGGAGGTTACTGACAATGATCAACAGCAATATGTAATATATCTTGATGAACACATTATTTCAAATTTATCTGGGATCAGATACATGTTGTTCTCCTGGAATTTTAAGTTTTAAACAAGCAATATAAAAAATGAAAGCTACAGACGTTCCTATCAAACTTTGGGGAAAATACGTACATCTATTTTAAATCATTACCTAATTTAATGCCAACTCTAAAGCAATAGTATTTGTATTTCTTAAAGGTATAAAAACTTTCAAATATTTTCCACAGCATAGATTCTGGAATCAATTTTTTTTTCGGCAAACAAGGTTTTCCTCAAACTTCTCCTGGGTCTTCAGGATTGATTGATTTCAGCTCGCCTTCATCCTGGTGACTCAAGGGTGTTAGAAAGGGTGTTAGAGACTCCTCTTCTGACATCTGCTCGCCTTCATCCTGGTGACTCAAGGGTGTTAGAAACTCCTCTTCAAACATCTGCTCGCCTTCATCCTGGTGACTCAAGGGTTGTAGAGATATCTCTTCAAACATCTCCTTGCCTTCATCCTGGTGACTCAAGGGTTGTAGAGACATCTCTTCGGACATCTGCTCGCCTTCATCCTGGTGACTCAAGGGTTGTAGAGATATCTCTTCAAACATCTCCTTGCCTTCATCCTGGTGACTCAAGGGTTGTAGAGACATCTCTTCGGACATCTGCTCACCTTCATCCTGGTGACTCAAGGGTTGTAGAGACATCTCTTCGGACATCTGCTCGCCTTCATCCTGGTGACTCAAGGGTTGTAGAGATATCTCTTCAAACATCTCCTTGCCTTCATCCTGGTGACTCAAGGGTTGTAGAGACATCTCTTCGGACATCTGCTCACCTTCATCCTGGTGACTCAAGGGTTGTAGAGACATCTCTTCAGACATCTGCTCGCCTTCATCCTGGTGACTCAAGGGTTGTAGAGACATCTCTTCGGACATCTGCTCGCCTTCATCCTGGTGACTCAAGGGTCCTAGAGACTCCTCTTCGGACATCTGCTCGCCTTCATCCTGGTGACTCAAGGGTCGTAGAGACTCCTCTTCAGATATCTGCTCGCCTTCATCCTGGTGACTCAAGATTTGTAGAGGCTTCTTTTCAGACATCTGTACAGACATCTGTTGCAGTTCAGAGTGAGGGCTCTCACCTTTCTCAAGACTTTCCTTAAGAATGGAACTGCTTTGATACTCGTATTTGCACATCTTTGCCCTGAGGTGGACTTGTCGGTGTCTTGTAAGATTTGCTTCCTTCCAGAAACATTTTCCACACTCAGAGCAAAGGTAGGATTTCTCCTGGTTACATATGCCCAGCTCCTTTAGTAGATACAACTGCCCTTTGTTGGGTTTTTCAGACCTGGAATCTTTCTGGGGTTCCTCCCCATCAGCTGATCCCCTTTGCAGAAGTGGCTGGGGTTTTGTTCTTTTATGGATCTTCATTGTATGTCGATAAAGACCCGAATTCCACATGAATCTTTCCCCACATTCAGAGCATTGAAATGGCTTATCTCCAGAGTGGAGGCGGCTGTGTGTTCTTAGTTTTGACGCTTTGTTGTAGCATTTCCCGCACTTGGCACATACATATTTTTGCACCTGCTTAACAGCGCCTCCTGCTTTCCCAGTGTCATGATCTTCAGACCTCTCTTCACTATTAGCAGACGGATTGGGTTTCTCTCTTGTGTGGGTTCGTTGGTGTTTTTTCAGTTGTGATGGATAGTCAAAGCTTTTCCCACACTCTGAACAGGCATTGGGTTTATTTCCAGTGTGAGCCTTCATTCTGTGGCTATCAAGCAATGAGCTCCATGTGAAACATTCCTCACAGTCGGGGCACTGAAAGGGCTTTTCTCCGCTGTGGACCCGCAGGTGTCGTCGCAGTTGTGAGGCCCACTCAAAACTCTTCTTGCACTCAGAACACGTGTGGGCTTCCTTCTTCTTATCAGCGCTCCTTGACAGCTCCGCTTTCTTTCTCTCACCGTCCTTTCCCAGAGACAAAGGTGATATGAAACTCTCCTCAGAGTCGGTGTGTTTATACGGTTTCTCTTTGATGCACCCATCTGAAGGTCTTGTTACGTGTTTTGCCTGGTTGACTTTTTCCCCCATCTCAGACCATAGAAGGAATTCCCCTGGAATTACGGTTATTCTTTGCAAAACAGGGACCAGTTTCTTCCCCTTATGGAAGTTTTTTCTATGCAGACCAAGAGACTTACTCCATGTGAATCGCTCCCCGCAATCAGTGCACTGATAGGGTTTTTCGCCTGTGTGGATGCGTTGGTGCTTTTTTAGGTCGGATAACTGATTAAAGTTCTTCCCACATGTGGGACATGTAGTGGAACCAATGTGGACTTGCTGGTGCTGGGCCAGATAGCTTGCCCCGCTGAATGTCTTCCCACACTCAGGAGACACAAAAGTATTCACCTTCTTATGAGACACTTTCTTTCGTTTATGGGTCTTCTTTCTGTGAGAATTAAGTGATGAAGTCCACATGAATCGCTCCCCACAGTCAGTGCATTGATAAGGTTTCTCGCCTGTGTGAAGTCGTTGGTGCTTCCTTAGGTTGGATCCCTGACTGAAGTTCCTCCCGCATATGTTACATGTAAAGGATTTCCTGTCCTTATGGCCCACTTCAGAGAGAGAAGGAACCAGTTCCTTCCCATCATGGACCTTCGTACTGTGCAAATCAAGTGACGAACCCCCCGTGGTACTTTCTCCGGGGTTGACATCTTGAGCGGGTTTCCCTCTGGTGTGGGCACGCTGGTGCTGGGACAGATAGGTTGGCCCGCTAAATGTCCTCCCACACTCAGAGCACATACAGGATTTTGACTTACTATAACTTTTATTTTGTTTATGGAATCTTTTTTTGTGAACATCAAGTGATGAAGTCCACAGGAACCTTTCTCCACAGTCAGTGCATTGATACGGTCTTTCTCCGGAATGGATGAATTGGTGTTGCTTTAAGCGTGAGGGCCGGTCAAACGTTCTTCCACACTCTAAGCACTTGTGCTTATGTGGGCTTTTCAGAAGAGGTCCTTGATTCTTTTCCTCACGATTTGTTCTTTGACTTTCAAAGGATAAACTCAACATGAAACTCTCCCCAATATTGACAGACCCACTCGGCATTTCTTGAGTGTGGACATGCTCATGCTGACTTAGATGTGATTGGAGAAGAGGTGCCGAGTTCTTTTTGTTATGGATCATCTTTTTATGTTCCTCAAGTGACAAACTGTCAGTGAACCTCTCTTCACAGATAGTGCACTGATGGGTTTTTTCTCCCCTGTGGATATTCTGAAGTGTTTTAAGTTTCTCTGGACTAGGGTAGGGATTTTTATTCATTTCTTTTTGGATACATGTATCTGAAAGCAGAGCACCAGTGCTGGTCTTATTCCCACAATGGTTCCTCCGATGTTTATTACATGATGTCATCCATACAAAACGCTTTCCACAGTCGATGCATTCAAAGGGCTTCTCTAGAGATTGTGTTTCCTGATGCTTTCTCAGGTCTGTCTCTTGACTGGAATTTTTTCCACGCTCAGAGGGGTTTTGTCCTTTGTGGATTCTCTGGTGTGCATCAAGATCCAAGGTGCTGTTGAAGCTTGCCTCACAAATACCACACAAATACACCGTTATTTCAGGGGGCGGCAGAGATAATTTGCCGTCTGCGTGGTTTTTCTGATGGGAAAATCTTGTCATGAAACCATCTCCAGAACCGATATTCGGCTTAGCTCCTGTATGGGTCTTCTGGTGCCTTCTGAGGTTCTTCTTGTTACAGAAAACCTTCTCACAAACCAAACATTTGAGGGTCTTCCCTGATGAACTAGACTGCCTAAACGGCACTGAGCCTTTTTGACACTGGGAGCATCTGTACAATTTTCCCCTTTTGTGGATTCTTTTATACAAGTGAAGTGGTAAGTTGTAAGTCTTCCCACATACATAACAGCTTTGACTCTGGTGTGTTTTCTGATTGTCCACGGTTTGATTAGCTTTCATGCTGTCCTTTTTGCTTTTCTCTCCATCCCAGCTCTCAGATACTTCTTCCTGATGAGAAAACCCATCGCCTGTTTCTGGAGACACATCTTGCAACTGCTTTTGTTTGGAAATCCCACCACCTGTAGAAAATAATTTTCCAATTTAGAATTTGCCTCGGTCAAACAAGTAAGTTTACCTTTACCAGCGGACAATTTGGGAGTAAGATAGGGGAAAGAAACAGTACATTTAATCAGTATCAAGAAAAGGTAAATTTTGCGATCCACCCAATTCAAGCTGTTAATTTTACACTACTGTAGTTGTCTGCATATTCATCGAGCAGCATACATAAATGCTCTTTTTAAATATGAGATTCCCTCCTCTCCTTTAAAGGACAGACGCCACAGTGGGCCCTTCAGATCTATAAGATGGCTGAGAGAGTGACACCTTTGGTCTCTGATGGTTCAATGGACACTAACCTTGTTTCATGTGAATCCAAACCTGTGATTTCCAGTGACCGGGGAGCACTGCATCTTCATATTAGTAAATTGTGGCGAACAAGGCCGTATTATAGTGCTCATTCACTCACTGCCAATTAATGGTGTGTGTGTGTGAGAGAGAGAGATTTTCCACCTTTTTTAAGTATCTGTGGTGGGTCCTGGATCCAAAATCCCAATGTTACAGCTAGCCCGTTGTACACTTTGAAATTCTTCTCGATGGACCTCTACCAAAGGCAAAAAACTTACCAGATTACACCATGTGTCAATGTATTTATATCTCTTGTTTTAAGGTTTAATAACTTGTCCTTTTTATTAAAAAGGTTAAAAATCTCAATTGTCCCTGAACATTTGAAGTTTTAACTTTTGCAAATTCGATTATTCACAGATTTGACTAAAAATGTTCCCACTAGGAATCTCTAAGTTCTCTAATGCGGTGCTATTGTAAGAGTCATGCTGGAAGATCTAGAAATACTCGAGAGGTTAAAAAATAGCCTCTTAAATATTTAAATTTTATTTTTTCACTTTCTTTGGGCTCTTGTGCTCCTAATTCCAGCAAATGTGGGCAGCTGGCTGTATAGTTAAAATAACGTTGTCTTGACAAAACTCCTGAAAAAGGACAATTCATTTGTGCATGGGCCAAAAGCTGTAGGGCTTTAAAAATTAATTTCATTTATCTAGAAGCATGTGAAGACGACTTTCCTTTTTTTGGTAGTGGACTCCAACACCCAACACTTCTTCCTATTAGGTATGCAAGCTAGGTCTGCTGTGAGATGTAGCCCTGCATCATTTAGAGCAGTAATTCCCAAAGTCTAATCCTCCAGAAATGTGGTGTCAGGATCATCATATCAGCTTGAAATTGGCTGCTTCATTTTTCCACCATAAATAAGGGAGGTAGGTGCGGGGAGGGAGGCTGGGAACAATTGGGGACAGTAATGTAAATAAGACATCTGTTTTGTGAGGGAAACTGAAACTGCAGTTAACAGACTGTGGGCACAGCCTTTACCCAGTAGGAGGCAGGATGGGAACTGGGGTCTGATATACACAGGAGGTTTGGGCAGGAAAGCTTTAGAACCGTCTTCTTAGGATCGTGGAAAGACTGAATAAACAACTTGTCTCTAGCAATTTATTGTTGTGAGCTTAATTTTAACTCCAAGATCTTCCAGAGTTTGACATTTGGGGCTTCAATTCCCAGAAGCCTCAAATGCCTTGGTGGATTATCAGGAATTAGGGGAACTCAAGGTCAAAACACTTGGAAGACTAGCCTTTGGAAAACACTGATCTAGAGCAGGGCCTCTAAAACTGTTTCCACTTACCCGATTCAGCCCCCACTTGCTCTCATATTACACATTCCCATTTCAAGGAATCCTTACCCGACCAGTCAGTATCAGAGAGGTCTGTATCTTCCTCCATCTCAGATTCCCAGGATGGAGGTAATCTCTGCCCAGCGTCCGATGGGGTTTTCTCCAGCTGTGACAAATGGGGGGATCCTTCTACTTGGGACACGGGTGTCTGCAAAGAAAGGAATGCAATCTCTTATTTATCCCTATCTGCTGGAAAGACTTTATACAATAATAATAATAATAATAACTTTATTTTTCTATCCCACTTCCATCTCCCCATGGGGACTCGGGGCGGCTAACACAGGGCGAAGCCCAAAAACAATAGAACAAATAAAACAGATAAAAACAGCATATTCAAGCAAGTAAAACACAATAAAATCAGACATGAATACAAATACAATACAATACACAGCTTTGAATCTTTAAGTTTAGAGAGCATTTCCCCCTCCAAAATCCATGCCACAGTAGCCAAGGGGTGAACTACACTGCTGTTAGAAATAGCAACCTTCCAAACCTTCACTATTTATTTGTTAATGTATATATTTGCTAATCTGTATTGTATGTATATGTTGCTTTGCCAGTTTGATGACCTCTTTGGTGTGGGAGGGGCTACAGAATGTGATTGTACTGAGCATGTTCCATTTTTGTTATAGGTTTTTTGGACTTCAATAGAAGCAGTTTGCATTTGGACTTATACAGGGACAGTTTACTATATGTTTGCTTTGAGTACAATTATACTTTGAACTATTGATTAAGAACGATATCCTGTGTTCACAACACAGAGAAACCACATCCTATCTATAACCGAACTTCAATAAGAAATGTGTCTGTATGGTGAATTGATACAAGTAAACAGATATGCTATTTTTGTAAAGAAGACTTTGTATTTTATCTCTTGAGTGAAATTTCAAGGGAAAGTATATCATTTTTGGTAACTGCAACTAAAATTTCAATTTCAAAGAAACAACTTTAAAACTCTGCTAGCCATATATAGTTTTGTAGTGGCATATCTTCGTCCTTGGCAGTTCAAAGACATGGTTCTTCAGTTTAACAGCGGAATTACCTGTATGCCATTACATGAATGCTTTTGAATATAACTTGTTCAAAGGGCTGACTTCTAACAAGGTCATGCCTTTTCTTTTGACTAGTGGTTTTCAAAAGGTGGTCTCCATATGTTCATGGAGATTCACATTTGCCAAATGGATATGACATCATTTTTCTTTTCCAATAAGGTTATGATTGCCATTTCCCCCCCAAAAATTGCTGCACTGAAAATGACATGTCTGGCGGACTGATGGGGCTTTTTCTGCCCGTAATGTGCCAGAGAATCACAGAAGTAAACCAGGACCCAAGGGCCATCCAGTGCAACCCTGTTCTGCCATGCAGGAAGACACAATCAAAGCCCTCCCGACAGATAGTCATCCTGCCTACGCTTAAAAACCTCCAGAGAAGGAGACTCCACCTCCACTCCGAAAAGGCAGAATATTTCACTGCCAAACAGCTCTTACCATTAGGAAGTCTTCCTAATGTTTAAGTGGAATATGTTTTCCTATAATTGGAATCCATTATGTCCTAGTCTCCGGAGCAGAAGAGAAGCTTCTCCTCTCCTTAATGGGACATCCTTTCAAAGACCCTTCAGAACAACTTTATGGTTCTTGCCAGAAGTAGTTTGTTCCTTCAGATTTGCTATAATATCTGATTTTTTGCTAAGAATGGGAATATATTCTCTGAGTCTGAGAATACAGGAGCCATGCTGTATTTCAATTGTAGGCGTTACCACCAAAAAGACCAGTTTTTCAATCACCCATTTCTGTTACACATCCCATATATAGACACAAACTCTGACAAGAAATAGTGAAAAACTGAATCTATATCCCAGAAAGCAGTAGCTCCTAACCTTTGGTTCTGATTCTTAGAAGCCTTAGCCAGTTTGGCCAAGACTCACAAACCCTAAGAGTTGAAATCGCAAACATCTGTGAAGTTCGGGAACCCCTGCTCTACAATCCGTTGCTCACTACTTCATACCATTCAAACCCATACCCATATTACTCTGGAATATCACTATGCATATTGGACTTGAAACATTTTAGAGTGCATCTAGACTGTAAATTAACACAGATTAACACTCCTTTATCTGCCATCTCCCAATGCTGTGGAATCCTGAGAGTTGTAGTTTGACGAAGCACCAGCACACTTCTTTTGGCAGAGAAGGCTAAAGACCTTGCAAAACTACAATTCCCATGATTTTATAGCACTGAGCTATAGCAGCTAGTAGTATCAAGTGCCAATTCTACAGTGTAGATCAGGCATGGGCAAACTTCGGTCCTCCAGGTGTTCTGGACTGCAACTCCCACAATTCCTAACAGCCTCAGGCCCCTTCCTTTCCCCCCTCAGGCACAGAAAATAAAGGGGCCTGAGGCTGTTAGGAATTGGGAGAGTTGCAGTCCAACACCTGGAGGTCTGAAGCTTGCCCTTGCCTACTAAAGAATCACTGTGTTGGAAGAGAACACAAGGACCATTCAGTCCAACCTCCACCTATACAGGATCAAAATCAAAGCACCCTCAACAGATGGTTTGTGCCTAAGACGGAAGTAAAGCTGGGTGGAAGATATTCCTTCTTACCTGCTCTTCTTTCACCGCAGGCTTCCAACTGAGCACGTAATCTTCCGCCAGGGAAACAGCTTGGGCGCCGCTCTGCAAATGATGCTTCTTGACCCAAGCCTGGATTTCTGGAGGCAGAACGGTCAGGAACTGCTCCAGGATCAACAGCTCCAAGATCTGCTCCTTGGAGTTTCTCTCAGCCTTCAGCCACTGCCGACAAAACTCCTGCAGCTGGTTGTAAGCGCTCCTCGGCCCGTCTGCTTGCTGGTAGCAAAAACGCCGGAAGCACTGACGGCTCTTCTCTTGGTTCAGGGTGTCGCCTCTCAGGATGGCTGCCTTCACTTTCCGATAATCCTCTCTTTCTTCATCCTCCAGGCTGCTGAAGGCCAGTTCGGCTTCCCCCTTAAGAGTCGGAAGGAGGCGACCCGCCCACTCTTCCTCTGGCCACTGATATGCTTTGGCCACTTGTTCAAAGGAGGCCAGGAAGGCCGGAGTGTCGTTCCAGGGGGCTGGCTCCTGCGGAAAGTGGGGGGCTTCTGGCAGCGAAGAAGAATCCTCCACTGAAGTCAGGAACTCCTGCCACCGCGTTTCCCATTGCTGGGCGGGGGCTTCTTCAGGTTCCTCCTTCACTACGGGGCAATTTCCGCAGTATTTAACTATTCCCTCAGGACCCCCAAAATGCACTACTGTGGGAGGTTGACCGCCACCATCTTCATCCTCGGATTGTACCACCAGTGTACCTAAGAACACAAACACATTTGCCCCTATTAGTTTTGTCCACATTTCACAGGGTGTCTGTCTGCTATGACAATTTTTCAAAATTAGAACTGGACTTCATGCCACTGCATTAGGGGATTTAGAAGAGTATTTGAAAACCCCCAAAGAGCTCAAGGAATACAAAATTTCTGCACTCTCCTACCACAGTGTAAGTTAGGTAAAGGTTTCCCCTGACGTTAAGTCCAGTCATGTCCGACTCTAGGGATTGGTGCTCATCTCCATTTCTAAGCCGAAGAGCTGGTGTTGTCCGTAGACACCTCCAAGGTCATGTGGCCAGCATGACTGCGTGGAGCGTCTTTACCTTCCCGCCAGAGCAGTACCTATTCCCTTTATCTTTCTCACCCAAGTTTTTATCTTTGTACTCATGCGGCCGGCCCTGTTTTTACTGTTTCTTTGATTTGCGATGCAGTGTATATTGTATATTATTACTTATTGTATTGTTTAATTGCTCTATGTTATGTTGTATTTATACTTGTTATATTGTTTGCTCTGGGCATGGCCCCATGTAAGCCGCCCCGAGTCCCCGTAGGGGAGATGGTGGCGGGGTATAAATAAAGTTTTATTATTATTATATTATTATTACCTATTGATCTACTCACACTGGCATGTTTTCGAACTGCTAGGTTGGCAGGAGCTGGAGCTAACAGCGGGCATTCACTCCGCTCACCGATTCGAACCCAAGACCTTTTGGTCCGCAAGTTCAGCAGCTCAACTCTTTAACACACTGTTCCACCGGCCTGAATTATATCAAATATACTCATATATAATTATAATTATTTTATTTGTAGACTGACATATCGTCCCTAAAGGACACAGGGTGGTTTCCAATGTAAATGGCAAACATTTAGTGCCAGCAAGGAGAAAACATAAAAACAAATAAAACAGAACACATCAAACAAAATAAGGAGCCTAATTTTAAACTAAATGACAAACAAAATTAACCAAAGATAAGATTTAATAGAACCCACACCGACATAATTTACCACAGGGTGAAGCAACTATATATAACATCTATATATAAGTTGATCTCATGTATAAATTGAGGGCAGGTTTGGGGCCAAAATGATGGATTTTGATATGCTCCATGGATAAGTCAAGAGAGGGGAAAGCACCAATGCTGCCACAGCAGGGAAGCTGTCCTTGGCCATTCTTGACACAGACATTCAGAAAGTCCAGAAGGCAATGCCACAATGGAGAGAGGGTCGGTGCTTCTTTAAGGACTTCCTAGGATGGACTGGCCTCTTGCCTTTCGCCACTCTATTCAGACAAGTATCTGGTTTGATTTTTAGTAAGAGTCAACGTAGAGCAGTGGTTGACAACCTCTGGGCCTCCAGGTGTTTTGGACTTCAACTCCCAGAACTCCCAGCCAGCTTACCAGCTGTTAGGAATTGTGGGAGCTGAAGTCCAAAACATCTGGAGGCCCAAAGGTTGGCAGCCACTATGAAGAGTATTCAAAATGACCTGTGGATAAATTGACTTTTTTTTTGAGGGGGGGGGGGTTATTGGTTCGGTTTTTTGATAAAATATCTAGACTTATAGATGAGTATATACCTGGCATGGGTAAGCTCCGTCCCTACAGGTGTTTTGGACTTCAACTTCCAGAAATATCAGCCGGCTGTTAGAAATTGTGGGAGTCCTAATAACCTTGAGTGCCCATGTCTGGTATATGCTGTAGTAGAGCTTTCCAAAAATTTCATTTTGATGACATACTTTTTAGACATGCATCATTCCACAACACAGTAACTCATTTACCAAAGATTATCAAAGTTCAGCCACTATACCATTCTAGATCTCCCATTTACAAGAATTCATGTTGGCTTGGATCCTAGGATTTACGATCCCCTCAAAATAATTTTTGCAAGCTATACCAGGCATGAACAAATTTTGGCCCTCTGGGTGTTTTGGACTTTAACTCCCACAATTCCTACCAGCCGGTAAGTTGGCTGGGATTTCTTTTTAAAGGGTTCCCAGACCTTCCCAAACTCCCATGGGACTTTTGACTGAAGAATAATAACTGCTGCGGGAATTGGAAACTGGAAGAAACACCAAAAGTGGAGGAATGGACTGCAAAAGTGGCGGAGGTGGCTGAGATGGACATTCAGATGGGATATCGTCAGTCAAAAGATACCTTCACCTCCCTCTCTATAAGTGGCTTTCCTCCTCTCCATTGTCACCAGCTGACTGTCCACCTGTACATTCTGATTTTACTTTTATGTATACACTGTACAGAAGGCCCCTAGAACTATAAGAAATGTAGAAAAGTCACTCTTAATAATTCATTCTCAAATTGTCCCCCTTAAAATCAAATTACTCCACATTGGGAATAAGGTACCTAGATTCTTAGAAGGAAGGTTTTTAATTGAATCTGCGAATAATCACATCTGTAGAGTCGGCTGTAGTCTGATGTTGCTCATGTTCACCAGGTAAAGCTTTAACTTCTTGACCAAATACCCACATGGGGAAAATATTACCTCTTATCGTTGGATCTGTCATGCACTCAGCACAAGGCCCCTTACAAGGTGATGTCAGGGTGCCGCCTTTTCCATTCAACACAGCCTTTCCAATTGCGATGCCACCGCAGGTAGAAATATGATTGTTTCCTTTCCTCACCTGGAAATTTTTGATTTGTGAAAAAAGTAATATGATTAAAATTAAATGATTTTTTTTAAGCGTGATGGCAGTTTTCATGATGGTCATTATAAATGGGGATTCTCAGGAGAAACGTTCTCATATGTAAAGACAAAAATTATTTTAATTCTACTTAGAATGTTATGGTGTGAAGCTTCCAAATAAGCAAATCAATTTACAATACACGTATCTGCAAGAATCTGCAATTCCAACAAAAAATGTCTCTGTTAGGCATTTCTAGGTTCTTCAGAAAGTGCCACTCTATATTATTCTTGGGCTAGAAGTCCTTTGTTTCAATAGGGTTCATTATCATCTGTGATTTCACGTATCCACACAAAATTTTAAAATACATCACCTGTTATTACATAGAATGGAATGCAGATTTTTTCCATATGTAACAGAGGGTACATCTACACTGTAAAAATCGTGTAGTTCGACACCACTTTGAATGCCATGGCTCAATTCTACAGAATTCTGGGATTTGTAATTTGGCGGGGCACCCATACTCTTTGGCAGAGAAGGCTTGGAAAACTACTACTCCTAGGATTCCATAGCATTGAAGCCATGGCAGTTAAAGTGGTGTCAAACTACATTATTTCTACAGGTTTAGATACACCTTAAGAATATCAATGATATGAGATACTTATGTGGTCTAAAGACTGCCCACTAGATTTGTGCAGAGGCATCCTAACAAGGTTTAGGAAGTAAATGCAAACTATTGTTGCTGATGTTACTATCATTTATTTATACCTCACTTTTTATCTAGTAAAGGAGACTCAAAGTGGTTGTACACATTAATTAAGTCTGTATGAAATTCCTTCAAATATGTTGCTTTAAAATGCCAATATTACTAGTAATCAAATTAGGTTATGATTTTACAAATTAAGCACCAAAACATCATGTTATACAACAAATTTGACAGAAAAAGTAGTTCAATACACAGTACTGTTATGTTGTAATTACTGTATTTACGGATTTAGCACCAAAATATCATAATATATTGAAAACATTGACTAAAAAAATGGCTTGGATAAGTGAGACTCTACTGTATATGCTGGATTTCATATTACAAAATCACAAGTCGAACACTTCCCAAGTGTTTAGTATTGTGTGATTTTTATTACTATTATTATTATCAACATTGAGGCTGGGTGGCCATCTATCAGGGGTGCTTTACTTGCGCTATTGGTGCACAAAGGTAGAAGGGGGTTGGACTAAATGGCCCAAGGGGTCTCTTCCAACCCTCTTTTTTATTATTATTATTATTATTATTATTATTATTATTATTATTATTAATAACATTGAGGCTGTATTTGTTCCCAGTTTGTTTTTTTACTTCAAAATAAAATATGTGCAGTGTGCATAGGAATTTGTTCATAGTTTTTAAAAAAACCTATAGTCCGGCCCTCCAACGGGCTGAGGGACCGTGAACTGGTCCCCTGTTTAAAAAGTTTGGGGACCCCTGAGTCAGTCCTACACATTCACTGGAGTTAGGGGAGCAGGACCTCTGCAAAGTGAAAGAAAAATTGCATTTTTTTTAAAAAAAACAAAAACAAACTTTTTTGACCTTTTTTGGGAACCTTATTTCAAAAATCACATTAAGGTAAAGGTTTTCTTCTGACATTAAGTCCAGTCGTGTCTGACTCTGGGGGTTGGTGCTCATCTCTATTTCTAAGCCAAAGAGCCAGCGTTGTCCGTAGACACCTCCAAGGTCATGTGGCCGGCATGACTGCATGGAGCGCTGTTACCTTCCCGCCGGAGCGGTACCTATTGATCTGGAGCTAACAGCGGGCGCTCATTCCGCTCCCGGGATTTGAACCTGGGACCTTTCAGTCCGCAAGTTCAGCAGCTTAGTGCTTTAACACGCTGCATCACTGGGGGCTCCAAAATCACATTAACCAATTTTTTAAAAATTAAAATTGTGTTCAAGTTTGGGTGAAATCATCTAACCATGCCAACAAAATCTGCTCCATCATTTCTATGTGCACGTGCCTTCAAAAGGCCTGTCCGCATGCAGCAATCTTTTGAATTTTTAAAGCTATCCTAGGCAAGAAACACCCACAGAGGGTTTTGCAAGTTCCTTCCTCCGAAATATAGCCCACGGTTCCTGGTGTTCCTTAGTGGTTCCCCCCTCCAAGCACTAACCGGGGCTGGCCCTGCTTGGTTTCCAAGATCAGATGGGACTGCATGTTTTTATTTTGCTTGCTCAAGTTTCCTTTGAGGTGAGAAAAAGCTGTTGTATTGTCATAGACTTTCACAGCCAGAATCACTGGGGTATTGTGTGGTTTCCAGGCTGTATAGTCATGTTTCTCCTTAAGATGCCAGCCATAGATGCACATGAAACAAGAACAAGGCCATATAGCATGGAAACCACACAACACCCTACTACCCTGTTTCCCTGAAAATAAGACATCCCCAGAAAATAAGACCTAGTAGAGGTTTTGCTGAATTGCTAAATAAAAGGCCTCCCCCGAAAGTAAGACCTAGAGAAGTTTTTGTTTGGAAGCATGCAGGATCGGTAAATGTACATACCATAGATTGTTGTACATGGACATAAAGGTAGTAACAAGAAATAATAATAATAATATTATAATAACTTTATTCTTGTATCCCACCTCCATCTCCTAGAAGGGACTCAGGGCAGCTAACACAGGGACAAGCCCAGCAGCAACATAAATTTACATATGAACAGAAATTCAAAAGCGTAATTTAAAAACAGTATACCAATAAAATATAATATAGAAATTCTTGAAAGGATTCACAGTTTGGCTATGCTGGTTTGTGATGACAACTACTGTACAGTAGATAATAAATTTTCATTTTTAAAAAATTCAACCATAAATGTGAATTCTTCTTTGTGGAAAAATAAGACATCCCCTGAAAATAAGACCTAGTGCATCTTTGGGAGCAAAAATTAATATAAGACACTGTCTTATTTTCGGGGAAACATGGTATTATTGTTGTTGTTTTTATTATTATAATAGGGTATTTAATCAGGCTGTGAAGTCATTTAGGGACTCAGAAACTCCCCCATAAAAATTCATAGCATAGCTTCAGATAGGAAATTTGCAATGCACTCCTATACATATTTATTCAGAAATGGGTCTTTATGGGACAGAACAATAAGTGTGTGTATATGTGCTTTAAAATTATATTGGTCCTTGAATTATTCATACGGTTTTTAGGCAAGGAATACAAGAGTTGGTTTTGCCCTTTCTCTGAAACAGACCCTGCAGCACCTGGCATTCATTGGTCTCCTATCCAAGTACTAGCCAGGGCTAATCTTGCTTAGTGTCCAAGGTCAGACTGAATCAGATGCCTTAAGGCAGTGGTTCTCAACCTTTGGTCCTGCAGTTATTCTGGACTTCAACTCACAGAAATCCCAGCCATCTTACCAGTTGTTAAGAATTGTGGGAGCTGGAGGACCAAAGGCCAAGAACCACTGCTTTAAGGTATTTAAGCTCCTTAGGGCTTTTTAAGAGTACATCTATGCTAACGGAGTAATACAAAATGAAAGCGGCAAACACAGCAGTGACATCTATATGATCACACAGAATGCCCTGAAACCTGGTTAAGGCAGTGCTTATCAGTGGCTTCACAGTTGTAATAGAGGATTCGGGATTTTTAAAACTGGATTACCCAACGCATTTTTGTAGTCAATGTTTTCAATACATTGTGATATTTTGGTGCTAAATTCATAAATACAGTAATTACTACATAGCATTACTGTGTATTGAATTACATTTTCGGTCAAATTTGTTGTTAAACATGATGTTTTGGTGCTTAATTTGTAAAATCATAACCTAATTTGATGTTCAAAGGGCCGGGCTGTGGCGCAGCTGGCTAGTAATCAGCTGCAATAAATCACTACTGACCGAGAGGTCATGGGTTCGAAGCTCGGGCCGGGTTAAACCCCCGACCATTAAATAGCCTGGCTTGCTGTTGACCTATGCAGCCCCGAAAGACAGTTGCATTTTTCAAGTAGGGAAATTTAGGTACTCTTTATGAGGGAGGCTAATTTAACTAATTTACAACATCATAAAACTGCCAGCAAAACACGAGGAAAGGAATGAGGAAGTACAGCCACTAGTGGACAGTGAAGCAACAGCTCCCCCTGTGGCCGGAATCGTGAAGCTGGAAATAGAAATGTTAAATGTCTCTGTGTCTGTCTATATATGTTGTTTGTCTGTTGGCATTGAATGTTTGCCATATATGTGTTCATTGTAATCCGCCCTGAGTCCCCTTCGAGGTGAGAAGGGCTTAATATAAATATTGTAAATAAATAAATAAATTTTCCTTAATCTCTCCTTATTATCCAACATATTCGCTTATCCAACATTCTGCCGGCCCGTTTACGTTGGATAAGCGAGACTCTACTGCAGGGATCCCCAAACTTTTTAAACGGGGCCAGTTCACGATCCTTCATACTGTTGGAGGGCTGGACTATAGTTGGCCACCAAGCAATAAATAATAATAATAATAATTTAAAAAGAGGGTTGGAAGAGACCATTTGGGCCATTGAGTCCAATCCCCTTCTGCCTTTGTTCACCAAAAGCACAAGCAAAGCACCCCTGACAGATGGCCACCCAGCCTCAATGTTAATTTTAATAATAATAATAATAAAGAGGGTTGGAAGAGACCCCTTGGGCCTTTTAATCCAACCCTCTTCTGCCTTTGTGCACCAAAAGCACAAGCAAAGCACCGCTGACAGATGGCCACCCAGCCTCAATGTTAATAATAATAATAATAATAATAATAATGGTTGTAAGAGAAGAAGAGACCCCTTGGGTCATTTATCCCAAACCCCTTCTGCCCTTGTGCCGTGGGGGGCCGGATAAATGGCTTCGATGGGCCGCATCCGGTTTTCAGTGTTTGCCACTTTTCAAGAGAAAAGGCAGAAAATAATAATGTTCATATGTCTTTTAGTGAGAAAAAAGAAGAAAATGGTAATAATGATAGTGATGCTGATTAGGTTCCTTGAGTTGTAAAGAAAGGAACGGTCAAGGGCGGCTTTCGCCAGCAATTTCCTCTGAAAAGGAGCCTCCAATATCGGGCCTCCCATTCAAATACTAACCAGGGCAGGCCCTACTTAACTCCGAAGGTCAGGCAAGACCAGAGGCCTTCACTGAGGCTGATTTCCCAGCAAATCTCTTCAGCATCCGCGCCTGGATGGGGCGCCCATTCTGAGGAAAATCGGGAAAGGTTTTGCGCGCGCAATGGCTGCGCCTCAGGAGAGGCCTGCTGTAATCCGGATTAAAAAAGCCTCCCTGGAAGGGAACCAAAAGCCTTTTCTGGACCCCATCCAGCAGAGAAAAGGTCCCTCTATGCTTTGACTATCGAATTTCCCAGTTTCTCCCCTCAGAATGGGCCTTTTCTCGGCCTTTGGACCAACTCACCCGCTCCTCCATCGTGACCTCCTTCCTCCCGCGATGGCGCACAAAAGCCAACCGCCCTTCCGGAAACCTGGCCTGAAGGGAGGGAAGAAGGATTCAAAATTGTGTGTGTGTTTTTTTAAAAACAGGAAATACGTCAGCGGAAGGAAGCTTTCCCCTTCCGACTTCTCTTTTTTTTCCCCCTACAACTCTATGACCTTTATGTATTTACACACACACACACATTATAAGTCAGAGGCGCTTTGGAGAGTTCAGGTACTAGAAGTGCAAAAAGAAGTTGAGATTTCATTGCAGTTCCCTTTCTTCCTAGGCTGCATCTGCACTGTACAGTTAATGCACTATTGGCACCCCTTTAATTGGCATGGCTTTATGCCAGGGATTGGTGGGAATTGTAGTTTGCTGAGGCTGTAGTACGAGCATGGGCAAACTTGGGCCCTCCAGGTGCTTTGGACTTCAACTCCCACAATTCCTAACAGCCGGTAGGCTGTTAGGAATTGTGGGAGTTGAAGTCCAAAACACCTGGAGGGCCCAAGTTTGCCCATGCCCGCCTTAGTACTTTTCAGCAGAAAAAAAGCTTATTATTATTATGTTTATTGGGTTGCTCTGACTTTTCCGGCCCGTATGGCCATGCTCCAGAAGCATTCTCTCCTGACGTTTCTCCCACATCTGTGGCAGGCATGCTCTGAGGTTGTGAGGTCTGTTGGAAACTAGGCAAGTGGAACGATGTCCAGGGTGGTAGAAAGGACTCTTTTGTCTGCTGGAGGAGGCAAGTGTGAATATTGCAATTGGCCAACTTGATTAGCACTGAATAGCTTTGCAGCTTGAAAGTCTGGCTGCTTACTGCCTGGGGGGAGCCCTTATTGGAAAGTTTTATATTTATGCCCTGCAGGTTTCTCTCCATAGGGAGAGTCAAAGCAGCTAACTTTAAAAAAAAATTACAATGCAATCTAATTTTTAAAACAGTACTGAATATCGTTAAAGGTAAAGGTTTTCCCCTGACGTTGAGTCCAGTCATGTCTGACTCTGGGGGTTGGTGCTCATCTCCATTTCTAAGCCGAAGAGCCGGCGTTGTCCGTAGACACCTCCAAGGTCATGTGGCCGGCATGACTGCATGGAGCACCGTTACCTTCCCGCCTGAGTGGTACCAATTGATCTACTCACATTGGCATGTTTTCGAACTGCTAGGCTGGCAGGAGCTGGAGCTAACAGCGGCCGCTCCTGGGGTTTGAACCTGGGACCTTTCGGTCTCCAGCTCAGTGCTTTAACGCACTTCGCCACCGGGGTTCCTGTATTGAATACCGTTAGTATTTAAAAAACAATTCAGATTAAATACTGTACATGAAAACATAGAAACCCACAACTCAGCAGCCCCTGTCATGATCTTAAAAGCCTTCTTTAAAAGCCTTCCTGGATAAAAAGGATTTGGTCTTTTTGTGTATTTATAGAATTTATACAATGTTTATGTCTTAATTATGCTATAATCCACCTCGAGCCACAAGGACAGGCAAGTAAGACTTACCATTGTTGTTGTTGTTCATATTATTATTAAGGACTTGGGAAATGACAGCTCCATGATTTCATAACATATGGCATTAAGACCGAGGTATTCTTGGTCCAGTGGTTCTCAACTTGTGAGTCCCCAGGTGTTTTGGCCTACAACTCCCAGAAATCTCAGCCAGTTTACCAGCTGGGAGTTGAAGGCCAAAAACATCTGGAGACTCCAGGTTAAGAACCACTGTAGTCAAAAGGCAAATCATGGTGTGGGGTTACAAGCTATGTTGGATGGGAGCAGCAGAAAACAAACACGAACAGAGGAAAATGAGACAATTTCACGTCAAATTATAATTTCTTTTTTTTAAAAAAGAGAGAAAGGGCAGAAGATACATTGAGTCCTCAATTTTCCAATTATATATATATGTGCATACATATATATTGGTTGTCATAAAGTAAGATCATTTAGTACAAGACCAACTAAGTGAGTTTTTACTGCTGGGAGAAAACAGGTGAGGAGCAAGGAAGGGGGGTCAAGGCGAAAGAAAGAGGGAGCAAGTGCTTCGAAATGCAATATATAAATATCATCTACATAGGTTTTACATACAGATAGCGCTATTCGGAATGCAGCGGAAAGGAAATAAGCCCAACTGTTATACAAAACAAGTCAAAATTTCAGATATTTTCTCAGCTTACAGTTAAAAGAAAGCGAGTTTGTAGAAGCTGGCCAAAGCCTTGGTTCTCGGGACTTGGAAAAGTTACTTTTTACAGGGTCAATATAATAACCTGAATCCATTCCAAGGGAGCATTCTGAATGTCAGAAATAGGAAGAATTTTATGCCATAGATGGCTAAACTTTTTAAAAAATGACTTTTCCAATGATGTATCTATACTGTAGAATTAATGCAGTTTAACTCCACTTTAAGTGCTATGGCTCAATGCTATGGAATCTAAGAGTTGTGGTTTTACAAGGTCTTTAGCTTTGGGTTGCTGTGAATTTTCCAGGCCGTATGGCCATGTTCTAGAAGCAATCTCTCCTGACGTTTCACCCGCATCTATGGCAGGCATCCTCAGAGGTTGTGAGGTCTGTTGAAATCTAGGCAATTGGGGTTTAGAAATTTGTGGAAAATCCAGGATGGGAGAAAGAACTCTTGTCTGTTTGGGGCAAGTGTGAATGTTGCAGTTGGCCAGGTTAATTAGCATTTAATGGCCCTGCAGATTCAAAGCCTGGCTGCTTCTTGCCTGAGGGAATCCTTTGTTGGGAGCTGTTAGCTTCCTCTGCCAGAGAGTGCTGGTGCTGAATTGCATTAATTCTACAGTGTAAGCCCTAAGTCCTGTACCTATTCCCTTGTCCATCTTTATGTCTTAGGCTGCTTCTACACTGCCATGTAATCCAGATTATCAAATCAGGTACAGTAGAGTCTCACTTATCCAAGACTCCCTTGTCCAAGGTTCTGGATTATCCAATGCATTTTTGTAGTCAATGTTTTCAATATATCGTGATCTTTTGGTGCTAAATTCGTAAATACAGTAATTACAACATAACATTACTTCGTATTGAACTACAGTAGAGTCTCACTTATCCAGCACTCACTTATCCAACGTTCTGGATTATCCAACGCATTTTTGTAGTCAATGTTTTCAATGCATTGTGATATTTTGGTGCTAAATTTGTAAATACAGTAATTACTACATAGCATTAATGTGTAATGAACTACTTTTTCTGACAAATTTGTTGTATAACATGATGTTTTGGTGCTTAATTTGTAAAATCATAACCTATTTTGATGTTTAATATGCTTTTTCTTAATCTCTCCTTATTATCCAACATATTCGCTTATCCAACATTCTGCCGGCCCATTTATGTTGGATAAGTGAGACTCTACTGTACTTTTTCTGTCAAATCTGTCGTATAACATGATGTTTTGGTGCTTAATTTGATGTTTAATAGGCTTTTCCTTAATCCCTCCTTATTATCCAAGATATTTGCTTATCCAATGTTCTGCCGGCCCGTTTATTTTGGATAAGTGAGATTCTACTGTAATTCACATTATCTGCTTTGAACTGGATTATAGGAGTCTACAATGTCATATAATACAGTTCAAAACAGATAATCTGGATATGATATGGCAGTGTAGAAGGCGCCTTAAACTGTAGAATTAATGCTGTCTGACACCACCTTAATGTTTTGGATTCTGGGATTTGTAGTTTGGTGAAGCACTTGCACTCTTGAGCAAAGAAGGCTAAAAGCCTTGTAGAAATACAGCTCCCAAGATTCCTTAGCACTGAGCCATGGCTGCTCAAGTGGGGTCAAACTACATCAATTCTATAATAGAGGCACCGTATTTCACAGCAAGGAAAACACAATAATAGGTGGAAATGAAGGCGTTTCCATTTCCCTTTAGTTCTCTTTTGGCCTGGCCCTTTTCCCTCTATAATTTAAATTTTAAGCGTTCCAAGTTTCTTGGGGCAGGGAAAACACCAAAATACTGTTATATCAGATCCAAAGCCTATCTCCGTTTCAAGAAAGTCCTTTTTATAACCAAACCGCCAAATCAGAAGTTACCCAATTGGACCTAGGTGGGAAAAGATATACATTTATAATGAAAGACGTCCGAATGGTGTAGTGGTTTGAGCAGTGGACCTAGGCCCCATCTACACTACCATCTAATCCAGTTTCTGAATCCAGATTATAATCTTCTTTGGACTGGATTATATGGCAGTGTAGACTCATATAATCCAGTTCAAAGGAGCTCCTGCTGATGCAATGGGTTAAACCCTTGCGCCGGTAGGACTGCTGGCGATTCGAATCCGGGGAGCGGGGTGAGCTCCCATCTGTCAACTCCAGCTTCCCATGTGGGGACATAACAGAAGCCTCCCACAGGATGGTAAAACATCCAGGTGTCCCCTGGGCAACGTCTTTGCAGACGGCCAATTGTCTCACACCAGAAGTGACTTGCAGTTTCTCAAGTCGCTCTTGACATAAAAAAAAATCCAGTTCAAAGCAGATAATCTGGATACAGAAACTGGACTTAATGGCAATGTAGATCCAGTCTTAGACACTGGAAAGTAGGATGCAAATTCCCCTTCAGCCATGAAAACCCACCGGGTAACCTTTGAGTGGTCGCATGCTCTCCGCCCCATAAAATCCCTTGATAAGGAAGCCTTGGATGGCTATTAAATCAGAAACACAAAAGTAGATTTTTTTAAAAAATGAGGATGGTTTGACTACAACTGTGGAGACCAGAGTTCGACTCAGCTGTGGAAACCCAGTGGGCGACTACGGGCAAGTCTCACACTTTCACCCTCAGAGGGAGGTTAAGGCAAACCTCTCTGAACCAATCTCGCCATGAAAACCCCATGACAGGATCACCATAAGCCGAGAATGACTTGACCGCATAGCACAGCAAAACAAAATTGAATTTGCAAGCTTTCCGTTTTAAAAACCAAATAATCCTATCCCTGAAAATCCCTGGATTTTGCTCCTTTCCAGCAGTACATCATTTTGGGCAGGATGCCGTTATTTATGTGAACCGGAAAGGCAGAAATCTTTGCCGATCTACGACAAATCACACCGAGACCGACTGGGAGAGCCAGAACCACCTGCCGCCGAACCCAGCAGGAAAGAGTTTTAGTATGAAGCGAAAGGAGACTGCGTCCATCCAGCGTGGTTGCTCTAATTCTGGTGCACTTCTTGCCTCTCTGAAGTGCAGACAAACACCGGGCGTAAACATCAGATCAGACGTTTCCAGTCTAGTCTCCTACATCTTCTTTGCAGCAACTGATCCAATGCTCCTGGAAAGCCCATAAGTGAGACATGAGAGATGTAACCTTTCCGAGCTACTGATTGTTGGGGAAATATAGTGGGCGCAGCTGGGATATCAAGAGATTTGATGTAGGCTCTACCCCAATCCCAAAAAGACCCAAATTGGAGAAGGCAATGGTCACAAACCAGGACATTCTTTACCCTCCCCTGCCCTCTCCAATTCTGCCGTTCCCCCATGCCAAGCATTGCCCTGTTCATTCCCCCATGATGTGGGTTTTCTTGTGGGCAACTAGGTAGAGGCCCCGGGTGAAGCTCTTCCCGCAATCCAAGCACTTGTAGGGCTTCTCCCCCCGATGAGTACGTTCATGCGCCGTCAGGTTAGAGCTGCGCCGGAAGGCCTTGCCACAGTCGGCGCAGCTGTAGGGCTTCTCCCCCGTGTGGGTCCGCTCGTGGACGATGAAATCCGAGCTCCAGCGGAAGCTCTTCCCGCAGTCAGCGCAAGTGTAGGGCTTCTCCCCCGTGTGGGTCCGCATGTGGGTGGTGAGGTTGGAGTTGCGGTTGAAGCTCTTGCCGCAGTCGGCGCACTGGAAGGGTTTCTCCCCCGTGTGGATCTTCTTGTGGCGGATGAAGTGGGAGCGGTGGTCGAAGCTCTTCCGGCAGTCCTGGCACTTGTAGAGCCGCTCCTCCGAGTGGATCCGCCGGCGGAGGACCACGCAACGCTTTGGGCGCTGTCCCTCCGGCATCCGCCCTTGGAAGAGGATCTCGCCAAGGTTCGCGTAGTCCACACGGCACGGCACGGGCTCCGGGGCTCTCTTTGAAGGGTGGATCCCCTGTGGACGCTCCACCCGGGACTGGTTTTCAGAGGGCTTGCTTAGATCCCGGTGCTGAGAGAGATTCTCCCGGGGTTTGGACAGCAACATCCTTCCAGGTGGCTCTCGTTCGAGATATTCCTGATGCCCCAAAACATGCCTCTCCGGGTCATTCAGAAGTCTGCTCCCTGCTGAAACAAGAGAATTATAGTTATTATTATGGTTGTTGTTGGAATTCAACCCCACACTACCCAAGTCTCCAGTCCTCAATGAGGAGTAATTAGTTAGCTTAGAATAGACTGAAGGTGCCCTTCCCGCCTTTCTCCTGAAAGACAGGTAGAATGTACATTAGAGTATTACTTATCCAACATAAATGGACCGGCAGAATGTTGGATAAGCGAATATGTTGGATAATATGGAGGGATTAAGGAAAAGCCTATTACACATCAAATTAGGTTATGATTTTACAAATTAAGCACCAAAACATCATGTTTAACAACAAATTTGACAGAAAAGTAGTTCAATACGCAGTAATGCTATGTAGGAATTACTGTATTTACAAATTTAGCACCAAAATATCATGATGTATTGAAAACATTGACTACAAAAATGCATTGGATAATACAGAATGTTGGATAAGCGAGACTCTACTGTATCTATTTCTTCTTTCCTCTATGTTCCTGCTTTCATTCTGACTGGTTATGTAAAATGCAAACTTTGCAGATGCATGCCTTTTCCTTCTGACTTTCTTAGTGTGTGCTGTGTTTATTGAGACTTCTCTCTGCTTGTGTGTCAGAAAGATGTGTGCTTTGAGATTTTCCCTCTCCTCTGAACCCTTAGAGAGATGGAGTTACACTGAAGCTAGGACCCAGTTATTTAGTATCAATAAATGTAGTTATTATTTTTGTAAATACAAACCTTTTGTAATTTGAAAGACTGAACTCTGGATCTTTGCCTCCTAAGCTCTAAATTCTTTACAGCAGTGATTCTCAACCTGGGGTCTCCAGATGTTTTTTGCCTTCAATTCCTAGAAATCCTAACAGCTGGTAAACTGGCTGGAATTTCTGGGAGTTGTAGGCCAAAAACATCTGGGGACCCCAGGTTGAGAATCACTGCTTTACAGCCACATGGCACTGCACATTCTGCTTGTTATGAGCTAAATGCTCAACTATAAGTATCTTGATTTTGCATATTTTGGATCCTACCAATTACTACTACTACTACTACTACTACTACTACTACTAACATCGTTATCATCATACATTATAACCAGCCTTAAGGGGACTAAAAGCAGCTAATAACAGATTTTCAAGTGATACAGGTTAAAAGCTATACACAAATTGCTAAAATAGTTGAAACTATTTAAAAAACCATCTATCTCAGAGGTGCCAAACTCATTTTCATTCAAGGCCACATCAGCCTTATAGTTTCCTTCAGAGGGCCACTAAATCTACGGAGGGATATGGATTGCGTGCATGTATATCAACAGATGTGAACAAGAGGTAGGTTGGCCTGGGTGCATTTCAGGCACATGGCTCCCTCTGCAACCCGGGAACCTTTTAAATGAGAGTTATGGATCTCAAAAACACCTCAATTCAGGGAAAAAAAGGGAGTCAAGAGAGTATATTCTGCTACTTGAAGCTGCAAGCCAATCATACCAGCATGAATGAGAAATATTGAATATTTAGCCAAGATTTAATTCTTTATGCAAAAATAAACAAGTACATCCATTTCATTAGTGTGCAAATTTGCTTTCATCTTTTTTTAAATGGTAAAATTAGATGTATACCAACACCGGTTCTTAAGTTAAAAGGTTCTTACAAGGATCATCAGGAACAGAAAACAGAAGCAATCCAATAACATTTGGAAAGCTATATGTTCCCTATCTCGGCATTACATCTAGATATATCTTCTGCAGAATCCTGAGTAATGTTGCTCTTCCCTGAAGAGGAGTGAATGCAAAAGGAGCAGACAAATCCACCGAGGCAATAAAAATACAACATAAGCTCTTCTTTACCTTGCTTCCGAGAAGCACCCAGGCAGGCCTGCTGCGCCCGGGGGAAATTCACCGCCATCTCTTTGAAGGAATCCAGAATCTGGAGCGGCAAAAGAAAAGTGTCAGTGTCATACAAAAATGCGTGAGATCAAATCAAAAGGAAAGATTGGATTACTTAATTTGAACACGAGAATTCTTTTCTTGAATGCTGTAAAAAAATCCTTTAGTGACAGACATACATACAGTACAATACTACAAGTTGAGCAGAAGGCAAAGGCCAATGTGATGCTAGGCTCTATCAAGAGGGAATGTAAATAAGCCTGCCTCACCAGCCAGCCCAGGCATGGGCAAACTTCATCTCTCCCTCCAGGTGTTTTGGACTGCAGCCCACACAATTTCTAACAGCCAGTAGGGTGTTAGGAATTGTGGGAGTTGGAGTCCAAAACACCCGGAGGGCCCACGTTGGCCCAGGCCAGAACCAGCCCTTCCAGGTTAAAAAAAACATACAGGAAAGATGGCAATGAATATATCATCATCATCATCTTATGTCTATATGTCTTAATGGTCTTTTGTATTTATCTATGTATTTTAACTGTTTTGCACCTGGCCTGAAGCCTTGAGAAGAGGTGGTAATGAATATAATTTATCATCATCATCATCATCATCATCATCATCATCATCATCATCACCAGAAGAGAGTAATCCCTCTCAGGTCCCGTCTCAGTGTCAATCTGTTTTTCTGATGCACTTTATTTCATCCCTCAGTTGAGCATAAATTTATTGTTTCCCACCCCGAGTCTCTTATTAAATGCAGCACTTTGTCTATCTACCTCATACCATGGGTTTTATTATTTTCACTCCATGCACTTTGGCCCAGTTCACTCTCGTTTATGTTTTGTACTGTTTTTATATTATGTTTTATCATGCTATTGTTACTAATTTATTGTTTTACTATGTTAGTCTTGTATGCATTTTATTTTGTTTTATTGTAATTTTTTGGGCCTGGCCCCATGTTAGCTGCCCCAAGTCCCTTTGGAGAGACAGAGGCAGGATACAAAAATAAAGTTGTTGTTGTTGTTATTAAGTACAGTAGTTCTCTTTAGGAATCTCTAAGGGCCCTACTACACTACCCTATAATCCAGAATATCAAGGCAGATAATCCATATTATCTGCTTTGAACTGAATCTACACTGCCACATAACCTAGATTTAATACATCTGTGTAGTCAGATGTCTAAGTCAGAAGGCAGCTTAAGCAAAGATCCCATAAATCCCAGGCCACAAAAGTTTAGACTTCAGCTTTCAAAACCCTCATACAGCACCTTTACGGATATTGTTGTTATTCCATCTCTAGGTTCTCCAGTGTGACTCTAAGGTAATTTTCCAGCAAATGTTGGTCATAGAAAAAAATAGTGATTTTATTTCCCCCTTTCCCCCTACTTTTGTGGGATCCTGCACCCCACAAAGGTGGAGGCAACACAGTAGTTTGAAAAAAGAAATCTGCAACTTACTGAACTGTTTTCTTTCTTTCTTTCTTTCTTTCTTTCTTTCTTTCTTTCTTTCTTTCTTTCTTTCTTTCTTTCTTTCTTTCTTTTGTGGTATAGGAACAAATCCCTATTCTTTCACATTATTCCTACCTCCGGTACCAATTTTTTGATTAAAGAGAGAATGTCCAGTAACACATTTATTGTGTTAACCAAGGAATTTTTTGTGTTAACCACAATGCCCTGCCTCATGCACGGAGGAGAAGTTGTTCAAAGCCACGGACAATGCGGTCGCTGTTGCCTACTTTTGGTCTAAAACTATTTAGCTGCGTGTGATTTCCTTTATTTTATCACTTTTAAACTTATTTATTATGCAATGCTTTTGACACGAAATAAATAAAATAACCAAGGAATATCTGTGTTGACAGACTAGAACTTGTCCAGAAGAAGTAAAATGATAACAAGTCCAGGAACCATAAATCCCTTTGAGGAACAGCTGAGGGATTGGGTATGTTTAGCCTGGAGAAAGGAAGCCTAAGAAGATACATGAGAGCTGTCTTTAAATATCTGAAGGGCTGTTATGAAGATCTGTTCACTGACAGTCCCTGAACTTCTGGCCGTTGGTCACTGGGAAGTTTTAGGAAAATAATAGTATCCAATGGACAGCGATAGGAATTCACTTTTTGGACTGGATAATTACTTGTCCCCAAGGAACGTATTAATCAAATCTGCAAAATTAAACCACCAAATGTGGAGGGCCAACTGAACAAGAAATAAGATTCCATCTCAACATTAGGAAGAAATTCCGAGTTTTGAACATATAATAGTTGGAATGCTTTAGCCCTGGATTCTAGCAAAGCAGGCAATCAGACTAGGTGGACTCAAAAATTATTCTATACCAGGCTTGGGCAAATTTCAGCTCTCCATGTTGATAGGAATTCTGGGAGTTCAAGTCCAAAACACCTGGAAAGCCCAGGTTTCCCCATGCCTGTTATATATAAGCAATATGATGCTTTCCAGGTATTTTGGAATACAACTCCACAATCTGCAGTTATTGGTCACTGGGAGTTGTAATCCAAGGCATCAAGGGAGCAGCGTGCAATCCCATCTCATACTTAGCATCCTCTTAGGGATAGCCGTTTCCAAATTAAAAGACGTTTGCCATCCATTTGAAAAGACATCTGTCTTGAGCAGCGTTTCTCAACCTGGGGATCAGGACCCCTGGGGGGGGGGTTGCGAGGAGGGTGTCAGAGGGGTCGCCAAAGACCATCAGAAAACATATATTGGCAAAGAAAATTGGATGTAGGTGAACTACAACTCCAAAACTCAAGGTCAAGGTCAAAGCCCACCAAAATCTTCCAGTATTTTCTGTTGGTCATGGGAGTTCTGTGTGCCAAGTTTGGTTCAATTCAATCGTTGGTGAAATTCAGAGTGCTCATTGATTAGATGTGAACTATACATTCCAGCAACTCCCAAATGAAAAAAATCAATCCCAACCTCACCAGTATTCAAATTTGGGCATATGGGGTAGGCCGGGCTGTGGCGCAGGCTGGAAAGCAAGCCAGCTGCAACAAATCACTCTGACCAAGAGGTCATGAGTTCAAGGCCAGCCCGTGCCTGTCTCTGTCTCTGTTCTATGTTATGGCATTGAATGTTTGCCTTTATGTGTGCAATGTGATCCGCCCTGAGTCCCCTTTGGGGTGAGAAGGGCGGAATATAAATGCTGTAAATAAATAAATAAATAAATAAATAAATAAATTTGGTCCAGTGAATGAAAACACATCCTGCTTATGAGATATTTACATTACGATTCATAACAGTAGCAAAATTACAATTAAGAAGGAGCGACAAAAATAATTTTATGGTTGGGGGGTCACCACAACGTGAGGAACTGTATTAAGGGATCACGACATTAAGGACTGTTGAGAACCACTGGTCTAGAGTGCTTTGATTGGCAGAATGGATGGCCTTTGGGGTCTCTTCCGACACTATGATTCTAAGCCGGAGGAACAAAGCAAACTACATAGTGTCCTTACCAATTGCCGTGGCCTCTCGGCCTCTTGCTGCCGGAGCAGAAAGCCCTCGGCCAGGGCCACCGCTTGGGCACAGGTCTCTGGGCCTCGCTCCCGGACGCAGCCCTGGATCTCTGGTGGCAAGATGGCCAGGAACTGCTCCAGGATCAACAGCTCCAGGATTTGCTCCTTGGTGTGTCTCTCGGGCTTGAGCCACCGGTGGCAGAGCTCTCGGAGCCGGCTACAGACCTCCCGGGGCCCCTCGGCCTCCTGGTAGCAGAAATGGCGGAAGCGCTGGCGCTGGGTCTCCGGGCCGGTGGCTTCTTCTTCCAGGGCCTCCTCCTTCACCTTCCAAGCCAAGGCTGGTGACTGAGCCGTCTTGCCCGAGATGTGGAGCCCCTTTGGGCTGTTGAAAGCCACCAACTCGGGGTTCCCCCAGCCGGCATGCGGGGACTGGACCACCTTCAGGAACTCCTGCCACTGGGTCTCCCAGCGCTGTGCCAAGCCTTCGTCCGGCTCCTGCTTAATCTGCTCCGGTGTCATCAGCCTCAGGATCTCCTTGGCACTGTCGGCCTGGACACCCCGCGGGACCTTCTTTGCCCCTTCAGATGATTTGGCACACATGGGGTTCTTCTCCTCCATTTTCAGCCTTGGTTCCCGGACGGCTTGGAAGTGGAGACGAAGGCTCGGTGGTGCACAGCCCTCTTTGAAAAGCGCTTTCTTAGAGGCCATAGAGTGTCCTTATCCCATCTCACTCCTGGATCCAAGTTTCTCCTTGGCCGGCTGGTTGTCACTCCAGCAGAATAAGTTCTGTTCAGTCTCCGGGTTGCAGGTGAAGTTCCGGTTGCGATCAATGCAAATGTTGCAGAGCGCAAATCTGGGAAGTTACAATTTTTTACAGGTGCCACAGGTCAGTGGGTGTTCGTCAAAGAGCTTCTCCAACAAACATGAAGATCTGTCCACTATGAAAAGAAAGAAATGACCATGCGGGAGGGAGGGAGAAAAGGAAAGAAGAAGGGAAGGAAGAGACGGAGGGAAGAAGGAATTATTTATTGATTTGCCACACTTGTACCCCACCTTTCTCACCCTGAAGGGGACTCAGAGTGGCTGTACAAAGGTAACAATTTGATGCTGCATATATATATAGATAGATAGATAGATAGATAGATAGATAGATAGATAGATAGATAGATAGATAAACAAAATCCAAACTAATTAAAACATAAACATTAAAACATCAATTAAAATCACACAATCCAGGTCATATTCCAGGGCCGATCCAAGTCGTCATTATATTATTTATAGTCTATTATTGCACTGTTCCCATTTACTGACCAAAAACTTGGTCCCAAAGCCATGTTTTTAGTTTACCTCTGTAGGGGTTTCAGCCTGACTCTCCCAGCCCCAATGATCACTACACCACACTGGTTTTCAGTAGGAGTGCCAAATCTGGATAGCCAGATGCTCCTAAAACATGGAAAACAGAATTTCAGTACGTGTCGTTGGCATAAAATGCTATTAACAGCATGGCAGCCCTGCCCTCTTTTGGATGCGTCAACCTGACTTTACCTGCACATTTATGCCTGTGTCAAATGCACACTTATTATGTAACCAGTTGGTCAGAATTATCCAGAACTATTCCTTATCCAGAATTCCAAAATCTGAAATACTTCAAAATTATCCACATTCTCTAATGAGATTGTAAAGCTGAGAGCGGGGAATTGTTTTGTTGTTCTTTAAAATAGTATAGTGATAACACTAGTAAATAGAAATTATTGTTGTTGTTGTTGTTATTATTATTATTATTATTTATATAGTGCTATTACTATAGCTGTGGTGGCGCAGCGGGTTAAATCGTTAAGCTGCAGATCTTGCTGACTGGAAGGTCAGCGGTTCGAATCCGTGGACAGAGTGAGCTCCCGTAGTTAGTCCCAGCTTCTACCAATCTAGCAGTTCAAAAACATGCAAATGTAAGTAGATCAATAAGTACTGCTTCGGCAGGAAGGTAATGGCACTCCATGCTATCATGACCTTGGAGGTGTCTACGGACAACGCCGGCTCTTCGGCTTAGAAATGGAGATGAGCACCAACCCCCAGAGATAGACTCAACTAGACTTAATGTCAAGGGAAAAAGTTACCTTTATTACTATAGCACTTGCCAGGTCTTAGCTATTATTTTCCCAGTAACAAAACCAACAACCTATCGATAACAAGAAACACACCAGACCTTCTCTAGTATTTCTCAAATAATAACAATAATTTTATTTCTTACCCACCTCTCATCGTAGCTCGAGGCAGGTTACAGAATAATTAAAACACATACACCTTGTAAAAAGTACACATATTAAATTGTATTTCTATAAAAGATATATATTATGCCTCAAATAGTAATAATTATTACTATTATTACATCTTCTAAACAAATCTTAACACAAAAATCCAGGGACAGAGTCACCATAAGTCTGAAACAACCTGGACGCACATACAAAAATATTATTATTGGGTTGCTGTGAGGTTTCCGGGATATATGGCAATGTTCCAGAAGCATTCTCTCTTGAAGTTTCGCCCACATCTATGGCAGGCATCCTCAGAGGTTGTGAGGTCTGTTGGAAACTAGACAAGTGGGGTTTATATATCTGTAGGCTCAGAGGCTGGATGACCATCTGTCAGGGGTGCTTTGAATGTGATTTCCTGCTTCTTGGCAGGGAGTTGGACTGGATGGCCCATGTGTTCTCTTGTAACTCTATGATTCTATGTACTGTATGTAAACAGAGGAATTCCAGGCATAAATCAATCAGGGCCAGCTAACACCTCCAAACAAAGAATTCCCCCAGGCAGGAAGCAGCCATTAAATGCCAATCAAGGTGATTAATTACAACATTCACACTTCCCTCCAACAGACAAGAGTTTTTTCTTCCACCTTGGAACTTCCATAGAGATATACTGTATAAGTCCAAAACACCCGGAGGGCCCAAGTTTGCAAATGCCTACTATAGAACGAATGCAGTCTGACACCACTTGAACTGCAATGTGTCAATACTATGGAATTCTAGGATTTGTAGTTTGGGAATACCTTGCAAAAAAAACAACAACAGGATTTCACAACACAAGAGTGTCAAACTGCATCTATTCTGCAGTGCAGATGCAACCCTTGGGAGCCTTGTTTTCCTTCTTTCCATCATTGGAATTGCATGCAATATATATTTTAAAAGAACCATCATCATCATCATCATCAAAACTCAGTACTATTTTGCATATTATTGTTGTTGTTGTTGTTGTTATTATTATATGGTATTAAGAACCATCATCATCATCATCATCATCAAAACTCAGTACTACTTTTGCATATTATTATTATTATTATTATTATATGGTATTAAGAACCATCATCATCATCATCATCATCAAAACTCAGTACTACTTTTGCATATTATTATTATTATTATTATTATTATTATTATTATATGGTATTAAGAACCATCATCCTCATCATCATCATCAAAACTCAGTACTATTTTTGCATATTATTATTATTATTATTATGGTATTAAGAACCATCATCATCATCATCAAAACTCACTACTATTTTTGCATATTATGATTATTATATGGTATTAAGAAACATCCTCATCATCAAAACTCAGTACTATTTTTGCACATTATTATTATCATTTTATTGTATGACACAGCAAACAAGATAGACATGCTGGATTTCAAATCACAAAATCACAAGTCAAACACTTCCCAAGTGTCTAGGACTGTGTGATGTATTTTCGGATGATGCGCGCAGATCCCAGTAGGGTGGCCTTTTTGTTGTTGTTGTTATTATTATTATTATTATTATTATTATTATTATTATTATTATTATATGGTATTAAGAACCATCATCATCATCATCATCATCATCAAAACTCAGTACTATTTTTGCATATTATTATTATTATTATTATTATTATTATATGGTATTAAGAAACATCCTCATTATCATCATCAAAACTAAGTACTATTTTTGCATTTTATTATTATTATTATTATTATTATTATTATTATTATTATTATTATTATTATTATTATTATATGGTATTAAGAACCATCATCATCATCATCAAAACTCAGTACTATTTTTGCACATTATTATTATCATTTTATTGTATGACACAGCAAACAAGATAGACATGCTGGATTTCAAATCACAAAATCACAAGTCGAACACTTCCCAAGTGTCTAGGACTGTGTGATGTATTTTCGGATGATGTGCGCAGATCCCAGTAGGGTGGCCTTTTATTTTTTTATTATTATTATTATTATTATTATTATTATTATTATTATTATTATTATATGGTATTAAGAACCATCATCATCATCAAAACTCAGTACTATTTTTGCATATTATTATTATTACAGTAGAGTCTCACTTATCCAACATAAATGGGCTGGCAGAACGTTGGATAAGCGAATATGTTGGATAATAAGGAGGGATTAAGGAAAAGCCTATTAAATATCAAATTAGGTTATGATTTTACAAATTAAGCATCAAAACATCATGTTACACAACAAATTTGACAGAAAAAGTAGTTCAATACGCAGTAATGCTGTGTAGTAATTACTGTATTTATGAATTTAGCACCAAAATATCACGATATATTGAAAACATCGACTACAAAAATGCGTTGGATAATCCAGAACGTTGGATAAGCGAGTGTTGGATAAGTGAGACTCTACTGTATTTTAAAAGAACCATCATCCTCATCATCATCACTCAGTACTATTTACAGCAGATTATTAATATTATTATTTTTAGTATTATATGGTATTAAGAACCATCATTATCATCAAAACTCAGTGCTATTTTTGCATTATTATTATTATTATTATTATTATTATGGTATTAAGAGTCATCATCATCATCACCATCATCAAAACTCAGTGCTATTTTTGGATTATTATTATTATTATTATTATTATTATTATGGTATTAAGAACCACCACCACCATCATCATCATCATCAAAACTCAGTGCTATTTTTGCATTATTATAATTATAATTATATTTTTGCAGTATTATTATTATATAGTATTAGGTTGGGAGTTATTTTCTACTCACTTGAGCAATGCAATCCCAGACTTGATGGGTCTCCTGCACCTCTGGATGCAGCTTCACCACCCAAAAAAAAAGGGGGGGCTATGGAAATGAAATGGGAAAGGAAGGAAGGAAAGAGCCCACTTTCTGCAAAAAGGGAGCAAAGGAATGGAAGGGGACTGAAGGCGGAAGAGGAAAGGAAGGGAGGAAGGAAAGGGGGGGACTTTGCTCCCTTGGCTGTCTCCCCCTGCTTTCCCCCTTCCTCTCCCCCAAAGGCCTCTCTATGCTCCAGCATCTCTATAGGCTTAACCCTTTGAGAGCCCCACATTCTCCCCAGATACATTTCCCTCGTCCTTTTGCAGGAAAGGGATGCCTTTGCAATTCAAGCAATGCTGTACTGCAGCTCCCACCATCCCCAGGCAACCCAGGAATATGATGGGAGTTGCAACCTTCATGCACCACTATGCTGCAATTTCACAGAGTCTTCTAGGTTGGTGCAGATTATAGGGGCATAGTGGTGCATGAAGGTTGCAACTCCCATCACCTTTCTGTGTTGCCTGGGGATGATGAGAGTTGCAGTCCAATAATACACGAAGGTTCCTATCATCTACACCCAACCTAGAAGGCTCAGTGGAATTGCAGCTTAGTGGTGCATGAGGGTTGCAACTCCCATCATATTTCTGTGTTACCTGGGGTTGATGGGAGTTGTAATCCAATAATGAAAAAATCTCCTATAATCTCCAGTCGACTTAGAAGCCTCAGTAGAATTGCAGCATAATGGTGCATGAAAGTTGCAATTCCCATCATATTTCTAGCTTGTCTGGGGATGATGGGAGCTGCAATCCAATAATGCACGAAGGCTCCTATAATTTGCACCTAATCTAGATGGGTCATTGGTGCTGCAGCACAGTGGTGCATGAAGGTTGCAACTCCCATCATATTTCTGTGTTGCCTGGGGATGATGGGAGCTGCAATCCAATAATGCACGAAGGCTCCTATAATTTGCACCTAATCTAGATGGGTCATTGGTGCTGCAGCACAGTGGTGCATGAAGGTTGCAACTCCCATCATATTTCTGTGTTGCCTGGGGATGATGGGAGCTGCAATCCAATAATGCACGAAGGCTCCTATAATTTGCACCTAATCTAGATGGGTCATTGGTGCTGCAGCACAGTGGTGCATGAAGGTTGCAACTCCCATCATATTTCTGTGTTGCCTGGGGATGATGGGAGTTGCAATCCAATAATGCACGAAGGCTCCTATAATTTGCACCTAATCAAGATGGCTCGTTGGTGCTGCAGCACAGTGGTGCATGAAGGTTGCAACTCCCATCATATTTCTGTGTTGCCTGGGGATGATGGGAGTTGCAATCCAATAATGCACGAAGGCTCCTATAATTTGCACCTAATCAAGATGGCTCGTTGGTGCTGCAGCACAGTGGTGCATGAAGGTTGCAACTCCCATCATATTTCTGTGTTGCCTGGGGATGATGGGAGTTGCAATCCAATAATGCACGAAGGCTCCTATAATTTGCACCTAATCTAGATGGGTCATTGGTGCTGCAGCACAGTGGTGCATGAAGGTTGCAACTCCCATCATATTTCTGTGTTGCCTGGGGATGATGGGAGTTGCAATCCAATAATGCACGAAGGCTCCTATAATTTGCACCTAATCAAGATGGCTCGTTGGTGCTGCAGCACAGTGGTGCATGAAGGTTGCAACTCCCATCATATTTCTGTGTTGCCTGGGGATGATGGGAGTTGCAGTCCAATAATACACAAAGGCTCCTATAATTTGCACCTAATCAAGATGGCTCGTTGGTGCTGCAGCACAGTGGTGCATGAAGGTTGCAACTCCCATCATATTTCTGTGTTGCCTGGGGATGATGGGAGTTGCAGTCCAATAATACACAAAGGCTCCTATAATTTGCACCTAATCAAGATGGCTCATTGGTACTGCAGCATGGTGGTGCATGAAGGTTGCAACTCCCATCATATTTCTGTGTTGCCTGGGGATGATGGGAGTTGCATTCCAATTATGCACAAAGGCTCCTATAATCTGCACCCAGTCTAGATGGCTCAATGAAATTGCTGCATAGTGGTGCATGAGGATTATAACTCCCATCATATTTCTAGCTTTTCTGCATTATTGGATTGCAACTCTCATCATCCCCAGACAAGCTAGAAATATGATGGGAGTTGCAGCCTTCATGCACCACTATGATACATTTCCACTGTGCCTTCTGGGTTAGGTGCAGATTCTAGGAGCCTTTGTGCATTATTGGATTGCAACTTCCATCATCCCCAGACAAAATAGAAATATGATGGGAGTTGCAACCCTCATGCACCACTATGCTACAATTCTACTGAGCCTTCTAGGCTGGGTGCAGATTATATCAACCTTTGTGCATTATTGGATTGCAGCTCCCATCATTCCCAGTCAACACATAAAGGTGATAGGAGTTGTAACCTTCATGCACCATTATGTTGCAATTCCACTGAGCCTTCTAGGTTGGGTGACTTTTATAGGGGCTTTTTTGCATTATTGGATTGCAACTCCCATCATCCCCAGACAAGCTAGAAATATTAAGGGAATTGCAACCTACATGCACCATTATGCTGCAATTCTACTGAGCCTTCTAGGTTGGCTGGAGATTACAGGTTTTTTTTTTGCATTATTGGATTGCAACTTCCATCATCCCCAGTCGACACAGAAAGGTGATGGGTCTTGTAACCTTCATGCACCACTATGCTGCAATTCCACTGAGAGTTCTAGGTTGGCTGGAGATTATAGGGGCTTTTGTGCATTATTGGACTGCAACTCACATCATCCCCAGACAAGCTAGAAATATGATGGGAGTTGTAACCTTCATGCACTATTATGTTACAATTCCACTGAGCCTTCTAGGTTGGGTGCAGATAATATAAGCCTTCGTGCATTATTGGACTGCAACTCACATCATCCCCAGACAAGCTAGAAAAATGATGGGAGTTGCAACTTTCATGCACCACTATGCTACAATTCCACCAAACTTTCTAGGTTGGCTGGAGAGTATAGAAGCCTGTGTGCCTTATTGGACTGCAACTTCCATTATCCCCAGACAAGATAGAAAAATGATGGTAGTGGCAGCCTTCATGCACAACTATGCTGCAATTCCTCTGTGCCTTCTAGGTTGGCTGGAGATTATCGAAGCCTGCGTGCATTATTGGATTGCAACTTCCAACATCCCCAGGCAAGCTAGAAATATGGGAGTTGCAGCCTTCATGCACCACTATGTTACAATTCTACCGAGCCTCCTAAATTGGCTGAAGATTATAGGGGCTTTTTGGCATTATTGGATTACAACTCCCATTATCCCTAAACAAGCTAGAAATATGATGGGAGTTGCAACTTTGATGCACCACTGTGCTGTAACTCCAATTAGCCTTCTAAGCTAGCTGGAGATGCGGGGAGCCTTAATGCATTACTGGACTGCAACTCCCATCATCCCTATGGGTTAATTAGGGGGTGATGGGGGTTGCAATTTGACCTGGTGGAAAAATCTACATAGAGATAAGAGCTTTTATGTATTGTCAAACTGCAACTCCCATCATCCCTCCGGGTCAGTTGTGGATGATGGGAGTTGCAATTCAACCCAGACAAGTGATTTGTTTACGTGTTTTTGCAAAGCATGCTGAAACTCAATATGGGCATCACTGGACTATGACTCCCATCATCTCTCTGGTTTAGCTGGGGATGATGGGCACTGCAGTTCAAACACAGAAGGGTCAGGTTAGGCTTTTTTAACAAAACAAAATCTGTTGTTGTTAAAAATTGCACACTGAATCCACATATTGCAAACATGATAATACACAGGTTGGGTATCCTATGTTTGTCTGGCATTCCAAAATATTTCAGCCCTCATCATCCCTAGGCAGCAAAGTCAATGGTTAAGCATGCTGGGAGTTGCAGTGCAATTGAACTAGGGAGAGCCATGTGAAGCCCAGCCCTTCCCACCCATAACCTGCTGTTAACATCCTTAGTAAATGTGAATGGATCAATTAATGAATGAATTAACCCACATGTGATAACCTCAGGGCAATGGCATTTAATCAGTCCAAGCAAGGGAAACTTAAGGCAAAAGAAAGGAAGCAAGTAAATGCAGAGGAGGCAGGAAAGAAGAGTTTATTGCCTTCCTAATTTGCATTGAAAAATTATTTTTGTAGCTACAGTAGAGTCTCACTTATCAAAAACTAATTATCTGTCAAATTTGTTGTATAACATGATGTTTTGGTGCTTAATTTGTAAAATCATAACCTAATTTGATGTTTAATAGGCTTCTCCTTAATCCCTCCTTATTATCCAACATATTTGCTTATCCAACATTCTGCCGGCCTGTTTATGTTGGATAAGTGTGACTCTACTGTATTTCATAAATGTAATTTTGCTATTGTTATGAATCGTAATGTAAATATCTGATGTGCAGAATGTATTTTCACTCAGTGGACCACATTTGGCACAAATCCCTGATGCACCCAAATACTGCTGGGATTGGAGTCGACAACTGGTTTTGTCATTTGGGAGTTGCAGTTGCTGGGATTTATAGTTCACCTACAATCAAAGAGCATTCTGAACTCCACCAAGGATGGAACTGAACCAAACTTGCGCACAGAACTCCCATGACCGACAAAAAATACTGGAAGGGTTTGATGGGCATTGACCTTGAGTTTTAAAGTTGTAGTTCACCTACATCCAGAGAACACTATGGACTCAAACAATGATGGATCTGGAGCAAACTTGCCACGAATACTTAATATGCCCAAATTTTAATACTGGTGGAGTTTGTGGAAAATAGACCTTGACATTTGGGAGTTGGACCTGATAAGTAAAGGTAAAGATTTTCCCCTGACATTAAGTCTAGTTGTGTCCGACTCTGGGGGCTGGTGTTCATCTCCATTTCTAAGCTGAAGAGCCAGCGTTGTCCATAGACACCTCCAAGGACATGTGGCTGGCTTGACCGCCGGGACAGTATCTATTGATCTACTCACATTTGCATGTTTTCGAACTGCTAGGTTGGCAGGAGCTGGGGCTAACAGCGGGCGCTCATTCCGCTCCTGGGATTTGAACCTGGGACCTTTCGGTCTGCAAGTTCAGATAGCAGTACCTATTGATCTACTCACATTTGCATGTTTTCGAACTGCTAGTTTGGCAGGAGCTGGGGCTAACAGCGGGCGCTCATTCCGCTCCCGGGATTTGAACCTGGGACCTTTCGGACTGCAAGTTCAGATAGCAGTACCTATTGATCTACTCACATTTGCATGTTTTTGAACTGCTAGGTTGGTAGAAGCTGGGGCTAACAGCGGGAGCGCACCTCCCCCCTCGGATTCGAACTGTCGACCAAGTTCAGCAGCTCAGTGGTTTAACCCGCTGCGCCACCGGAGACTCCAGGGGACCTGATAGCCATGTTTAAACATTTGAAAGGATTTAATATTGAGGAAGGAGGGCAAGCTTGGTTTCTGTTGCTCCGGAGACCAGCTTCAAAGGAAAAGGAATCCCACCAAAAACATTAGGAAAACCTTTCTGACAGTAAGAGTAAGATGTTGCTTGAGAAACTGCTGGATTCTCCTCCTTTTGGGTGGCCATCTGTAGGGAGGGCTTTGATGGTTTCTTCCTCTTGCAACAGATGGCCCTGGGGGTTGCATCTTCCAACACTAAGGTTGTATTAATGCAGTGTCAAATTGATTCAGTTCGATGCCACTTTAGCTACCAAGACACAATGCTGTGGAGCCGTAGTTTTGCAAAGTTTCTCGAAAGTGCTGGGATTTTTCCAAACTAATAATTCTGATGATGTAATAACAATGAGCCATGGCAGTAAAGACATGTCAGAGTGTATTCAATCAGGCGTGGGCAAACTTGGGCCCTCCAGGTGTTTTGGACTTCAACTCCCATAATTCCTAACAGCCTAGCGGCTGTTAGGAATTATGGGAGTTGAAGTCCAAAACACCTGGAGGGCCCAAGTTTGCCCACGCCTGGTGTAAACGCACCCAAACTTAAATTCCATAAATTCAACAGATTTGCTCCATTTGGACTTAGATTCCAACCAGTAGGCAACTATCTCAAAGAGGTTTGACTAGATGATCTCTAAGGGTCCCTTTTCAATGGGAAGATGCTGCAGCTGAGCTTCCCACCCTTGCACCTTGAATACAGGCCTATAATGCAACCTGGAGAAGGCAAATGCATGGAAACCTAACCTTTTAAGTATCAACCTATCAGACCCATTTCCCAAATGCTAAATACCCCATTACGATGGCCCATTCCCTCCTGATCACTTTTCAATGGGTTTGCAAGGGTTCCAGCTGGAGGGAAGGGGGATTTTAGTTCTTTTAATTTTCTCTTCTTCTTGGAAGGACAAATCCTGCCAAGGCCTCAAGCAGGAGGAACCTCCCAGTTTGCTTGAAAAAGAGGAGGGTCCCAGCTTGCAAAAGAGCAAACCCCTCCCTTTTGAAATATTATTATCCTGGGTTATTTATTCCCTTTGCAAGCTGCAAGTTGGGAGTCTTCTTCGCCTTGGAGGTGAGTTGCAAGTGGGAACATCAAGACACGTGTATACTGCAAAGGTGGGCCCTTTTTTGGAAGCGTGCATCTGCATTGTGCATTCAGTACAGGTTGATATCTCTTTAACTGCCTTGGGTAAATGTGATGAGATCCTGGGATTTCTAGTTTGGGCAGAGAAGGCTAAAGTCCTTGGAAAACTACAAACCCTGGTATCTTATTCCTGTTAGTGGTGCCAAACCGAATTAATGCTGCAGTGTAGATGCAACTCAGGAGAAGGTGGGCTGAAAACACTTACTGCAAGTTCTTGAGTAAGCCAGAGGGAAGAAAAACTTTTCCATATGTGTGGTTTTTATATATTATTGTTGTTGTTGTTGTTGTTGTTATTATTATTATTATTACTGTTTTATTGTTTTAATATTATGTCCTATTTATAACCCAGAGGGAGGAAGAACTTTTCCTTATGTTTAGTTTTTATATATTATTATTATTTTTATTATTACATTACTGTTTTATTATTTTAATATTATGTGTTATTTATAAGCCAGAGGGAGGAAAAACTTTTCCATATGTGTGGTTTTTATATTGGTATTATTATTATTGTTGTTGTTTTATTTTAATATTATGTGTTATTTATAAGCCAGAGGGAGGAAAAACTTTTCCATATGTGTGGTTTTTATATTGGTATTATTATTATTATTATTATATTACTGTTTTATTATTTTAATATTATGCGTTATTTATATGTGTTATTTATAAGCCAGAGGGAGGAAAAACTTTTCCATATGTGTGGTTTTTATATTATTATTATTATTATTATTATTATTATTATTATTATTATTATTATTATTATTATTATATTACTGTTTTATTATTTTAATATTAACTATGTGTTATGTGTGTGTGTGTGTGTGTATATCTCCCCCCAAAGGAGACTCAAAATGGCACTATAAATCACAAGTATAATGCCACTGCTTATGGAGGTTTGAATCCTTGTCATAGGGTGCATCCACACTGTAGAATTAATGCAGTTTGGTTCCACTTTAACTGCCTTGGTTCCATGTTATGGAATCCTGGGTTGCTGGGTCACTGGCAAGTGAAGGCCAGAGACTTTGCAAAACTGCAACTCCCAAGAATTCATAGCATTGAGCTATGGCAGGCAAGCTGGAGCCAAAATACATTAATTATACGGTGTATGCAACCTGAATTGTTTTGCTGGACTTTAACCCATTATGTATTGGTCTTTTAAGATGCCAGAAAATTTCCCTTATTGTTTTGTGCAATGGTTTTCAGCTGCATGGCCCAAATGAAGCCTCCATGGGTAGGAGCAGTATATCTTTAAATGGCTGTTGAAGCAGAGTGTTGCTTTCTTTGTCCAGCTTTTTGGAAACACTCCGGTATCCATCTTGGGCTTCGGCTTGTGCCAAATACATATTGGAAAGTCCTATATTCTTAGCCATGTGGGCAGTTTTCAGATTTTGGGGGTATTTTTTTATGTCAGAATCCAGGATAAGGGATGCTGAACTTGTAATTGAAAGCACAAAAAGGCCTGGAGTAAAATGCAGGGAGAACATAACTTTGCATTTTGTTGAGGCTCTTATCAAGATATATCCATGCAAATCCTACACGTTACTAGAATAGTGTGGTGGTCTAACAGTTTTGAATGGTGTTATGTGATTTTAACTATTTTAGCTATTCTATATTTAAGGCTATATACATATTAAAATTGTTTTAATGCTGTGAGCAGCATTGAGTCTTAAGAGAGGAAAGGAGGGTAAAATATTATTAATAATAAATATTATTTATTCTAATTCTGAAACAGTTAATAATAATAAATATTATTTATTCTCAGAAGACAGGGGAATTCTAGACAAGAAACAATCAGGGCCAGTTAACACCACCCATCAAAGGATTCCCCAGGCAGGAAGTAGCCAGGCTTTGAAGCTGCAAGTCTATTCAGTGCTAATCAAGGTGGCCAATGACAACATTCAGACTTGCCTTACCTTCGACCTTCCACAGATATATAAACCCCACTTGCCTAGTTTCCAACAGACTTCAGAACCTCTGAGGATGTCTGCCATAGATGTGGGCAAAATGTCAGGAGAGAATGCTTCTGGAACATGGCCATATAGCCTGGAAAACTCACAGCAACCCATTATTGATTCTAATTCTTAAATAATATTTTCCTTTTCCATTTTGCCTTGAACTAAATTCAAAGGACGGGCTGTTCTGCACTATGAAGCCCTGGGACTTATAGTTTTGACAAGATCTGCCCAAGTGTGTGTCCTCGAAGTACAGCTTCCATATTCCACAGCCATAAGGGGTATCAAACTGGGTTAGTTCCATAGTGTAGACGCACCCAGAGTTAGACTAAAAATAATATGTATTTCCACTGCACCCAAATAATAAGCTTTAAAACCAGCAGCCATTTAGGTTGTAAAACACAATCCCTGAATTAAAAGTTTGTTCCCAAGTAAACTGCTCCTGTTAAGGATGCAAGGAGACTATGGCTCCCTTTTTTGCCTTTAATGCCACTCCCATCACCCATAACACTTGGTCTAAATCTCCAAAGATTTGCTAATATCTGTTGTGAAAACCAATTAGGGTGGAACGTCAAGTGTGCTTAGGGAGACGAAAGAGAGCCTTTGCTTGTAAACTCACATCGGGATCATCCGCAAATCCATTTAAAGGTGTCCTTGATAAAGTGAGAGGTCTTAATCTTTGCCTGGGAGGCAGGGAACCTTCTTAAACTAGCTACTATTTGAGCACTCTCTCAGCCTCGGAGGAAGGCAATAACAAGCCCCCTCCCCTTAAATAAGAAAACAGGAAAGCAGTCAAAGCCAGAAAAGGTGCATCTATACTACATTGTAGAACAGGCATGGGCACACTTGGGCCCTCCGGGTGTTTTGGACTTCAACTCCCACCATTCCTCACAGCCTCAGGCCCCTTCCTTTCCCCCCTCAGCCACTTGCTTCCTTCCTTCTCTTCCTTTTCTTCCTTCTCTTCCTTCCTTCTCTTGCTTCCTTCCTTCCTTCTCTTGCTTCCTTGCTTCTCTTACTTCTCTTCCTTCTCTTCATTCTCTTCCTTCCTTCCTCTTGCTTCCTTCCTTCCTCTTGCTTCCTTCCTTCCTTCTCCTGCTTCCTTCCTTCCTTCTCTTCCTCTTCCTTTGCTTACTTCTCTTCCTTCCTTCTCTTCCTTCTCTTGCTTACTTCTCTTCCTTCCCTTCCCTTCCTTCCTTCCTTCCTTCCTTCCTTCCTTCCTTCCTTCTCTCCCTTACTTCCTTGCTTCCTTGCTTCTCTTCCTTCTCTTCCTTCCTTTGCTTCCTTCTCTTGTTTGCTTGCTTCCTTCTTTTGCTTGCTTGCTTCTCTTGCTTTCTTCCTTCTCTTGCTTCCTTCTCTTCTTTCCTTCTTCTCTTCCTTCCTTCTCTTCCTTCCTTCCTTCTCTTCCTTCCTTCTCTTCCTTCTCTTCCTTCTCTTCCTTCTCCTACTTCCTTCTCTTCCTTCCTTCCTTCCTTCCTTCCTTCTCTTCCTTCCTTGCTTCCTTCTCTTCCTTCTCCTACTTCCTTCTCTTCCTTCCTTGCTTTTTTCCTTCCTTCTCTTCCTTCTCTTGCTTCCTTCTCTTCCTTCCTTCTCTTCCTTCTCTTCCTTCTCCTACTTCCTTCTCTTCCTTCCTTCCTTCCTTCCTTCCTTCTCTTCCTTCCTTGCTTCCTTCTCTTCCTTCTCCTACTTCCTTCTCTTCCTTCCTTGCTTTTTTCCTTCCTTCTCTTCCTTCTCTTGCTTCCTTCTCTTCCTTCCTTCTTCTCTTCCTTCTCTTCCTCCCTTCCTTCCTTTCCTTCCTTCTCTTGCTTCCTTCCTTCTCTTCCTCTTCCTTTGCTTCCTTCTCTTCCTCTTCCTTTGCTTCCTTCTCTTCCTTCCTTCTCTTCCTTCTCTTCCTTCCTTGCTTCCTTCCTTCTCTTCCTTCTTTTCCTTCTCCTACTTCCTTCTCTTCCTTCCTTGCTTTTTTCCTTCCCCTCTTCCTTCCTTCTCTTCCTTCCCTTTCCTTCCTTCCTTCCTTCCTTCCTTCCTTCTTCTCTTCCTTCCTTCCTGCCTTCCTTCCTTCCTTTTTCCCTTCCTTCCTTCCTTCCTTCCTTCCTTCCTTCCTTCCTTCTTCTCTTCCTTCTCTTCCTTTCTTTCCTTCCTTCCTTCTCTTCCTTCCTTGCTTTTTTCCTTCCTTCTCTTCCTTCTCTCGCTTCCTTCCTTCTCTTGCTTCCATTCTCTCTTTCTTTTCTTTTCTTTTCTTTTCTTTTCTTTTCTTTTCTTTTCTTTTCTTTTCTTTTCTTTTCTTTTCTTTTCTTTTCTTTTCTTTTCTTTTCTTTTCTTTTCTTTTCTTTTCTTTTCTTTTCTTTTCTTTTCTTTTCTTTTCTTTTCTTTTCTTTTCTTTTCTTTTCTTTTCTTTTCTTTTCTTTTCTTTTCTTTTCTTTTCTTTTCTTTTCTTTTCTTTTCTTTTCTTTTCTTTTCTTTTCTTTTCTTTTCTTTTCTTTTCTTTTCTTTTCTTTTCCTTTCTTTCTTTCTTTCTTTCTTTCTGTTTCTTTTCCAGAAAGAGGTGCCACTCATTTTAATGTCATGGAGCCTCCGGTGGCCTAGGGGATAAAAGCCTCGTGACTTGAAGGTTGGGTTGCTGACCTGAAGGCTACCAGGTTCGAATCCAACCTGGGGAGAGTGCTGATGAGCTCCCTCTCTCAGCTCCAGCTCCATGCGGGGACATGAGAGAAGCCTCCCACAAGGATGGTAAAAACATCAAAACATCCGGGCGTCCCCTGGGCAACGTCCTTGCAGACGGCCAATTCTCTCACTCCAGAAGCAACTCTGGTTGCTCCTGATACGAAAAAAAATAAAATTTAATGTCGCTGCCTGACTTTTCCAAAAAGTATATATTCGCAACGGTGTGTTTTGCAGGTGAAACATGGCCACGGCTCTGCAAGAGAGGAAGGCAACCTTTGGCCCGCAGCTCCTCTGTGTTTCTGCGCAGACCAGTCCGGTGAAGTCCTCCAATGGTTTGGAGACCACGCCAGAGGCCCGCCAGGCCCCCGCCCCAGACGGGCACCCAAGCGCTCTCCTCTGGGAGTCTGAGTTCGAGGACTTTCTGGAAGTGTCGGAGCAGGAGGAGCGGCTCTTGGAGCAGATGACCCCGTGGGCCAATGCCAGGGCTTTCTTGGCCGCCTTTGAGTACGTGGCCCTGGCCTGCCGCTGGCCCCGGAAAGAGTGGGTGGTCCGGCTCCTGCCCTCCCTCAACGACGACGCAGAGAAGGCCTTCTTGGCCCTGGCGGCCCAAGACCAGGGAGACTTCTGGAAGGTCAAGGGGGCCATTTTGCGGCGGGAGGCGGCCGCCCGAGAAAGGAAGCGGCAGGAGTTCCGCCGCTTCTGCTACCAGGAGGCCAACGGCCCCCAAGAAGTCCACGCTCGGCTCCGTGAGCTGGGCCGCCAGTGGCTGAGCCTGGAGAAGAACAGCAAGGAGCAGCTCTTCGACGCCCTCATCCTGGAGCAGTTCCTCAACGTCCTGCCCAAGGAGATGCAGAACTGGGTCAAGGAACGCTCTCCGGAGAGCAGCCAGACGGCCGCCACCCTGGCGGAGAACTTCCTCCGAAGGCTGCAAATCATCGAACGAGGAGAAGAGCCGGTGAGGAGGATGTCTTGGGTGGGTGGCATACAGTCTCCACCACCACCACCCCAGCCCCCCGTCCTTGTTGTAGGATTAGGGTTTCTGTATTGAAAATTAGACCGTATCTCCCACTATAAACCTGCCCGATCTCTCCGATCATCTGGGGAGACCCTCCTTTCGCCACTGCCTATATCCCAGGCCCGCCTTGTGGGTACTAGGGAGAGGGCCTTTTCTGCTGTGGCCCCTCGACTATGGAATTCACTGCCCATTGAGATTAGGCAAGCTCCCACTCTATTAGCTTTTAAAAAAGATTTAAAAACATGGCTCTTCCGCTGCACTTTTGGAGAGTAACTGTTATTTATTCCTTTTCTGCTCCTCTCCAATATCTTTCCTCTAGACCAGGGGTCCTCAAACTTTTTAAGCCGAGGGCCGGTCCACAATCCTTCAGACTGTTGAGGGGCCGGATTATCATTTGAAAAAAATACAAGCAAATTCCGATGCACACTGCATATGTCTTATTTGTAATGCAAAAACAACAACAACAACAACAAGAACAATGAAAGAACAATACAATATTTAAAAATAAAAACAATTTTAACCAACATACATTTATCAGGATTTCAATGGGAAGTGTGCTCCTACTTCTGGCCAATGAGATAGTCAAGTTAATTAGGGTTGTTGTTGTTGTTGTTGTTGTTGTTGTTGTTGTGTGCCTTCAAGTCATTTCAGACTTTGGGTGAGCCTAAGTCTAAAATTTATTTATTATTTATTTACTGCATTTATTTACTACATTTGTATCACACCCTTCTCACCCCAAAGGGGACTCAGAGTGGCTTACAAATTATATGTACATACAATATATTATATTATTAGCATAGCACAATATTAGCATTATATATTACTATATTGAACTATACCACTATACTGTAATATTATTAGTAATATTATATCTATATATATAAAATGATAAAGTTGTTTGCGCAGTGACTATAACAACAAAACTAAACATCCCAGAAATACGAAACTTGGCAACACAATGCAAAAGGCTTGCCTCCAGGTTACAACAACACAACCACACCACAAAACCACACAGGACCCACAAAACTCACAACAACGCATCATGACTCTAACAACACAACTAAACGCCCCAGAAATACAAAACTTGGCAACACAACGCAAAAGCATTCCCTCCCGATTGTAACAACACAACCACACCACAAAACCACAATCCGGACCCACAAAACTCACAACAGTGCATCGTGACTATAACAACACAACTAAACGCCCCAGAAATACAAAACTTGGCAACACAACACAAAATCCTTGCCTCTCAGTTGTAACAACACAACCACACCACAAAACCACAATCTGGACCCACAAAACTCACAACAACGCATTGTGACTATAACAAATACAAAATTTGACAACACAACTCATCCACCTCCCCAATCCCTACATTCACACTTGGCCTCCAAAAAAACAATTACAATAATAACAATGACAACAACAACAACAATAAGAATCAACACCATCACAGGCAAGAAACAGCCAGGCACTGAGGCTGAGAGGCCAGTCAGTGCTACACTGGGCCTCCAAAAAACAATACAGTAGCATCTAACTTATCCAACCTTCATGGCCACAACAACAACAATAATAATAAACAGCTACACAGGCAAAACAAAAAAAAAGACTATTGTACCACAATAAAAATATAAACCGCACTCAGCAGAATCAGACATTACAATTAACAACAAACCAAAGACAACAGGGATCTCAAGCAATTATCAATCAACACAAAAACTGAAGAAGGTAACAGACTTCAAATACTACTACTAATGTAGTAGTATTTGAAGGGTGGAGGTCACAGCATATTTATGGGATGAACCTAATGTAGACTGACCAACACCACCAGACTAAGCCACAGCAACGCGTGGCCGGGCACAGCTAGTGTAATATAGAATATATAATCAATATTATTATATGGTATTATTATTAGTGTTATATTGTATTACATTATAATATTATTATCAATAATATATGTATATACAATATATTATATTATAAAACTGAGGGCGTGGGCCAGGTAAATGACCTTGGAGGGCCGCATCTGGCCCCCGGGCCTTAGTTTGGGGACCCCTGCTCTAGACAGTTCCACTTTCGTATGTCCCTGCTCCCCGTGGTCTCCATTCCCTTTATCTTTCCCACCCGAGTTTTTATCTTTGTATTCATGCGGCCGGCCCTGTTTTTTACTGTTTCTTTGATTTGCATTGTAGTGTATATCGTATATTATTACTTATTGTATTGTTTAATTGCTCTATGTTATATTTGTATTTATATTTTGTTATATTGTTTTGCTCTGGGCATGGCCCCATGTAAGCCGCCCCGAGTCCCCGTTGGGGAGATGGTGGCGGGGTATAAATAAAGTTTTATTATTATTATTATTAGGGAAGGCTGAACCTTTAAGGGTAGTGTTGAAGAGGGAATTGTGGGTTGTGCCATAGACAGTCCCAGCTATTTATTTATCATGTGAGAAGCGAATTGATAATACAGTTCTAATGTATAGAAAAAAACCACAACAGAGTTAAAAACTTGACATTATACTAAATATTCTTTAACCAGAAGCTGGCCACTTGGAGTGGCTGTGGTGTCGCTGGGAGACGGTCCTCCATTGTGCATGTGGCAGGGCTCAAAATACAGTAGAGTCTCACTTATCCAAGCTAAACGGGCCGGGAGAAGCTTGGATAAGCGAATATCTTGGATAATAAGGAGGGATTAAGGAAAAGCCTATTAAACATTAAATTAGGTTATGATTTTACAAATTAAGCACCAAAACATTATTTTATACAACAAATTTGACAGAAAAAGTAGTTTAATATGCAGTAATGTTATGTTGTAATTACTTTATTTACGAATTTAGCACCAAAAATGTCCTTTGTTTTGGAATAGGAAAATACCAAATTCCTACCAAATGTGAGTACAGTAGAGTCTCACTTATCCAAGCTAAACGGGCCGGCAGAAGCTTGGATAAGTGAATATCTTGGATAATAAGGAGAGATTAAGGAAAAGCCTATTAAACATCAAATCAGGTTATGATTTTACAAATTAAGCACCAAAACATCACGTTTTACAACAAATTTGACAGACTGCAGTTCAATACGCAGTAATGTTATGTTGTAATTACTGTATTTATGAATTTAGCACCAAAATATCACAATATATTGAAAACATTGACTACAAAAATGGCTTGGATAATCCAGAACATTGGATAAGCGAGGCTTGGATTAGTGAGACTCTACTGTACTTAAAGCCCAATTTTAAAGCTATTTTTATGCCCAACAGCTAAATGTATTAATCTGGGGCAGCATTCAATTTACTCCTAAATGTATCTTTGTAATGATCACAAGCTGCAAAACCTGATTTGCATCCATAGGTGGACACAAAGAGGAGCTCAGAGCTTGGATAGTTTTTCTGACTATTGATAGGTGTACCTACCTAATGGTCATTCAGTGGCACAGATTCAAATTTTAAAGGAGAGGCACACTGACTTTCAATAATATCTTCATATTTTGGTTTGGTTTGGAATTTTTTTTTACGATTTTTTTCTCGAAACCCCTGCAGTGTTTTAGTGGAACTCAGGTGTTTCCCGGAATATATTTTGTATTTTTGTATTCTCTTCATGTTGCATCCTTTTGCTTTTTTAGGAACCAGAAGAGCCGACTGTGAGCCTCAAGAGTCAGGAAGTTCATATGGAAGGTCTCACCAACAAGACCGTGGCAAAGCGAGAAATGTATGAAATGCCTGCCTTTCCACGGAAAGCTGTTCCAGGTAAGGAGTGTTTCAGAAATGACCTTAAATTATGAGTCATCTTTTCTTGATGGGAGATTTTTGCTTTCTAGAGTGTCAAATGTTATACAAGAAGTAGTTACATTTAGTTAGTTGAGAGATATGTATATACCTGTATATACTTGAGTATAAGCCGACCCGAATATAAGCCAAGGCACCTAATTTTACCACAAAAAAACTGGGAAAACACTGACTCCAGTATAAGCCGAGATACCAATAAAATTACATTAATTGAGGCATCAGTAGTTTAAATGTTTTTGAATCTTTACATCAAACTGTAATTTAAGATATGACTGTTCAACTCTGATTAAATCATTATTTTTATCTTCTTCAATGTCAATGTACTTATGTATTCTTTTAATAATAATAGAGTGAAATAATAAATGTAATAATAATAATAATAAATGCAGTAAAATAATAAATGTAATAATAGAGTAAAATAATAAATGTATTAATAATAAAAATATAGAGTTAAATAAATGTAAAAGTAACAATAATAGAGTAAAATAATAAATGTAATAATATTAATTAATAGAGTAAAATAATAAATGTAACAATACCAATAATAATAGAGAAAAATAATAAATATACCATATATAATTGAGCATAAGCTGACCTGAATATAAGCCCACCAGGACCCTCACCCGAGTATAAGGCAAGGAGGTTTTTCTCAGTCTTAAAAAAGGGCTGAAAATCTAGGCTTATACTTGAGTATATACAGTAAGTTTACCTGTTTTAGTTTTGTTGTTTTCTGCTTATTATATGTGGCTTATGTAGTTTTCTTGGAGCCCCCGGTGGTGGAGCGGGTTAAATCGCTGACCTGCTGAACTTGCTGACTGAAAGGTTAACAGTTGGAATCCGGGGAGTGGGGTGAGCACCCACTGTTAGCCCCAGCTTCCGCCAGTCTAGCAGCTTGAAAACATGCAAATGTGAATAGATGTATAGGTTCTGTTCTGGCGGGAAGGTAACAGTGCTCCATGCAGTCATGCTGGCCACATGACTTGAGAGGTCTCTTCCAACTCTATGATTCTGTGAATCTATGATTCATTTGAGCTGCTGAACTTGCAGACCGAAAGGTCCCAGGTTCAAATCCCAGGAGCGGAATGAGCGCCCGCTGTTAGCCCCAGCTCCTGCCAACCTAGCAGTTCGAAAACATGTGAGTAGATCAATAGGTACCCCTCCGGCGGGAAGGTAACGGCGCTCCATGCAGTCATGCCGGCCACATGATCTTGGAGGTGTCTATTGACAATGCCGGCTCTTTGGCTTAGAAATGGAGATGAGCACCAACCCCCAGAGTCGGTCACGACTGGACTTAATGTCAGGGGAAAACCTTTACCTTTACCTTTACCTTTATGATTCATTTCTTGGGGCTCCATGAGAAACCTTTGCTCAGTGGCTGAAAAAGTATGAGAACCCCTACTCTAGAGGGAAAAAACTCAATTTATTTATTTATTTTTATTTTTATTTTCTATTTTTTTAATTGAAGTTTTACCTTATAAGATAGAGTAAATTAACATCGAAAGAGTGAGAACATTTGATTGTATAGAAAGTAGGAAAACTGAGATTTAAAAAGAATCAAAAAGGGAGAGAGAGAGAGAGAGAAAAAAAAAAAACCAAAACCAAAATGTCCATATTTACAGTAGAGTCTCACTTATCCAAGCCTCGCTTATCCAAGCTTCTGGATTATCCAAGCCATTTTTGTAGTCAATGTTTTCAATATATCGTGATATTTTGGTGCTAAATTCGTAAATACAGTAATTACAACATAACATTACTGTGTATTGAACTACTTTTTCTGTCAAATATGTTGTATAACATGATGTTTTGGTGCTTAATTTGTAAAATCATAACCTAATTTGATGTTTAATAGGCTTTTCCTTCATCCCTCCTTATTATCCAAGATATTCGCTTATCCAAGCTTCTGCCGGCCCGTTTAGCTTAGTGAGACTCTATTGTATATAAAAAAGAAAAAAAATTCTGAACAAATGGCGATATAAAAATGCAAAAGTACTTGGCAAAGAAACACACCTCGTAATAATAATAATAATAATAATAATAAGAAGAAGAATCATCATCATCATCATCATCATCATCATCATCATTCAGACTGACAAAGTTCTGGAACACAACACACCAGACATCACAGTTGTGGAAAAGAAAAAGGTTTGGATCATTGATGTCTCCATCCCAGGTGACAGTCGGATTGATGAAAAACAACAGCAAAAACTCAGCTGCTATCAGGACCTCAAGATTGAACTTCAAAGACTCTGGCAGAAACCAGTGCAGGTGGTCCCGGTGGTGATGGGCACACTGGCTGCCGTGCCAAAAGATCTCAGACATTGACAAAATTACGATCTGCCAACTGCAAAAGGCCACCCTATTGGGATCTGCACGCATCATCCGAAAATACATCACACAGTCCTAAACGCTTGGGAAGTGTTCGACTTGTGATTTTGTAATACGAAATCCAGCATATCTATCTTGTTTGCTGTGTCATAATAAAATAATAGTAATAGTAGTAGCAATACTAATAGTCAGGATTTCCAAGCTGTATGTCATCATTTGGTTAACAGAGAGATATATTTATTATTTATTTATTTACAGTATTTATATTCCGCCCTTCTCACCCCGAAGGGGACTCGGGGCGGATCACATTATACACACATAGGGCAAACATTCAGTGCCCATAAACACATCAAACAGAGACCGAGACAGACAGATGCAGAGGCAATTTAACCTTCTCCTGAGGGGATGTTCGATTCTGGCCACAGGGGGGAGCAGCTGCTTCATCATCCACTCTGATGGCACTTCCTCATTCCAGGTCGTAAATTAGTTAAACTTGCCTCCCCACTTTTTTTATAAGTGGTACCTTATTTCCTACTTGATAGATGCAACTATCTTTCGGGTTGCTAGGTCAGCAACGAGCAGGAGCTATTTTTTATTTTTAATTGACGGGTACTCACCCCGCCACAGGCTGGCCTCGAACTCATGACCTCATGGTCAGAGTGATTTATTGCAGCTGCTCAACAGCCTGCGCCACAGCTCGGCCCCTTATAGAAGAATAATATAGAACCCGGCCCCTTATTATAGAAGAACAATATAACGTGTATTTACGATAAGTCTATATTTCATTAAGACTAGTAATAAATCGTGTTCTTACTCCTCCAAGGAGCAAGGGAAAAAAACTCACTTTGAAGAAAAAAATGTTTTTGAATTTTTTTAAAAGCAGAGAAAGCCCTGCAGCCAAGGACATTCCCTGTATGAGAGTGTCGTTTTCTCTCCCAATAGGTTACAAAAAGCGCATCGTGAAGAAGAAGGGTTACATCCAGTGGGTCCAGATTGGGGACACCAAGCTGAAAGCCAGGTTCCCTGGAAGAGTGAAAAGGGCGCTCACCTACCACAGGAAAAAAATAGAAACCACCCTGGAAAGCCGTCGTTCGGAGAGGCTGCGGAGAGGCCGTTTTCTGCCGCAGGTCAAGGCTTCCTCCTTGCCGCCTTCTCCGCTTCCTCCTCCTTCCTCACCTGAAGGCAAACCGAAACCCAAGAAGCCCGCTCTCCTCCCAAAGCCGCCCAAGAGTCAGATCAGAAACTGCCCCGATTGCGGCCGGGATTTCAGCGGGGTGTCGAGCTTCGCCCGGCACCGGTTGGTCCACACCGGGGAGAAGCGCTACGAGTGCTGCTTCTGCGGGAAGGGCTTCATCTGGCGCTCGGATCTGGTCCGCCACGAGTGCATCCACACGGGGAAGATGCCCCACGAGTGCCCCTTCTGCGGGGAGGGCTTCGACCGCAAGTGGAAGCGGGTCAAGCACGAGATGATACACCGGAGAGGCAAAGCCAGCCTGTGATCCGGAGGAAGGAAATAACGGGAGCGTGTTCTTGAAGGATGGGGCAGGTAGAGTAGCATTCCTGATTGCGGCGAATGTCATTTGCAAGGAAAACAAAAGGTCTCCCTTTTGTGCATTTCTTTTACTCTTCTTGGTTCAGTGTTTTTGGAGAAGCGAAATTAGCATTACAGTCCGTAATGCAGGCACGGGCAAACTTGGGCCCTCCCGGTGTTTTGGACTTCAACTTCCACAATTCCTAACAGCCGGTAGGCTGTTAGGAATTGTGGGAGTTGAAGTCCAAAACACCGGGAGGGCCCAAGTTTGCCCATGACTGTATTAATGTGTTAGTGTAGATTTCACACAATCAGTATGGCAAGGAAATCGTTCTCTGTGTCCGAGTTTCGTTATTGGAAAATGTGGGTTGCAAAAAGTTACACCTTGTGATGCCATTTCAGATCACACAATTACATAATTTGAATAATAATCATTTGAATAATAATAATCTGGGTTGCAAAAAGTTACACCTTGTGATGCAGTTTCAGATCACACAATTACATGATTTGAATAATAATAATGTGGTTTGCAAAAAGTTACATCTTGTGATGCAATTTCAGATCATACAATTACATAATTTGAACGCTGCTCATAACTACCATGGCTTCATCCTGCAGCATCCTGAGGTTTTTTGCATGATCAGGGCTTCCAGAGTAACTCACCGAACTACAAATCCCAGGATCGAGTAGGAAGGAGCCAAGGTAATTAAGGTGATACTCAGGGTGCCAAATAATTGATAATCAGGTTGCCATAATTGTGCTGTGTCAAAGACATCTCAAGATGGACATAGTATGTCTCTCCAGGTGTTTTTGGACTGTCGCTTCCATCGTCCCTCACTGTTGGTTGTCTACAGACAATGGGAATTGTAGTCCAAACACATTTGGATTTAAAGAGCCTTCTTTGTGGCAAATTCGCCATAACAAAGTGCCCGACTTAGTGCCAAATGTGCCCTATGTCACCCCTATTTTCCAAGAGGTCCCAAAATAAAGCCTTTGGGAGTAAACTTGATTGTATAGAAATGTTTCAAGCTCATTTTGGATTTTTTGAAAGCCTTTTGCACCATCTCAGGCGAGGATTTACAAAAATGGAAGAGACAAAGAAACACCAAAGTTTGTTGAGACACGTTATTGAATAATCACTGAAGAATTCCAAAGTGGGCAAAAGATGTGGATTGTATCACCTCTGTTTAAGGAAAGGCATCCCGTGTCTTCGGAAGTTCTGATATTTTAACAAAAAAAATAACTTTGGAAGTAAAATAACTGAAGCAAAAATTGGGGAGCTTTGCTATGCCCGTTGTATACCTTCATGCCTTTGGTGTGCATGTTAAAAGGGAGTTTCCAAACTTGAAAGTTGATGTTTCCTACTGCACTTAACAATATTATTATCGTTATGCTTTAGTCTAGGCCTGGGCCAACTTCAGCCCTCCCTCCAGGTGTTTTGGACTTCAACTCCCACAATTCCTAACAGCCGGTAGGCTGTTAGGAATTGTGGGAGTTGAAGTCCAAAACACCTGGAGGGCCTGTTCTGAGTTTCCATTTCATACAGGGCTCCTTACTAAGAAATAGAACAATTTTTTTGGATATTGTTGGGTGACTAATGGTTTTGGAGTCTTTTATAGCTTTTTCAAACATATATAGTGTTCTTTGTTTTTCTAAAAAAAAGTTTTATAAAGTTTATTCTGTGTTTCACTCACGTTTGAAAACAAAGGCACTGCCTTTTAAAAAGAGTATTACAGATATTTGTAACTATTTCAGTTTATACTATTAAAAGTTATTGGTTCAATAAGACTCTGGGTTGTTGTTTATTCTTAAAGACAGATACTTCTGAAATGGTGTTATATTTTGGCTGCAGATTCAATTGTATTTGGTTGATGTGGAGGAACATGGTGTGGCTTTGTGTTGTCAAAGGCTTTCATGGCCGGAATCACTGGGTTGCTGTGAGTTTTCCGGGCTGTATGGCTATGTTCCAGAAGCATTCTCTCCTGACGTTTTGTCCACATCTATGGCAGGCATCCTCAGAGGTTGTGAGGGCTGTTGGAAACTAGGCAAGTGAGATTAGTATATCTGTGGAATAATGTCCAGGGTGGGAGAAAGAACTCTTGTTTGCTGGAGGCAAGTGTCAATGTTGCAATTGGCCACCTTGAATGGGCTTTCAGTTACAAAGCCTGACTGCTTCTTGCCTGGGGGAATCCTTTGTTGGGAGGTGTTAGCTGACCCTGATTGTTTCATGCCTAGAATTCCCCTGTTTTCTGAGTGTTGTTCTTTATTTACTGTTCTGATTTTGGAGTTTTTTAATACTGGTAGCCAGAGTTTGTTTATTTTCTTGATTTCCTCCTTTCTGGTGAAATTGTCCACAGGATCGGAGAGACAGGCAATTTACAGATGTAATAATAATAATAATAATAATAATAATAATAATAATAATAATAATAATAACAACAACAACAACAACGACAATTGTCTACATGCTTGTGGATTTCAGAGGCTTCTCTGTGCAGTCTGGTTCAAATCATATGCGTGTTTCCTCAAGTGCTCTGCTATGTCTTGACTTCTTTGGTTGAGTTAGTCTGCAGTGTCGTTCTTGATTCATGTTTTGGGAGAAAGGTTGCATACAAATAATAATAATATTTTTATAACTTTTAGTATATGATGATGATGACGATGATATTTGATTATTCTGGGAGAAAGGTAGCTTACATATAATCATCTTGGGAAACAGTTGGCATACAAATGCAATGAATAATAATAATAATAATCATTTCTTTGTTATATTTGATCTCACATTGGGAAAAGGTCTGTAACGTGATGATGATGATTTCATATCTAGAACAATTGTGGCTTAATAATAGTAATAATAATAATTTTATTTTTAATGATTGGGTCCTGCTCTGAGACAGGCAACTTACAGATGTAGTAGTAGTAGTAGTAATAATAATAATATTTATAATAATAATAATAGTAATAATTTATTGATCCTGCTATGGAAGACAAGCAGCTCACAAATACAACAACAACAACAACAACAACAATAATAATACAGTATCCAACATTCATTTATCCAATGTTCTGGATTATCCAACGTAGCCTGCCTTTTAGTAGTCAATGTTTTTGTAGTCAATGTTTTCCATACATTGTGATATTTTGGTGCTAAATTCATAAATACGGTAATGACTACATAGCATCATTGAACTACTTTTTCTGTCAAATTTGTTGTATAACATGATGTTTTGGTGATTAATTTGTAAAATCATAACCTAATTTGATGTTTAATAGGCTTTTCCTTAATCCCTTCTTATTATCCAACATATTCGCTTATCCAACATTCTGCTGGCCCATTTATGTTGGATAAGTGAGACTCTACTGTAATAATAATAATAATAATAATAATAATAATAATAATAATAATTTTAATTATTGGGTCCTGCTATGGAAGACAAGCAGCTACAATTATAATTATTGGGCCCTGCTATGGAAGACAAGCAGCTTGCAAATATAATTATGATGATGATGATGATGGTGATAATAATAATATTTTTAATTATTGGGTCCTGCTATGGAAGATATGGTGGATTATTATTATTATTATTATTATTGGGTCCTGCTATGGAAGATAAGCAGTTTGCAAATAATAATAATAATAAACACTTGGGAAGTGTTCGACTTGTGATTTTGTGATATGAAATCCAGCATATTTATCTTGTTTGCTGTGTCATACAATGTCATTGTGTCAATAAAAATGATGATGATGATTTTAATTATTGGGTCCTGCTATGGAAGACAAGCAGCTTATAAATATAATAATAATGCTAATGATATTAATAATGATCATGATAATAATAATAATGGCAGAAACCAGTGCAGGTGGTCCCGGTGGTGATGGGCACATAGGGTGCCGTGCCAAATGCAGGTGGTCCCGGTGGTGATGGGCACATAGGGTGCCGTGCCAAAAGATCTCAGCCGGCATTTGGAAACAATAGACATTGACAAAATTACGATCTGCCAACTGCAAAAGGCCACCCTACTGGGATCTGTGCGCATCGTCCGGAAATACATCACACAGTCCTAGACACTTGGGAAGTGTTCGACTTGTGATTTTGTGATATGAAATCCAACATATCTATCTTGTTTGCTGTGTCATAATATAATAATAATAATAATAATAATAATAATAATAATAATAATAATAATAATAATAGGGTCCTGCTATGGAGGACAGCTTAGAGATGGGTCCTGCTCTAGGAGAGAGGAAGCTTACTCATGAAATAGTAATAGCAACAGCAAGAACCATCACATAATTAATATAGTAGAAAAATATATGATAGGATACAAGAATAATAATTTACTTAGAAAACATGGCGAAGCGAAAAATAACACCCCCTCCCCCTCCCTCCCCGTTTCCTTGTCTTTGGCGCCACCTTTTGGCTGCGCTGCGCTTTGCACCTATAAGACTAACAAGAAGGACTCACAGGGTTAAGGCAAGGCAGCGAGCGCCTGGGGGCTAGAGTGGCCCAGCAGGAAGTGCCCGGATGTGGAAGAAGAGGAGCGTGAGGACACTTCCGCTTCCGGTACTGCCTCTTCCCCCCCCCCTTTCCTCCCTCCTCCTTGCCTTTTTCACTAATTGGGAATGCTAATTCTGCTAAAGATCAGGCCTGGGCCAATTTGGGCCTTCCAGGTGTTTTGGACTTCAACTCCCACCATTCCTTAAGCGGCTGAGGGGGAAAAGGAAGGGGCCTGAGGCTGTCAGGAATGGTGGGAGTTGAAGTCCAAAACACCTGGAAGGAGGGCCCAAGTTGGCCCATACCTGTGAGAGCTTGATTTTATTCTATTACAACTGCTATGTTGTTTATAACTGTTGTTGTTTTATTCTGTCTTATGATACTATGTGGAGACCCTGCTGGCGCAGCGTGTTAAACCACTGAGCTGCTGAACTTGTGGACTGAAAGGTTGCAGGTCCGAATCCGGGGTGCAGCGTGAGCACCTGCCATTAGCCCCAGCTTCTGCCAACTTAGCAGTTCGAAAACATGCAAATGTGAGTAGATTAATAGGTACTGCTTCGGCGGGAAGGTAACAGCGCTCCATGCAGTCATACTGGCCACATGACATTGGAGGTGTCTACGGACAACGCTGGCTCTTCGGCTTAGAAATAGAGACGAGCACCAACCCCCAGAGTCGGACACGATTAGACTTAATGTCAGGGGAAAACCTTTAACTTTACCTTTTATGATACTGTGTATGTATTTCAATGTGATTATATTCTATGATGCTGACCGGGCTCGTCCCCATGTAAGCCGCTCTGAGTCCCCTTGGGGAGATGGAGGCGGGATACAAAAATAAAGTAGTAGTACAGTAGAGTCTCACTTATCCAAGCTAAAAGGGCCAGCAGAACCTTGGATAAGCGAATATCTTGGATAATAAGGAGGGATTAAGGAAAAGCCTGTTAAACATCAAATTAGGTTATGATTTTACAAATTATGCACCAAAACATAATGTTATAGAACAAATTTGACAGAAAAAGTAGTTCAATATGCAGTAATGTTATGTTGTAATTACTCTATTTACGAATTTAGCACCAAAATACCATGATATATTGAAAACATTGACAACAAAAATGCTTTGGATAATCCAGAACCTTGGATAAGCGAGTCTTGGATAAGTGAGACTCTACTGTAGTAGTAGTAGTAGTAGTAGTAGTTGTTTTTATTATTAGTACCATGTTATTTCTAGTACCCACCTTTTGTTTAATAGTTAAGCGGTGCTTATAGGTCAGAGTATGGTCCAGTGAAATTTCTTCTGGAGCATTTCATCTGGAATCCCACTGGAGCATTTCGTCTGGTACCGCCTCTTGATATTAAATTCCTTGAAAATAGCCACAGTCTCTTGGCAAGTTAGGCAGACACAGTTATTTTATATTTCAGTGAAAAAATACTCCAATTTCCACTTGTCCTGGAAGTTGTGCCCCCTCGTTGTTAACTTTCCTTTTTCCCCCCCGGTTACATCCGCCATTTTAGAATTGGGCTGGAAAAAGATCACACAAGGGTTATGCAGAAAAAGTGCAGTCACATGTCTGCTGCCATCTTCTCATGAAATATAAAATAGCATTTTTGTATGTGTGTATTTTATACTAGGATCAACAGTACTGGTGGGCTGCATATTATTGGTTTTATGACTGTGACTGCAGGCTGGTTGAAATTTGAACACTGGCTACAATTGGCCCCTGGACCGGACTTAAGTATTATGCCTGGTATAATAAATATCCAGATGAAGTTGGCCATAGAGTTGCACTGAAGAGCCAGAAGATTCTTAGACAAAATATTTTAATCTTTTGTATCACAAACTCCAGGAGCACATGGTCACTCCCACTTAAGGATCCCACCACTTCCACTCCATTGACCAGATCCTTACTGTTGATTAGGATCAGATCCAGAATAGCTGATCCTTCTTCTACCTTCTGGACAACAAAATTGTCTTCAAGGCAAGTGAGGAATCTGAAGGACTTTGTACTCTTGGCAAAGTTTGTTTTCCAAAAAATATCAGAGTAGTTGAAATCCTCTGAAATCCTCCATTACTACTCCATCTCATCTTTCTGCATGTATAGTCATCTGGTCAAGGAAGGCTTCATCCAGGTCTTCCGTCTGTCTTGGAGGTCTGTAGTAGATCCCCACAAATACATATTTTCCAGTCCTTTCGCCTTAATTCTTATCCAGGCGCTCTCAACCTGGTTTCCAGGATTGAAGACTTGTATTTCTTCACAGGTGTAAATATTTTTGACGTATAATGCTTTCTCTGAAATAGGTTATACCCCTCCATTGTTATATTCCAATTATAGGACTCGTCCTACCAGGTTTCAGTTATGCTTATTATATCGTAACTGTTTTGATGTGCTAAGAGTTCGAGCTCATCTTGTTTATTTCCCATGCTCTGGGCATTAGTGTTAAGACTTCTAAGCCTGTGAGTTATTCCACTTAGTTGTTTATTTGAGGTTATTGTCCTCTTGCTGCTTGGTACTTGGTATTATTAAAATAATACACACGGTGTAACGCCTTTTTAAAACATTCATTTAAGTAGGGAAGTTCATAAAACAAGGAGAGCCCATGCATTGCCCTGGGAAAAGCAGAACAGATCTTCCCCCCTTTTTCCTTGCAAGAAAAAATATTCCACTTAACACTAATCACTTATCAGAGTGATTAGATATTAAATTACAATTGGTTGAATGAGTAAAGCTACCTACTTGAGGTATAGGTCCACCCTCTGAAATGTCAGTATATGTGTTATATGACTTGGCAGTGATAAATCTATTTTCCTTCCCAAGAGCTGTGTAAAGATGTGTATGTTACCGATTCAAATACTGTAAATATTTTTTAAGCTGCTGGCCTTTTCTCCCTTGTTAAATATTGTGAAATTCCAGGATTTAAGATTATTTAAGGGGAGTGTTGCTGCTGCCTATTTGGACAGCCCACATACGAGTCTTTGGATGCAGATACACTATAGAATTAATGCAGTTTGACACCACATTTATTGCCATGGCTCAATGCTGTGGAATTTTGGGAGTTGCAGTTTGGTGAAGCCTCAGCACTATTTGGCAGAGAAAACTAAATACCTGGTAAAACTTTTAACTCCCAGGATTTAACACCATTGAGCCATGGCAATTAAAATGGTGACAAACTGTGTTAATTCTCCTGTGTAAATGGGCCCGTGTAGTCTCATCAAAGTGTTTCTATGCCAGAATATTTCCATACTATCCAGTTACTACTGGCTTCCTACCACTTTAGCTACATTCTGTTTAATTCTGAGAGTTGTCTATGCTGTCGAAGGCTTTCATGGCCGGAATCACTGGGTTGTGCATTTTCCAGGCTGTATGGCCATGTTCCAGAAGCATTCTCTCCTGACGTTTCACCCACATCTATGATAGGCGTACTCAAGAGGTTGTGAGTACGTCAGGAGAGAATGCTTCTGGAACATGGCTATATAGCCCGGAAAATGCACAACAACATTGAGAGTTGTAGTTCGGTGAGAGATTTATAACTGTTTACTATGGTGCTCTTACTAACACCTATATGGCAATCTAACTCCCTCACCAAACTACACATTCCAGCATTCCTAAGACTGATCTTTGACAGTTAAAGTGATATGAAACTGATAGAGCGATGCAGTATAGATACACCTTCAGTTAATTGGAACACTAGCGTTTATTAGTCAACCAGCCAAAAATGTCTCAATATATGCACAATAGAGTAGGAACACAAATACACATTTTGCCGTGGTTTTCTCGCATGACTGAAAATAAGAGGCATTGATTCATTTTAAGTGTCCATTTTTATTTCAAAACAAATTCAAGAAGACAACAGTGGCACAAAAACAGAGCATTGCCTGGCAATACAAGACTGAATAATCAGGAATTCCTTTTTCTAATAAGAACATTTGCACTGAAAAGAAAGCTTTCTCAGTTTTCCTTGTATTCATTAAAGAGGGGTAACATTTTACTGTTGACCCAAAGAAATATGAACAATTCACTGATTACCATATATACTCGAAGATAAGCTGAGTTTTTCAGCTCTTTTTATGAGCTGAAAAAGCTTCTCGGCTTATAATGGGGTCAAAGCTGGGCAGCGGAGCCTGGAGGCCATTACTTGCAATATATGATATATTTCTCTCTCCTCTTCCCCTCCCTTAACAGTGTGTTTTCTTTTCCAAAGCCTCCCTTGCTCTTAACCAAGGGAATATTTTGAAAAGGGAAAGGAGGGCGAGAGAAGCCCTTGCAAGCCAAGAAGAAAAATATATATCCATTGATCTTATAAAAGCATTTTCCCCTGAAATATTTATTATTCTCTCCTACAGATATACATACAGACATTTTCCCCTTCAAGCCTTTGTAATCCCTATGTACCTAATCTGTATCTATCTATATACATTAATTTTGTATATGAATTTTCCTCTCTTATGTTTGCAGGTCTTTGCAAATTCTATATACATATAGATACCTAGATACTTCCATGAACCTGTATATCTGTATCTATATGTATACATTATTTTTATATATTAATTTTCCCCTCACATGTTTGCAAGTTTCTGCAAATCCTATATAGATATAATTATCTATATATATATAGACATGTCTAGATAGATATGAATATAAATATATAGAGCTTGCAAATATTGCAGGGGAAAAACACGCACACATAGAGATGTCTGGATAGATATAAACATAGATATATAGGGCTTGCAAATAGTGCAGGAGGGAAATGCACACAGAGAGGATTTGCAAATGTTTCAGGGGGAAATGTACATGTGAACTTAGTATATATAATTATAGATCTTATGGAGCCCCCGATGGCGCAGTGGGTTAAACCCTTGTGTCGACAGGACTGATGATTTGAAGGTTGAGTTGCTGACCTGAAGGTTGCCGGTTCCAATCTAACCCGGGGAGAGCGCAGATGAACTCCCTCTATCAGTTCCAGCTCCATGTGGGGACATGAGAGAAGCGTCCCACAAGGATGGTAAAGCATTAGGGTGTCCCCTGGGTAACGTCCTTGCAGATTGCCAATTCTCTCACACCAGAAGCGACTTGTAGCTTCTCAAGTTGTTCCTGACACGAAAAAATAAATAAATTATAGATCTACAGTGTTCCCTCACTACTTCGCGGTTCGCTTCTTGTGGATTCGCTGTTTTGTGGTTTTTCAATAAACTCTAAAATAATATTATAAATCATAAAAAATTACAATTTACAGCCTAAGGAAGGGAGGAAGGAGAAGCCAAAGGGAGAGAAAGGGATCCTAAGCGGCAACAGGAGAAGGAGGCGATTGATCAACACACGATTGATAAAGACTTAAAATAGTATATAACTACTAAAATAATGTATAAATATATAGCGTCCCTACTTCACGGATTTTCACTTATTGCGGGTGGTCCTGGAACCTAACCCCTGTGATAAGTGAGGGAACACTATATATCTAGCTCTGCATTGCTTATATAGGCATTGAATGTTTGCCTGTTCCTATGTTGGAAGCTGGCCTGAGTCCCCATGGGGAAATAGGGCGGAATACAAATGAATTATTATTTTATTGTATGATGCAGCAAACAAGATAGATATGCTGGATTTTGTATCACAAAATCACAAGTCGAACACTTCCCAAGTGTCTAGGATTGTGTGATGTATTTTTGGATGATGCGCGCAGATCCCAGTAGGGTGGCCTTTTGCAGTTGGCAGATCGTGATTTTGTCAATGTCTATTGTTTCCAAATGCCGGCTGAGATCTTTTGGCATGGCACCCAAAATGCCGATCACCACCGGGACCTGATAGCGGCTGAGTTTTTCCTGTTGTTTTTCGTGAATGCGACCGTCACCTGGGATGGCAACATCAATATTCCTTTTTCTTTTCCACAACAGTGATGTCTGGTGTGTTGTGTTCCAGAACTTTGTCATCATTATTATTATTATTATTATTATTATTATTATTATTATGTTGTTGTTGTTGTTGTTGTTGTTGTTGATACCATAAGGTTTTTGTTGACCCTACATTTCCACTAACAGAGCTAGTTTACAGTTTTTCTTTGAAATACGGTAAATATTCAAAAACATTTACCCTACTGATGCCTCAATTAACATAATTTTAATGGTATCTATTTTTATTTTGAAATTTACCCATAGCTGCTGCATTTCCCACCCTAGGCTTATACTCGAGGCAATAGGTTTTCCCAGCTTTTTGTGGTAAAATGAGGTGCCTCGGTTTATATTCAGGTTGGCTTATACTCGAGTATATACGGTAATTTGATTACTCAAATCCATTAGCATTATATTAAAATAATCAACGTTACACTAAAAACTAACCAAGTTAATACCCTCTAACTTCTCAAAGGAAGGGTGACAAAAGAGACGCTAAAATGGTTGAAACATGTTTCAGCCCAAAATAATATTGCTAATATTCTAAACCTCACACCTGTCCTTTTTAAGGAGAACCCCAATTCAGATTCTCTTCATTTGAACATCATTTACAAAGGAAGCACGAAAACTTCGTTTTCACAACTAAAACCCTTCTTTCTAACACAGGAATGAGACTTGGGCTGTATGTCAACTGTTTGGTGAATGCTGGGAGTTAGATGTTCAACGGTATTTGGAAAACTAGATGGGACCAGATATTCTGCACATGTTCTAAGAAGTACAAGGTTTCTTTGTGATATTTTTATGTTGTGGAAGGCTTCAGTCATTTCTTAATTCATTGCTGAGTTACGCATGAAATCCTGCATCTCATAAGACTCTTTAAAAGGAGTGCTCTCACTTTCTGATCCTAGCAGTGTGGAGCTTGCTCAGAAAAAGGGTTTGATCAGTTAGCCAAATAATTACAAGGGTCTTAATGTGAAGGATTTTCAAGGAAGCATTGATGAAAGCTTGCAGCATGTAAAAGAATCTAATCAGATATCCCAAAGAACCAGAGTTGAAACTCACGGCAGTTGTGTAAACAGAAGGAATACCAAGGAGCTGAAGAATCCACCCGCAAAGCAAATGTTAGATGGAATAACTCAACAAATGAGTAAAGAAAGTGAAATCCAAGAAATATTGGACATGGAAACTGAACACAATGCGATACCAGAAGTTGAAATATTCTTGACTTGTCAGAAGAGACAGTTCTTAAAAGTGGAAGGAGTCTCCATTTGTTGGGTTGCTTTGATTGGGTGTTCTTGTCTGGCAGAATGGGGTTGGATTGGATGGCTCTTGGGGCCTCTTCCAGATCTAGGCTCCTATGATCCTAACTATTTCTTAATATAGTCAAATTAGGTTTCCTCTTCCTCATTCCTATGGATCATCTTGTGCTTCATCAGGTGCGAGCGGTTTGTGAAGGTATCTCCACAGTCCAAGCATTTATACACCTTGAAGCCTTTGTGGGTGTTCAGGTGCTGGGTCAGTTGGGACCTCTGGTTGAAGGTCTTGCCGCAGGTTTGGCATGTGTACGGCTTCTCCCCCGTGTGGATCTTCTCGTGCCTGTTGAGGTTCGAAGACTGGATGAAGGTCTTGCCGCACGTGGAGCACGTGTAGGGCCTCTCCCCCGTGTGGGACAATTTGTGCTTCATGAAGCTCGACCGGTTACGAAAGAGTTTGTCGCAGAAGGGGCACCGGTAAGCATTTGCCGGCGCATGGGTCTTCTTGTGGTCGTAAAGGAGCGAGAGCCGATCAAAGGTCATCCTGCAGCGAGGACAAGGGTAGGTCTTCCCCTTCAGGTGGGTTTTCTTATGCTGGCTGAACTTGGCATGCTGCTTGAAGCTTTTCCCACATTCAGAGCATTTGTAGGTGACGCTCCCAACATGCATCTTTTGGTGCGTCAGTAAGCGGGTAGACTGGCGGAAGCCTTTGCCACAGTCCTTGCACTTGTATGGAAACTCTCCTGTGTGTGTCAGCTTGTGCCTCAAAAGGTGGAAGCGTTCCCGGAAGTCTTTCTCGCAGTAAGAGCATTTAAAGGGTTTCTCTCCAGTGTGGATTCGGTGGTGCTGAGAAAGGTAGGAACTCCGACAGAAGCTCTTCCCGCACTCAGTACATTTAATGGGTTTCTTTCTGGACTGAATGGGGGAATAAGAGGGATCTTTTTCTTTTAAGCTCTTGCCTTTTGAAGAAGAGGCTGTTGCTTTCTTGGTTCCCCCATTTTCCTGCTTCAAATAATTCAGTTTCTTGACAGCTTTTTTGGGCGGGCTTTTCTTTGTAGTCGTTGATGGCTCATTACAACTTCCAGAAGCTTCTGACTGTTGCAAAGTTGGGGAATGTTCTGTCCTTTGTGGTGAGGGACTTGGGGGCTCCAAAGGACAATCTTGCTCATTGCTGTCATTTTCATCATCTGTCACTGGCTCATACAGAATTGGATCCTCTGGAATAAATAAAGAGAGAGTAAGCACTAAGTCCACGTGGTAGAGGCAGAAAACACATAGAAAAAAAAGAGATAATTCCCACAGTTCTATATGTTCCTGCAAACCTTTTAATTCAGAATAGTACACACTTGTGAAAAGAAGCAACCAGGTCAGGGATGCCTTGTATAAGAAAAACATAAGAAGACTTCTTCCAAAATGCATCAAGACTTGTACTTTGGACCTAAGGGTTCCTAGAGGTATTTTCTCTAGGAATATCAGGGCCTCTAGTCGACCATAGTGTTGTGCTGGAGGACCTAGAAATTCTTAGAAACAGCATGTCAATTAAACGTGAGAATGTGAAGGGCTGACTGTACTTTATTTACTGGGATATATTTGTACCAGGTTTTCAGAATCAAAGACTTCTGACCACTTCTAGATTTTGCAAGCTTTTTGGCTAGTCTGTGTGGCCTTAGATAGTCTCAGAAGTAGACAACTGCCTTCCAAACCTGAAATGTTGGATTGGTGCCTGTGTATGTCACAAACAGGATGCCATCTTGTTTTAAAATTATGTTTTGTCTGTGTCTTTTGCCTATATATATTGGGGTGGGTGTTGTGGAACATAAACAATGCAGAATGGAACCATACCCAATAAAACGCCAGTGTTGTCAGGATTGCTGGTTTCCCCGCTGCCCTCTTGGCAACTCTCTGTCAGCTCTGAGAGCTGGAGTTGTTCCTCTGCTGTAGGTAAAATCACACTCACTCTGCTGGGCTCCTGAAAGCCATTGAAAGGTTTAGTACCAACCTCAATAAACAAAATGTATTTATTTTAAACAAAATCAAATTGAAAATACTCTGTGTTCTCAGGCAGTCGTTTTTTTTTTCTCCCCAGGCTGTTTCAAGTTCATAAAACAGGACATTAACTGGGAGTCCCAACTTTCACTTTACTTGGTGGCAGGATTGCCAGATTGAATTTGGAAACAAGCTCCTACAACTTTAATCCTTGGAGCAAGATGTAGTACCATAAATCTCCATCAAGTGGGATTCAGGTATCTGTTTTCAGTCATCCAGTTTTCAACCTGGCACTCCCAATTAAAGGTACATGAGTATCCTCCAGTTTTCTGTCTGGCAATTGTAATTAAATACTAACGAAAGGTGCCAGAGTCTCCTCCAGTTTTCAACTTGGCAATCCCAATTACGTATGGGACCGTCCTCCAATTTTCCGTTAGCAATATTAACTAGAGTTTTGAATATCCATCATAAACTGGCGGGCAGAATGTCGGATAAGCAAAATTCTTGGATAATAGGGAGAGTGGCAGAAGAAGGGGCCTCTTCCCCTGTTGATGGGGAAGAGGCTCCTCCTCCTTATCCTTGGCAGGAAGAGGAGGAGGAAGCTTCTGTCGTCGCTGCTGCTTTGTTGCCTGCCTGCCCTACCTCACTGGCTGGCTCACTCACTGGCCCCGGAGGGTGAGTGAGTGAGTGAGTGAGGGAGGGAGGGAGGGCGGGCGGGCGGCCCCGGGCATCAGATAATACGGAGTTTCCGGATGAGCGGAAGTCGGATAAGCGGGACTCTACTGTAAATTGTTTAGTCCCCAAAGGAGCCCATCTGTGGTCCATAAGCCCCACTCCTGCTCTTCCCCTAACACTGGCATATTTCTTGACATCTTCAGGGTTGAACACAATCCCATACCTGTTGTTCCCATTTCTCCTGCTGCATCAGTAGGAAATCCTCGGCCAGAACCACTGCCTGGATGCAGGTCTCTGGGGCGTGTTCCCTGACCTGGCTCTGGATTTCTGGAGGCAGGACGGCCAGGAGCTGCTCCAAGATCAGCTGCTCTAAGATCTGCTCCTTAGAGCATCTGTCGGCTTTGAGCCAGTGGTTGCAAAGCTCCTGGAGGTGCATGTGAGCCCCTCTCGGCCCCTCTTCCTGCTGGTAGCTGAAATGCCTGAATTGTTGTCGCTTGTGCTCCCTGCTGAAGGTGTCCCTGCGCAAAATGGCCACCTTGACTTTCCCGTAATCTCTTCTATCTTGGGCCTCCAAGCTTCTGATGGCCTCCTTGCCTTCGTCTCCAAGAGCTGGCAGGATTCGGGCTGCCCACTCTCCCTTGGGCCACCGGAAGGCCTCGGCCACTTGCTCAAAAGAGGCCAGGAAAGTCGGGGCATCGTCCCACGGGTTGGGCTCTGCCTGCGTGAATTGTGGGCCCTCCCAGACCAGACCAGGAGACTCCAGCGTCTTCAGGAATTCCTGCCACTGGGTCTCCCAGTCCTGAAGGAGCCCTTCACCCGGAGTCTCAGTAAACTGCTTTCCTGAGGCCTGGTGGAGGAACTCTTTAATACTCCCAGCCTGAATGACGTGAGGAACCTCTTCAGATCTCATCCTGGGTTCAAGGAGCAGCCCTTCCTCCATTTTAATAGTTGTCTCCACTTCTAATTCAGTCTCTAGTTGGCCCAGTGGGACAGCAATTATGCCTGACACTTCTGCCATCCCCTTCTCCATCTTGTACTTGAAAGGTGCAGAGAACAAAGCCCTGTCTGGAACCTTGGGAAGGGGGCAATGGGCCTGAGCTACACAGATTAAGAAGACCTTGATTTGGATGTCATGCGGCAAACTGTCTCATCTGGGGTCTCACAGGGAAAGGTACAAAGCCATGAAATCTTCAAATGATAACTCACAAGGGATTTCTGTGGAAAAGAAAACAGCAAACTAGAAATCAGATGTTCAAAGTAACTAAACTAATCAGTAACTAGTGAGTAGGTCAACAGATACCACTATGTTGTTGTTGTTGTATGTCTTTCGGGCTGTGTGGCCATGTTCCAGAAGTATTCTCTCCATGCCTCACAACCTCTGAGGATGCCAGAGAGAATACTTCTGGAACATGGCCACACAGCCCGAAAGACATACAACAACCCTGTGATTCCGGCCATGAAAGCCTTCGACAACACATCGATACTACTATGGCGGGAAGGTAACGGTGCTCCATGCACCACATGACGCCACATGACTTTGAAGACATCTACGGACAATGCCGACTCTTTGGCCTAGAAATGGAGATGAGCACCAACCCCCAGAGTCAGATACGACTAGACCTAATGTCAGGAAAATCTTTGCCTTTACCTTTTATTTAAAATATATAAAATATTTGTAAAAGAATAATGTATTATTTCCAAGATCTTTTTCATTTCTCATTACATTTACGTGGCACACCAACAGCTGGCAAACAGTTTGAAAAACCACGGCTTTGATCAATCCCATGAAGGTCTAACTAAAGCTGAGAGCGGACTTCACCATCCCTACTGACACAGAAGCCATATTTCAATCTGTTTTCAGTATATCGGTTATCAGCCCTACCATTTGCACACAGGACTGAAGTAGCCATAGGACCAAGGAAACAGAAACAGAAGCAGAAAAGATCTGTCTATCCCTTCATCCATCTAGCTATTTATTCGTCTATCCATCAACCAATCTACAGACAGTCCCTGACTTGCAGATTATCTATCTATCCATCTATCTATCTGCTTGTTTGCTTGCTTGCTTGCTTGCTTGTTTTGGATAGCATAGGGAAGGGTTAACACCCCTATGGTGTTTCTTTTGCTCTCTGAGCCCCTGTTCAGAAGAGTTCACCTCACTTTCTGTCCCCGTGATAATTGGATTTTGAAAAAAAAAAATGCTTGTGGAAACAAAGATTGGGGATAAGGCTTCAGTGGAGATACTTTTCCTCATGATAACTCTTCTAGGAGTGGATTTCCCTTCCTTTCTGTTGTCTCACTCCAACATCCAGATTCACCACTGAACGTAAAAGCTCTCTGCAGAACTGTCTTTGTGTTTTGTTCCCATTTTCATTAGCACTATTGTCAGGTTTTTCTTTCTCTCTGTCAACTCACCAGACAGCTTCGGCGGGACGCAGCAATCCCTGCTGGGAAAAAGACACTCCTTCTTTTGGTGTAAGGGGAGAGAGGTTCCGGAAACGGAAAGGAGGAGCTTTGATTTTTTTTTAATGTCCCGTGCCCTGTCAAAGGGATTCCTCTCTAGGAATGGCACATTTGTCACTTTAACCCTTATAGACACACAGAGCTGAAAGAGACCACAAGGGCCGTCCCAGTCCAATCCCATTTTGCCCTGCAGGAGCACACAACCCATGCAAGAGCTAGAGAAAAATAAAATATATATTTCCCAAGTTTAAATTATCCTTCCTTTCCCTTTTTTAAAGAAAGTAGTTTTGTTTAGGCATTCTTGAAGCTATATTCACTTTCACTTGCATCATCACTCAAGTAAGAAGATATTTTTCAGCTATTGGGAATCTGAAAGACAGTAGTCATTTAATAGGAGTTGCGGAGGATTCAAATCTCAGCTTAGGCATGGGAACTCACTGGGTAACCTTTGGCAAATCACTCTCTCTCAGCCTGAAAGGGAGACAAACCGATGTCAATCCTACCCTAATAACAACAACAACTACTTCAGTTTTTTTACTCCGTCTCCAACTCCCCGCAGGGACTTGGAACGGCTAGCATATGGCCAAGCTCAGATTTCCACATTAAACAAAATAAAATACAATTCACAATAAAAACAAACATCATTGATATTTAACACAAACTACCATTTTAAATAATAATACAATGGCAAATAGAACCGTCAAATAAAAGCAATAGCGCGGTTAAAATAGTAAAAGGCTATTCATAAAAATTAAGCTTTGGTTTAGATCCATGATGGATCTGAACCAAACTTGACAGACAGACCCATCATGATCCAACTTAAAATACTAACAGGGTTTGGAGAGGAGAGCTGATAGAAGGTGATAGGGGTTGAAGTCCAGCCACATCCGGAGAGCCATGTGAATCCCACCCACGATAGATCTAGAATAAACATGGTACACAGACCCTTCATTATCCAACTTAAAAATACTGTTGGGGTTTGGAGGTGGTCTGACAGAGGATGTTGGGAGGTGGAGTCGAGCCACATCCCAAGACCTACATCATTGGGTGGCTGTCCGTATCTAGGGTGGATGGGATGTTCACCCTGTCAGATCCAGCCCTGATGGGATTTGCAGCTGTTCATATCTAGAATCAATAGGAGTTTCAGCACTTTGCCTTCCCATTGCCAACCCTTCGCTTACCCACCGCCAACCCTTCCCCTAACCAAAGCCAACCCTTCGCCTACCCATTGCCAATCCTAATCACAGCCAACCCTTCGCCTAACTACAGCCAACCCTTCTCCTCACCACGGCCAACCCTTCACCTCTCCACAGCCAACCCTTCTCTCCACGGCCAATCCTTCACGTAACCACAGCCAATCCACTTTGTTTCTTTTCTTTCTCTCTCATCTGGGTGCAAAATGGGTGGATTTTTTAGATCAAATCTCTCCCTCCCCCCCCCATTATTTTGAGATGAACAATGGAAGGTTTCATATTGGAGAGGAACCAGAAGATATTTATTTAAGTGTACTTGATAACTTCTCCTGCCTCCCAAAAACATGATAGAAACATCATAACCAAAAGTCATTTAGTCATTACAACTATAGGCAAAGAGAGCCAGCCACTTAATGCTGCCTTGAGCTCCTTGCAGAAAAAGCAAAATATTAACAAAATACATGGCACAAAAATTGTGACTGGGATTCTCTATGTTATTAAATCCTGGGAGTTGTAGTTTTGCAAGGCCTTTAGCCATCTCTGCCAAAAACTGCTGGGACTTCATCAAATGACAAAACCCAGGATTCCACTGCATTGAGCCATGGCAGCTAAAGTGGTGTCAAATTGCATTCATTCAATGAGTGTAGACGCACTCTAAAAAACACAGCAAAATTCTTCAAACCAAAGCTGCTGTTTTCAATTTTCTGGAGAGAAAAGGGTACTTTTAAAAAAGAAAATGGGATTGATCCTTCTCTTCTCTTCAAAAGGGATTGGGGGACCTGCACCCCAATCAAAATCACACCCTTCCAGCCACTATGGTGGCCTTCATGATGTACCTTCAAGACTTCATGCAAATCCCAGAGTTTGGGTGGAGCCAAAGTAGCAATGCTAGCCCAAGCAAATATTTTAAATTATTAAGCATTGCAGATCATTTCCCCTGAAAGACAGATGATCAGGGTTTTTATGCAATCTTTGATTAATAGATTCACAGCATGAGAAAAATCACAATGGATTTCCCATCCAATGAAAGCATCTTTCCATAGGTCCAAATGTAACTATGGACATTCCTTGCTGTCATGGATGAAATTATGAAAAAGAAAACACATTGACAAGAAAATGAGCTCTCATCAGTCATTCCTATCATCCCCATAAGTAGAGCAAATGTTGACACCTATTTAGTCCATAGTGTAGTCAAAGCGAAACCATCCAAAAGGCCAAAACGAATACAAGTAGACTATCTACAGTTGAACACCTGTATTTGTATATATGTCCATAATAAGATATCTTGTAGATGGGACCCAATTTAAACACTAAATTTATTTATGTTTCCAATACACATTATACACATAGCCTAAAGATAATTTCACCCAGAACAGTTTGTGCATGACACAAAGTTTGTGTACACTGAACCAACAGAAAGTAAAAGTGCCACTATCTCAACTGCCCCAATTTCAAATTGTGGAGTATTTTGGATTTGGGAATTACTATCTGCATTGTTATAGGAGCAATATCTAAACCAACCTTAAATCAAACCAAATAATGGTATCTATCTAGCCCATAGTGGAGGGATATCTAAGCCAAACAGAAAGCCATAGCAATTATTTATATTTATCTTAGTCCATACTAGAGCAATATCTAAGCTAACAAAAAAGCTGAAGCAAATATGGATATCTGTAAAGAGCATATTGAAGGAATATCTAAATCAAGCCTGCACAACTTGGAAGTAGAAAGGGGGCAAAACTAAAATACGATAATAATAATAAAAATTTACTTTATTTATATTCCACTTATCTCCGCAAAGGGACTCCGAGTGGATTGCAGTACACATATAAGGCAAACATCCAATGCCTTTTATACCACAATGACATACAATACACGTACACAGACAAAAGTAAAGGTTTTTCCCTTTTTCATCTCCAGCATCTGGAGGCAATGCTCAACTCCAGTCATGGGGAAGCGTTCTTGTGCCGTTTTCCATGCCGAGGAGCCTGTTGTCCCTAGACATCTCTGATAAATCTCTTGGTGCCACAGATACCATTTTTGGTGTCTCAGTCAGGGTTTATGAAAGGATGCCTTTGTTTCAAAGTGAAAGAGTTTCAATTTCCTGCCTTAACCTCATCAGAGTGATAAGTTGCAGTCCTTCTGAGCAAAATAAGAAGTGCCTCAGTTCCTGCTTCAGCTACCCTTACTTTTTTTTCCCCCTCTGGGCTGCCTCTGTCATCTCCTCCCCCTGAGGGAAAGACCGCCAAGGCTGCACCATTCATTTCCCCTGTTTGTGACCCTGCAACAACTTAATGGTGAAACTAAACATTAGGAAGAACTTCCTGACCATACAGGCTGTTCAACAGTGGAACTTTCTGCCTCGGGTGTGTGGTGGAAGCTCCTTCCTTGGAAACTTTTATACAGAGGCTGGATGGCCATCTGTCAGGGATACTTTGATTGTGCTTTTCCTGCATGGCAGGGGGTTGGATTAGATGGCCCACGTGGTCTCTTCCAACTCTATTATTCAATTATTCCATGATTCTATAAAAAAGGGAAATGAACGATGTGGAGTCAGTGGTTTTGCCACCAGATGAAAAGAAGATGACACAGGCAGCCCAGAGGCAAGGAAAAAGGAAGAGTCCACCTCCTTTCCCCTCAAAAACAACCAATTGAATGTCAATTTTAAGGTAACCTGGAGATTCTACTTTACTTGACTTCCGATTTATATCCCACCTTTTTCCCCAACGGGATTCAAGGTGGCTAACGGTCACACACTTTGATCAATTCAAAATAAAGCAAATACAAAAATTAAAAAACAGCAATTAAACAGTACTGTGTGTTAGGTTAAAAATATAGTTAAAATACAATAAACATAATTGAAATGCATTTTAAAACACGCAAACCCCTCATTCCACCCACAACTTTCCCGGCAACGTGCCCCTTATCCTTTTCCAAATTCCTCTTCAAAAAAGGTCTGATACCATTTAAAATTTCATCCCTGCTCCCCACTACTCTAACCCCAGCACTTTCAGTATCCTGACCTGCAGCCCCTTTTTACCACAGGTTATTTTGGTAGCTTTGTTGCATAAAGAAAGGAAATGCCCAGAGGTAAGACCCCTGGAAGGGCAAACAATGGATTCTGATGGCTCCTCTGCTGAAGTGCTGCATGTGACTTCCCTTTCTAAGGTTAGGCCCCTTCTACGCTGCCATATAAAATCCAGATGATCTCCTTAGAACTGGATTATATGGCAGTGTAGACTGGAATTATATGTATTCAAAGCTTGTGTGTGTGTGTGTGTGTGTGTATATTATATGGGACTGGAGATTGGAGTTTACACTTAAGAAATGGGTTGTTAACCCTTCCCTATGCCATCCAAAGCTTGCATATATATAATATATACAGTAGAGTCTCACTTATCCAACATAAACGGGCCGGCAGAATGTTGGATAAGCGAATATGTTGGATAATAAGGAGGGATTAAGGAAAACCCTATTACACATCAAATTAGGTTATGATTTTACAAATTAAACACCAAAACATCATGTTTAACAACAAATTTGACAGAAAAAGTAATTCAATATGCAGTCATTCTATGTAGTAATTACTGTATTTACAAATTTAGCACCAAAATATCACGATGTATTGAAAACATTGACTACAAAAATGCGTTGGATAATCCAGAACGTTGGATAAGTGAGACTCTACTGTACATATATGGCTGTGGCTACACTGAAGAATTCTCCCTGTTCCGACTTACATACACATTCAGCTTAAGAACAAACCTACAGAATCTATCTTGTTCGTAATTTGGGGGCTGCCTGTATTGATATTATCTGTCAAGTCTCTATTGGTGCTAGACTTTTGATAGGTTTTAATAATTTGAAAGACTATTTTAATTGATATATATATATATATATATATATATATATATATTACAGTTTTATAATATTGTGTTGTCTGATAATATTATTGTCTGAATCTGGCATTGACTTATTGCCACTGTTTGTAAGCTGCCTCGAGTACTGTATATGTACAGTAAATAAAGAAATAAATATTGGAGCAATATTGAGTACATCCTTTAAAAAATCCTAAAACTGAAAGCTAATATTCATATCTAACTAGCAAGATCTAAGCCAGTCAAAAAACCACAGGCAATACTGTTATTTATTCCATTTTGGAGTCACACCTAAGCCAGCTAAAGAGACAAAGGAAGCATTTTATCCTCATGTCACCCATATGTCATAACCAAAATATCAAAATCCTAAGCAAATGTGGATGTCTATAGTGAAGTCATTTCTTTGTTAAGGCACCTTCTCCAAATGCCATCTGCATACAACGTAAATATACCTGCATTTGTGCCTAACTCTGTTCCTTCAGATGCTACAGACCTAGGCCTGGGTCTCAATCCAGGCCACCTCCCGTCCAGGTGAGCTCTTTTCCCTCAGCACTCACCTGGCAACAGCAGAAAGGTGATTTCCGCCTTGTCAGTTCCCTCCTAGAACAGGACTGAAAGGCTAAAGCCAGGGAGTCCCACGTCCCAGAGCGACCTCTAGGAAGCGGAGGAGCAGGCCACTTCCTTTTCCGGCTCCACCCAGTGTTAGTCCTCCAGTGACGTCAGGCTACTTGGGCCGCGTTCTAAGGGGCGTGGCCAAGCCAGGAAAGGCTAAAGGAGAGCCTTGCTTGCAGGATTGGAAATCACAGCGTCCCATGTGCTTTGAGCCCTGGCATTTCAAAGTGGTGTCAAACTGCATTCATTCTACAGTGTAGATGCACCTTAAGGATTTTTCAAACCAATCATGGGGCTGTCAGGATAAAGGTCTTTGTGTTAAAATTGACTTGAAATTTATTTCCCCAAAATAATGATTGGAGTTACAATTGAGTTAAAATTGACTTGACATCCTTTCCCCCAAATAAGGCTTCTGCAGGACTACAATTCCCAGAACAAACCCAAATGCCTGGGGATGCTGGGAGTTGCAGTCCAACATTTCTCTGAAGATGTGAGAAGGAAGAAAAAGAAGAGATATAGGAAACAATGGGTTGAAATAAGAGAACACAAAAAAAGTATAAGTTTATTTATTTATGGGATAATTGTTTTATTGCTCTGTTACTGTTATTTGTTTGTTTTATCGGGCCAGGCCCCATGTAAGCTGCCCTGAGTCCCTTCGGGGAGATGGGGCGGGGTATAAAAATAAAGTTATATTATTATTATTATTATTATTATTATTATTATTATTATTATTATTATTATTATTTATATTCCACCCTTCTCACCCCGAAGGGGACTCAGGGTAGATCACATTGTACACATATAAGGCAAACATTCAATGCCATATAACACAGAACAGAGACAGAGACAAACACAGAGGCAATTTAAACCTTTTCCAGCTTCCTGAGGGTATTCTTGATTCTGGCCACAGGGGGAGCAGCTGCTTCATCATCCACTGCGACGGCAACTTCCTCATTCCAATGGCGGCTGGATGATTTTTTATGGTGTTGTAAATTAGCCTTCCCACATATAAGTGGTACCTAAATTTCCTACTTAATAAATGCAACTATCTTTCGGGTTGCTTAGGTCAGCAATGAGCAGGGGCTATATTTTATTTTTAATTGTCAGGGGCTATATTTTATTTTTAATTGTCGGGTGCTCATCTCAACACGGGCTGGCCTCAAACTTATGACCTCTTGGTCAGAGTGATTTCTTGCAGCTGGCTGCTAACCAGCCTGCACCACAGCCTGGCCCTTATTTACTTTACTTACTTATTTACTTTACCTCATAGCCTGAGGATGATGGCCCTCCAAGGATAGTGTCTTGGCAGTGGATGCGTAGGTGGCTGTGGAGCTAAATAAATATTTATTATTTGTTTACGTCATTTCTATCCTGCCTTTCTCACCTGAAGGGACTCAAGGCGGCTTACAGATCTGGCAAAAAATCAATGCTAATAAAAACAACAATACAGTTAAAACACAACAGTTAAAAATGATTTTTTTAAAACTGACCTATTCTTGACTTGCATGTTCTTCCGCAGTGAGGACATAAGTTTCCAGACGGAAGGCGATCCCAGTCAAGGTTGGCTTGATGCACCTTCCTCTTGGCACATTTCTCCCTTTCGCCCTCCATTCGTGCCTCTTCGAACTCCTCAGCACTGCTGGTCACAGCTGACCTCCAGTTAGAGCACTCAAGGGCCAGGGCTTCCCAGTTCTTGGTGTCTATGCCACAGTTTTTAAGGTTGGCTTCAGGCCCATCTTTCAATCTCTTTTCCTGCCCACCAACATTACGTTTCCCATCCTTGAGTTGGGAGTAACTTCTTTGAGATGTGGTGATCGGACATTCGGACAACGTGGCCAGTCCAGCGGAATTGACGGCGTAGGAGTATCGCTTCAATGCTGGTGGTCTTTGCTTCTTCCACCATACTGACATTTGTCCGCCTTTCTTCCCAAGAGATTTGCAGGATTTTTCGGAGGCAACGCTGATGGAATATTTCCAGGAGTTGAGTGTGATGTCTGTAGACAGTCCATCTTCTTGATGGTAAGCTTCCCACCGGAGTGGAAGTCATCTATCAGAGAGATGGCAAGCTATTCAGCCTCAGCAGACTGAAAGCCAAAACCAGGGTCACAGCAACGTCTGTTATAGAACTCCAATATGCCGATAACAACGTAGTGTGTGTGCATTCAGAAGAAGACCTACAAGCCACTCTAAACACCTTCGCAGAAGCATACGAGAAGCTTGGCCTCTCACTGAACATTGAGAAAACCAAAGTGCTCTTCCAACAGGCACCAGCTAATCCCTCTGCAAAGCCAGGAATACAGCTTAATGGTGTAACATTAGAAAATGTTGACCATTTCCGCTACCTTGGCAGCCACCTCTCCACAAAAGTCAACATTGACACTGAAATACAACACCGCCTGAGCTTTGTGAGTGCAGCATTTCTCCGAACGAAGCAGAGAGTGTTTGAGGATTGGGACATCCATAGGGATACCAAGGTGCTTGTTTATAAAGCTGTTGCCCTCCCAACCCTGCTACAAAAGAGACAAAACTTCAATTCCTGAGTATACTAAAGCTATCAAATATTAGAAGCATTTGGTAGGCAGCAAGGCACCCCACTTGCTGATGTGCAGCAAGGCACCCAGTTGCTAAATTTGTAATCCTACAATTCCCTTGAAAGTTATCATGGGAATTAAAGTGGAAGCATAGCACTATAATCAGCACCTAGCCTTGAGTCTTCAGTTTCCACAGATGCAAATAGTATACTTTTGCAGGGCTCAACTCTGGGCAAAAGGAAAAGAGTTCTGTCCATATACACAGCTCAATGCAATTAGCAAGTTGCTCCAATTTTCAATAATAATAATAATAATAATAATAATAATAATAATAATAATAACAATAAATAAATAAATACTGTATTAATATAATAATAATAATAATAATAATAATAATAATAATAATAATAATAATAATAATAATAAACAACTTTATTTGTATCCCACCCCATCTCCCCGAGGGGACTCGAAACAGCTCACAACAATGTAATTATACAATCATCTCAACAACGCACATAAATATATCCAATTTAAATTGGAAACCGAAGGAATCCTATTACAAAATGATAGGTTAACCCAAAGATAAACATTCATAGTAAATCAGACATTCATGACTCATGAAAGTATCATGACACTTCATTTTTGTCTTGGTAACAGTGTAAGCACTGTGTTCCTTGGGTATTATTCAAGGCTTCGTTGATTTTTCTGTATCTTACGAACATGTTTTAAGCAGAAAGGTGGGCTGCAAAGCAGGATGTAAGGTGAGTCCTGGCAAGAAGAGAAACAAAAGCAGAGTTGTATGCCATATGAATACCTACTTGTTGAATTTCCAGGTCTCACCCTCCTTTTGCTCTGCATCTGCCTTCTGATTAAAAGTTGAATAGGTAGGTAAAGTTTTTCCCCTGACATTAAGTCCAGTTGCGTCTGACTCTGGGGGTTGGTGCTCATCTCCATTTCTAAGCCAAAGAGCCGGCATTGTCCATAAACACCTCCAAGGTCATGTGGCCGGCATGACTGCATGGAGCGTCATTACCTTCCCGCCGGAGCGGTATCTATTGATCTACTCACATTGGCATGTTTTCGAACTGCTAGGTTGGCAGAAGCTGGAGCTAACAGCGGGTGCTCACTCTGCTCCCTGGATTTGAACCTGGGACCTTTCGGTCTGCAAGTTCACCAGCTCAGCGCTTTAACACACTGTGCCAACGGAGGCTCCTAAAAGTTAAATAGGTTGGGTTAAATGGTGATTGTTGTGTTTTCATAAGTCAGTGGGAAGGGATTATCCCTTCATTTAATCCATGGGTTGGGAAGAAACTCAAAGATGTTTGACTTAAGTTATCCAAATGTTTGTTTTTGAAAGACAAGAGACTGTGGTTGGTAGTGAATACTGATCGGGTGGTGTGCCTTCGGAAAGAGCTTCAGCCAGCATCAACTCGCTGTCCAACAAAGAATCCACACATGACCTTTATTTTTTAATTTTTATTATTATTATTATTTATATATATAGCTTCTCTTCAATGTAGATTCTTTGATGTACAGCAAGGCACCTCCTTCCGAGTAAAGCTCTTTCCACATTAGGACTCAAAGGTGCAATACATGGTTTGTCCTGTGTGCAGGTTCTTTGATGTGAAATAAAGCTACTATAGCTTGAGTATCCCTTATCCAACATGGAGCCATCAATATTTTTGATTTTGGTTATTGTTTCACATTTTGGAATATGTATACAGTAGAGTCTCACTTATCCAAGATAAACGGGCTGGCAGAACACTGGATAAGCGAAAATGTTGAAAAATAAGGAGGGACTAAGGAAAAGCCTATTAAACATCAAATTACGTTATGATTTTGCAAATTAAGAACCAAAACGTCATGTTTTACAACAAATTGATAGAAAAAGCAGTTCAATGCACGGTAACGTAATGTCGTAATTACTGTATTTACGACTTTAGCACCAAAACATTGCAATGTATTGAAAACATTGAATACAAAAACATTGACTACTAAAAGGGAGACTGAGTTGGATAATACTTGTATATTAATAATATAATAATTGTATATTTATATTACATGTAATATTACTAATATTGCAATATAGTCATATAGTACAATATAATAATATATAATGTTTATATAGTGCTTATATTGTGCTGCACTAATAATATAATATATTGTATGTATATATAACTTGTAAGCTGCCCTGAGTCCCCTTCGGAGTGAGAAGGGCGGGATATAAATGTCGCTAATAATAATAATAATAATAATAATAATAATAATAATAATAATATACAGAATGTTGGATAAGAAAAGGTTGGATAAGTGAGATTCTACTATATATAAATCTCGAAATATTTTGGAGATTGGACCCAAGTCTGCACATTGCATTTATTTATGTTTCAAATACAATTTATACACCAAGAGGCATAGAGCTGGAAGAGACCACAATCAATTCTGTCAGGCAGAAAAACAAATCAAAGCCTTCCCAACAGATGGCCATTCAGCCTCTGCTTAAAAGCTTCCAGAGAGGAGACTCCACCATACTCCCTGGGCTGGGTGCAAATCCAGACGGTTCTCCCTGTGTTTTAGCCCCAGTGCATATTCAATAGATCTGTATCTCTCCAAAATGACATACAGCCTTTGCAACAACAATAATAATAATTGTATTTGTTATCCTCCTCTCCTCACAGCTTGAGGTAGGATACAACATACCTAAAATACATAGATAAAAATACGTATCTTACAAAACATAGATTAAAACACCAATGCTAATCAAATGTACATTGAAAATTCAAAATTTTTAAATTCATTGGAGAGGCCTGCTGGAAGAGATAGGTCTTTGATTGTGTTTTAAATATCGGCGGCTTGTTGAGTTGTTGAACCTCATCCCACAGTATAGAGCAGTGGTTCTCAACCTGTGGGTTTCCAGGTGTTTTGACCTACAACTCCCAGAAATCCCAGCCAGTTTACCAGCGTCGGATTGAGCGTCTGACCATTAAAATAGCCTAGCTCATTGTTGACCTAAGCAACCCGAAAGATAGCTGCATCTATCAAGTAGGAGATTTAGGTACCACTTATGAGGGGAGGCTAATTTAACTAATTTACAACACCATAAAAATCATCCAGCTGCGTGTTGAAAGGAATGAGGAAGTAATCCATCAAGGACTCAGATGTCACAGTGGACGATGAAGCAGCAGCTTCTCCTGTGGCAGGAATCGAGCATGCCCTCATGAAGCCAGAAGCTGGACAATATTAAATTGCTTGTGTCTTCCTCTCTGTTTCTGTCTGTATGTTGTATGGCATTGAATGTTTGCCATGTATATGTACATTGTGGTTCCGCCCTGAGTCCCCTTTGGGGTGAGGAGGAAGGGCGAAATATAAATACTGTAAATAAATAAATCGTGGTATATGTTTTAGCAAAGGATGGATGGCCATCTGCTGGGGGTGCTTTGATTGTGTCATCCTCCCTGGCAGAATGGGGTCAGTCTGGATGGCTCTTGGGTTCTTTTCCAGCTCTAGGATCACTATGGTAAAGAAATGCTGTGACTCAGCTGGCTATGTGAGCTTTTCCTGGTTGATCTCTTTCACTATGTCTCCGAACTCACTGCCAAAATGAATCATCAAGTCGCAAAGGCCTGGCAGTTTGTAAATTGAATTTGTTCAAAGAGAAGATCCTCTGGAGCCAAGTTAAGCCTGTGGCACGACCAAGGGAGGGAGGAATCACGTTACATACGTTTCCCTTCAAGAACAAAAGTGTATTCAGAGTCAGGCAAGGAGCGTACAAATTGATTCCAGATGTTTTGCAAACAGATTCATGACACAGATCGGAAAGGGTTTCAATGTCGCACCTTTCAATGTTGAAGGAGTTGATGTACGACGCAGCATATTCCATTTAATACTTTTTCACAACAACGTTGGGGGCAAACGTCAATCACAGGCTTTATGAATCAGACAAATGTTATTAAAAGTAGACGTGGTAGCACAGTACCATCTATTCAAAAGCAAGTAGAGTAAAAGGGGTAAAAAAAAAAACCCAGACGAGCGTGAGATTTCTGGAATTGTCCTTGTAGTTGCATGTTTGTAAGTGTAGTTTGTTGTAGGGCATGCATGGGCAAACTTCAGCCCTCTGGGTGTTTTGGACTTCAACTCCCTATCAGCTGGACCTGAATATACTGTATAACACTCATCTATCCCGAAATGGTTTATAATAATAATAATAATAATAATAATAATAATAATAATAATAATAATAATAACAACTTTATTTTTATATCCCGCCCTATCTCCCCGGAGGGACTCGGAGCGGCTTACATGGGGCCATGCCAGACAACAATACAATAACAGCAATAAAACAATAAAACAAGATTGGCAATAAAACAATGTCGCATCAATAAAAACATAACATCAATAAACAGTTATAAAAGTCAGTGCATGGCATAAAATGGTTAAAAACAGGGCTAAAAACACGGAGCTGGGCCAAGGGGAAAAACTTTATAAATGTTAATATACTTGGCTATTGCCCCCGTCCCCTTGATCAAGGTTGCTGTAAGTGTTATTTATTGCTTATTTAATTGTATAGTTTTATCTGTTTTAATAATATGTTTATTATACTGTTATGTAATGCACTTGTTGTTCTTATGATTGGAAACCGCCCTGAGTCCCTTCTGGGAGATAGGGCGGTATATAAATAAAGTTTTACTATTATTGTTGTTGTTGTTGTTGTTGTTGTTGTTGTGGTGGTGGTGGTGGTGGTTAGGAATTGTGGGAATTGAAGTCCAAAACACCCGAAAGGCCAAAGTTTGCCCATTGCCTATTGTAGGGGCTCATTAAATAGCTGCATAGTTTTAGTGCACTCCTTGGAAGACATCAAAGAATACACGCAAGAAGGAATCTTGTAGATTTCATAAGTGGCAAAAATGGGAGAATATCCATGGGTTTATCTATCTGGACTCGAGGTCTCTTTAGAAAGGCTTTTTGCTTTCACCCAGCCTGTCCCATTCTTCCTCATCCACTGTGTAGCTGAAAGAGTTTAGCAGCATCAGCAATGGGAGGATGTTAAACAAGAGATAGAGCAGCATAGGTTTTGATTGTTGGGTTGCAGCAGTGTTTCTGCAGTAATAATAATATAATATTATTTACAGCATTTATATTCTGCCCTTCTCACCCCGAAGGGGACTCAGGGCGGATCACATTGCACATATAAAGGGAAACATTCAATGCCATGACATAGAACAGAGACAAAGACAAGACGCAGGCACCGGGCTGGCCTCGAACTCATGACCTCTTGGTCAGAGTGATTTGTTGATTTGTTGCAGCTGGCTTGCTTTCCAGCCTGCTTCACAGCCCGGTAAAGTTATTATCTATATATATATATATATAGTAGAGTCTCGCTTATCCAACATAAACGGGCCGGCAGAACGTTGGATAAGCGAATATGTTGGATAATAAGGAGAGATTTAGGAAAAGCCTATTAAACATCAAATTAGGTTATGATTTTACAAATTAAACACCAAAACATCATGTTATACAACAAATTTTACAGAAAAGGTAGTTCAATACACAGTAATGCTATGCAGTAATTACTGTATTTTCGAATTTAGCAGCAAAATAGCACGATGTATTGAAAACATTGACTACAAAATGTGTTGGATAATCCAGAACGTTGGATAAGTGAGTGTTGGATAAGTGAGACTCTACTGTATATAAAAAAGTGATGGCATCACGGCGACCCACAAAACAACAAAACTACAGGCCCCCCAACCTCGAAATTTGACGACACAACCCATCATCCACGGCTCTAGGTTGATACAACAAAAAGAAAAGAAAAATAAAGTCCTAATTAGAGAGAGAGAGAAATACTTGCTTTTATCCAATTGCTGCCAGTTAGAAGGCTAAGCTCCTCCAACTTGGTCTCCTAGCAACCCAATAAAAATAATAAAAAACACTAAAAAATAATTAAAAACACTAAAAAAATTAATACAATAAAATATAATAACAGAAAATAACTAAAAATAATACAAGAAAATAATAAAATATAATAAATAAAAAGATAACTTACAATAAAATTAATTAAAAAATACAAATAATGTCAAATAAAAATTACACAACAATTTTTAACCAATACCACCACCACTTTGCCACAGCAACACGTGGCCGGGCACAGCTAGTTATTATATAATAATATAATAATAATAACTAATTTTTTATTTTGGTAAAGGTTTTCCCCTGACGTTAAGTCCGGTTGTGACTGACTCTAGGGGTTGGTGCTCATCTCCATTTCTAAGCCGAAGAGCCGGCGTTGTCCGTAGACACCTCCAAGGTCATGTGGCCGGCATGACTGCATGGAGCGCTGTTACTAAAAGAGTTTTGCATGAGAAATAAAAGGACACAATCTTCCCAGTGTGCAAAAGGATTGAAGAGGACATCAAAACCGAGTTTACTTGGAACAACATACAAAGGAAAGGCACTATTTAAATGCCCTGAGTGTGGAAGGAGCTTCACTTGGAGGGTACATCTCATTGCACACCAAAGATCCCACATAGTAAGGAAACTGTTCAAATGCTCACAGTGTGTAAAGAGCTTTAGAAAGAGCGGGAGTCTTGCTGCCCATCAAATAATCAACACCGCAGAGAAACCATATAAATGCTCAGGATGTAGAAAGAGTTTTGGAAGGAGCAGCAGCAGCAGAGAATCCATACTGGTGAAAAACCATTTAAATGCTCAGAGTGTGGAAAGAGTTTCCGTCAAATAGGCAACCTTACATATCATCGAAGAACCCACGCAGGGGAGAAACCATTTAAATGCCCAGAGTGTGGGAAGAACTTCACTACCTTGCTTTGCATCGAAGGATCCATACTGGGAGAAGCCATACATATGCTCAGATTGTGGGAAGAGGTTCAGTCATAGCAGCAGCCTTGCTGACCATAAAAAAAATCATGCTGAGGAGAAACCATATAAGTGTACAGAGTGTGGGAAGGATTTCAGCTAAAGCAGGGGCCGGGCTGTGGCGCAGGCTGGTTAGCAGCCAGCTGCAATAAATCACTCTGACCAAGAGGTCATGAGTTCGAGGCCGGCCCATGTTGGGGTGAGCACCCGACAATTAAAAATAAAAAAAATATATAGCCCCTGCTCGTTGCTGACCTAAGCAACCTGAAAGATAGTTGCATCTATCAAGTAGGAAATTTAGGTACCACTTATATGTGGGGAGGCTAATTTACAACACCATAAAAAAAAATCATCCAGCCTTGCTTACCATAAAAAAAATCATGCTGAGGAGAAACCATATAAGTGTACAGAGTGTTGGAAGGATTTCAGCTAAAGCAGGGGCCGGGCTGTGGCACAGGCTGGTTAGCAGCCAGCTGCAATAAATCACTCTGACCAAGAGGCCATGAGTTCGAGGCCGGCCCATGTTGGGGTGAGCACCCGACAATTAAAAATAAAAAAATATATAGCCCCTGCTCGTTGCTGACCTAAGCAACCTGAAAGATAGTTGCATCTATCAAGTAGGAAATTTAGGTACCACTTATATGTGGGGAGGCTAATTTACAACACCATAAAAAAAAATCATCCAGCCGCCGTTGGAATGAGGAAGTTGCCGTCGCAGTGGATGATGAAGCAGCTGCTCCCCCTGTGGCTGGAATCAAGCATACCCTAGGAAAGCTGGAAGCTGGAGAAGGTTTAAATTGCCTCTGTGTCTGTCTCTGTCTCTGTTCTATGTTATATGGGCATTGAATGTTTGCCTTATATGTGTACAATGTGATCCGCCCTGTGTCCTCTTCGGGGTTAGAAGGGCGGAATATAAATACTGTAAATAAATAAATAATAAGTAAAGCAGCGCTCTCAATAATCACCAAAGAACCCATATAAGGAGAAACCCTACAAATGCTCCAAATGTAGGAAGAGTTTTAGCCAGAGCAGTAGCCTTACCAAACATAAAAGAACCCACACGGGAGAGAAACTATATAAATGCTCTGAATGTGGAAAGTGCTTCACTGAGAAGAGGAATCTGGCTTCCCATCAAAAAATCCACACAGGCAAAAAGCCATTTAGCTGTACTCAGAGTAGCAGCCTGACATATCACCAAATGGTACATACTGGTGAGAAACCATTTCAGTGCTCGGAATGTGGAAAGAACTTCAGTTCCGGCAAACACCTTGCTTTACATCACAGGATCCACACTGGGGGATTGTGGGAAGGATTTGTGTTGTCGAAGGCTTTCATGGCCAGAATCACAGGGTTGTTGTGTGTTTTCCGGGCTGTGTGGCCATGTTTCAGAAGCATTCTCTTCTGACGTTTCGCCCACATCTATGGCAGGCATCCTCAGGTATATTGGAAAAAACCAAGCAGGGAAGACTTATCTATCTGTGGAAGGTCCAGGGTGGGAGAAGGAACTCTTGTGGCCTGTGGTGTTTTTTCCATGTGTACATGTGTATGTGAATTAAGAAGAAGAATAAATTCAAAATTAGAAAAGAAAAATTGCTTTTTCTATAAGAAAACTGATAGTATTGTTTTATGGAGTTCCATAATCTATTTGTGCAGTTGTATGCTCCAAGATAGATGCTTTTGAACTCTGATGCTGGAGGAAAATCCTGAGAGTGCCTTGGACCGCAAGAAGATCCAGCCAGTCCATCCTCCAGGAAATAATGCCCAATGGCTGCTCACTGGAGGGAAGGATATTAGAGGCAAAGATGAAATACTTTGGCCACGTCATGAGAAGACAGGAAAGCTTGGAGAAGATCACGATGCTGGGGGAAATGGAAGGAAAAAGGAAGAGAGGTTGACCAAGGGCAAGATGATGGATGGATAGTATCCTTGAAGGGACTGGCTTGACCTTGAAGGAACTGGGGGCGGTGACGGCTGACAGGGAGCTCTGGAGTGGACTGGTCCATGAGGTCATGAAGAGTCGAAAACGACTGCGTGAATGAAGAAGAAGAGATAGATTCTGTTGCTTGTACATGTGTATATGACTTAAAAAAAAGAATAAAGCAAAATTAGAAAAGAAAAATGGCTTTTTCTATAAGAAAACTGATAGTATTGTTTGATGGAGTTCCATAATCTATTTGTGCAGTTGTATGCTCCATGGGCACTTTTAGTATGTGCCCAGACTCTGCTTAGGAAGTACTGGAACACAACAAGAGGCATGAAAGAGTTTTTTTGTCATTTGAAGCTGGGAAAAGATATGAAGACTAAGAATCAAACTGCAGTGTTAATAACTTCATCACACTTAATAGGAAGATGATACATGTCAGCTTTGTTTGTTACTCTGCTGCATAACCCTTAGAAGCCCATTTTCCATCGGCATCAGCTTGGAAGGGAGAGTGTAACGCAACCCACATGTCTTATATGTCCAACGATAGGAATTTGAGTTGACTGTTGGGTAGGAAATGATTTGAGGATCTAATTCCACCACTGGGTGAGTGGAGGCTGCAGGACCCCATCAAGCAAAGGGCTGGGATACTTCTCTTTTGTGCACCATTTCCTGTATCATTTACTACGAGGGTTGAATGAAAAATAATGCCTCCACCTTCGTAACTCCTCAAAAGATGGCAGTCCTGGTCTGTGGCAGGTACTGGCTTGTTCAGTAGACTCTCCTCCACAATTCCATTTGGCAGGAAGCCTTAGCATTGAACGGTTGTGTTGTTAAAGTGCGAAGTATGGAACCCTGCGCAGACAGTCAGTCAATGCGACTTAAGCAACGTTCAGTCGTTGAATTATTGACAGAAGAAGGTGTCACTCCAAAGGAGATTCATCAGAGAATGCAAGCTGTTTGTGGTGATTGTGTTGATGTGAATACTGTGCGTTATTGGGTGAGTAAGTTTAAAGATGTTGAGGTGGGAACATCTGACTTGCGTGACAAACAAAGAGTTGGACGTCCTGTGACAGCAACTACCGAGTTTCAAAAGCAAAAGGTTGACAGATTGATTCAGGACGATCATCGTATCACTCAGAGAGAAATGTCAAGCATAATTGGCATTTCACAAGAACATGCGGGTCACATTCTTGCTTTGCTTGGCTATCGGAAGATCTGTTCACGATGGATCCTGTGAGATGCTGGCTGCGGAAACAGAGTGCCGACTTCTTCTGTGACGGCTTCAGAAAACTTGTTTATTGTTGGCAGAAATGTGTCCAATTGTCTGGTGATTATGTGGAAAAGTGAATAGAGGTAGTTAAAAAGCACATTCTAAGGATTTTTTTTCTGTGTTTGATTTATTAAAATATTCCCATCCAAACCCAAGTAACGAAGGTGACAGCATTACTTTTCATTCAACCCTCGTATCAACAAAAGCTATGCTATAGCAGCAACATGTGCTATTGTTTGGCGCTAGAAGACGTTTTGCAGAAGCTTGGAAGAACAGCCAGTTCTGGATCAAGGCAGGTGATTATGACCTATAAAGCCTCAACCAAACTCTTAAAAGTTAGGCAAGAGTTGGTTCTCTTAGTCCAAACAACTTCACCAGGACATTTGGTGGGAACAAAGTAAATTTCTCTCACTTTCTGTTGTCTCACCCCCATTCTTAATTATGAGTAGTTTGTAAGTCAGATATTTGTAACTTGGTGACTGCCTGTATTGAGCACATGTGAGGAGTGCAGAAGAAAAGGGGGGAAAACACATTAGCCTACCTCACTAGATATCTTCGCATGTTGATACATCTATACATTATGCCACCATGGAAATTGGGGTACAAAATTATGTCTGATCTTGGAAGCTACGCAAGGTTAGCCCTGGTTAGAACTTGAGTGGGAGGCGATCAAAAATACGTAGGTTGTAGGTTGGAGGAAGGACCTGGTAAAACCAGCATTCCTTACTTATGAAATGCACAGCATCACCATATGTCAACAAGCATCGTCACAGGATCCAGCCACAGATGCAGGCAAAACATCAGGAGAAAATGCTGCTAGAACATGACCATTAATAATAATAATACAGTAGAGTCTCGCTTATCCAACATAAACGGGCCAGCAAAACGTTGGATAAGCGAAAATGTTGGATAATAAGGAGGGATTAAGGTAAAGCCTATTAAACATCAATGTTATGATTTTACGAATTAAGCACCAAAACATCATGTTTTACAACAAATTGACAGAAAAAGAAGTTCAATACACAGTAACATTAGGTAATAATTACAGTATTTATGAATTTAGCACCAAAATATTGCAATGTATTGAAAACATTGACTACAAAAACATTGACTACTAAAAGGCAGACTGCGTTGGATAATACAGAATGTTGGGTAAGCAAAGGTTGGATAAGCGAGACTCTACAGTATACACATAAACACACATTGAGTTAAAAAAACATTATCCCAGGATGTGTTTCTCATTCAACAGCATCTGGGGATCCAAACTGGGTAAGAACACCGGCCACTCTGTAAAAAAAACCATATAGTTAGGATTTGTTTTGTTTTGGGTTTTTTTTTTACAGTTGGGTCCAAAATGTCCTAATGCACATATAAGACATTTATGCAAATTTTTGTTTCTCTGCTGTGTGGATTTTCTGAAGAAAAGCCAACAAACCCGTCTGATTGAAACTCTTTCTTCACTCTGAACATTGATAGGGTTTCTCTGTTACATCTGAAGCTTATTCCACACACTGAGCATTTATAAGGTTTCTCTCCTGTGTGAGTCCTTTGATGAGCAAAAAGGTTGGCTCTATGACCAAGTCTTTATATCAGTCATGGGCAAACACCCGGAGGGCTGAAATTTGCCCATGACTGATTTATATGGCTTCTCTCCTGTATGGGTTCTTCTGTGGTTCTAGAGAGCACCCATCTGTCTAAAGGTCATATTTACAAGGTTCTCACCATGTCAAATCTTTGGTGGTGAGCAAGATGAATCCCCTGGGTGAAGCTCTTTCCACACCCTGAGCATTTATGTGTTCTCTGGCTGATGTTGACCATAGGATCCTCTCCTGTGTGGGTTCTTTGATGAGCAAAAAGGCTGGATCTAACCCTAGCAAATGTGGATGGCCACCTGTAGTTGTAGCTTAGCTCAGTGGTATATGATATGCATTCTTTTTTTTTCAGTGTTATGTAAACAAAAAATAAGTCAATTTATGGTGCCCCTATGAATGAGACATGCTCAAGATGTTCACCCTATTCTCAACCAGTCTTGCAGACTCAGCAGCTCAGGTTTTATAGACTGTGACTTCCTTGGTTGATTATTTCCCTCTATACCAGGCTTGGGCAAACTTCAGTCCTCCAGGTGTTTTGGACTTCAACTCCCACAATACCTAACAGCCGGTAGGTTGACGTCCAAAACACCTGGAGGGCTGAAGTTTGCCCATGCCTAACCTACACTGTAAAATGAATACAGTTTGGCATAAGAGTGCTGGTGTCTTACCAAACTAAGACTCCCAGGATTCATCCATGGGAATACAGAAATACAAATGTATATGTCCTAATGCACAATAACGTCCAAATACAGAAATAGCTAGTTACTCAATTTGTATTCACTTATGTTTACAAGTACATGAAGATCCCTTTATCCACCTTTTTGCTTATCCACACTCTAAAACTATTCTCTCCAATGCTATTCTATGGCATGCTTCATCAAAATATTTGGTTCTCTATCATTCATGGTTTCAAAGTAGCCTTGGCAGATAAAGAATGGTTATGTATACCACAATTAATGAAGTACAGTACAGTCTCACTTATCCAACATAAACAGGCCAGCAGAACATTGGATAAGCAAAAATGTTGGATAATAAGGAGGGATTAAGGAAAAGCCTATTAAACATATTACATTATGATTTTACAAATTAAGCACCAAAACATCATATTTCACAACAAATTTGACAGAAAATGTAGTTCAATATGCAGAAATGCTATGTAGTAATTACTGTATTTACAGATTTAGCACCATAATATCACGATGTATTGAAAACATTGACTACAAAAACATTGAGTACTAAAAGGCAGACTGCGTTGGATAATACAGAACATTGGATAAGTGAAGCTTGGATAAGTGAGACTCTACTGTGGATGTGTCTCCCCTAGGCAGTACTTCTTTAATTTAATAATAATTTAAAAAAACGAGAGCTAGAGGCAGAAATTACATGGAACAAACAGGGTTATTATTCTATTTATTTATATCTCACTTCTTCCCAAGATGGGGACCCCAAAGCACCTCACAACTTAAAAAGGACACAATTTAAAACATACAAAAAGAAACACTACAATAGTATTAAACTATTCAGTGTAAAATCTGAATAAAAGGCTAAAATGCAATTGTAAAAAAAGTTAAAACAATATAGCACCTCTTTAAAAAGAGTTCCTAAACTAGAATAAAAAGGAGAGCATCTTCACACACTTCAACAAACTTTTATTCAAACAGTATGCAAGTGGGAATTGAAACCACACACATCAGGAAAGTAAAACTAATCAAGCACATTCTGGCCTCTTTCATAATAGCCACCCCTTCACACTTATGAATGTTATTAAAATGTTATTGTGCTAGAGCAGGCATGAGCAAACTTGGACCCTCCAGGTGTTTTGGACTCCAACTCCCACAATTCCTAACAGCCTACCGGCTGTTAGGAATTGTGGGAGTTGGAGTCCAAAACACCTGGAGGGTCAAAGTTTGCCCATACCTGCTCTAGAGCGATAACATTTTAATAACATCCATAAATGTTATTTAATGGCTCCCGAAACAGCCATTTTCATCAGCACTGAGCATCCAATTCAGCAGGCATCACCATCACTCCGTTATACGTTTGAGTCCGGTGATGAGTTAGCTGTCTGGACGTCGGTACTTGGACCTTCACTGATGAAGCGAACACTGTGAATTCTGGCCCGTTTCTTGAACTTGTGGAACCATCCGCGGGAAGCCACAAATGTCTCTGTTGCGCCTCCATGTCCTTGGGCCTTTAACTGGTGAAAGAGGCTTAAGGCTTTGTGCTGTATGGCCAGCTGGCTGACCGGCACCCGGTGCTGCCTCATTTCCTCCACCCAAATGCTCAGCAGCCTCTCCATCTTCTCGATGACACTGTGCCGGGTGCGCGTCAAGATGCCCACCGTCACGGCGCTGCAGTTTTGTACTGAGGACTTGATCTTGTCCGACTGGTTTAAGATAGTCTTCAGAGTGGACTGAGCCAGCCCCAGAGACTGGGCCACCCGGCTTTTCCTCTCACCGGCCTCCACTCTTTGTATGATTTCCATTTTGGTGGCTAAACTTATCGATCTGCGCTTTTTCGACATGCCAGGAGTAGCCAATGAGGGGATATTACCAGCCATTCCAGCTTCGGTCAAGATATTCCCACACTGCAAACACTTGTACAGTTTCTCTCCCGTGTGGGTCCTTTGGTGGTTTGGAAGGATGTTCCCGCTTCCGCACTCAAAGCATTTGTACAGGTTTTCTCCCGAATTGATTCTTGGATGGACAGCGAGGCCATCTGCCTGTATGAAGCTTTTCCCCATGAATTTATATGGTGCTTCTCCTGACTGAGTTCTTGTATCAACAGCAAGTTTACAACTCTCTCTGAAGCTTTTTTCACACTCATTATATTGGTAAGGTTCCTCTCTGATATGCATTCGCTCTCGTTCAATAAGCATATCGCTCTCTCTGAAGCTTTTTTCACACTCATTATATTGGTATGGTTCCTCTCTGACATGTGTTTGCTCCCGTTCAATAAGCATATCGCTCTCTCTGAAGCTTTTTTCACACTCATTATATTGGTATGGTTCCTCTCTGACATGCGTTCGCTCCCGTTCAATAAGCATATCGCTCTCTCTGAAGCTTTTTTCACACTCATTATATTGGTATGGTTCCTCTCTGACATGCGTTCGCTCCTGTTCAATAAGCATATTGCACTCTCTGGAGCTTCTCTCACATTCTAAGCATTTATACAAATTCTCCCCCATGTTGGGTGTTTTACAGGTAGTCAATCTATTGTCTGGTATGAAGCTCTTTCCACAGTCCGAACATTCATATGGTTTGTCTCCTTCATGGTTTATTTGGTGTTCAGTAAGGCTTTGGCATTGACAGAAGCTCCTTCCACACCCAGGGCACGGGAAATACTTGCCTTCCGTATCAGCTCTTTGATGGACGACAGCATCTACCCTCCATTTGAAGGTCTCTCCACATTCTGAGTCTTGAAATAGTTCCTTCGTTTCGTGCTCTCCTGTAGGTACGCCAGCACTCGATATCCCAGTTAGGTTTTCTGCCCAGCAAAGGAATATATTGTTTTCCCTTCCTGTGCAACATTCTTCCAGCAGAGATATTTTGTGGGAGCCAACACTTTCAGGAAAACCGCATTTCTGCATCCCTGTTTGTTCTGATGTACTTTGCGGTCTCTCCTGTTCATCCTTTGATTTGTTCTTTCTCATAGCACCTGAAAAAAAGGAAAAGTTAATGTTATGTGATCCAGAATGAAAGAAGTCTCAAAGTCAGAGAACAATCCCAAATACAGTGAGGATGAAGGAGACCACATAGGAATGGTCACTGTCAGCTTTGCCACCGAGATGCCGTCCTCCAAAGCAGGATGGGATGCTCTTGTCCTCACAGGTCATCATGGCCAACTATCCATCAACAGAAGAGGAGATAATACAATCAGAGTGATGTAGGAGACCCTCCCCACAAGGAGCTATCTAATTCAACTCACAAAGTCTGAGGATGCCTGCCATAGATGTGGGTGAAATGTCAGGAGAGAATACTTTGGAACATGGCCATACAGCCCGAAAAACACACAACAACCCTGTGATTTCGGCCATGAAAGCCTTCGACAACACGATCCAACTCCCTTCTGCACAAGCGGGAGGCCATTCAGCCAGTTTAAAAACCTCCAGAGAAGGAGGCTCCAAAACTCTCCCAGGCAGCAATGTATTCCACTTGTGAACAGAAGTTTTTTTAATGTTTAGATGGAATAACTTTACCTATAGTTTGTTTCCATTACTGTCTCCAGGGCAGAAGAAATCAAGTCTACTCCCTCTTGCATGGGACATTCATTCAGATATTTAAACATGGTTATCATGTCCCTCCTCAGCCTTCACTTCTCCAAGCTAAACATGCCCAGTAGCCTAAGATAATCTTCCAAAGGGCTGAGCTTCCTGATTGTTGTATGTTTTCCGGGCTGTATGGCCATGTTCCAGAAGTATTCTCTTCTGACATTTTGCCCACATCTATGGCAGGCAACCTCTGAGGATGCCTGTCATAGATGTGGGCGAAACGTCAGGAGAGAATATTTCTGGAACATGGCCATACAGCCCGGAAAACACACAACAACCCTGTGATCCCGGCCATGAAAGCCTTCGACAACACATTAAGCTTCTTGACTTTCTACGATTGTCTCTTCTCTTGTAACAGTCCAGTTTGCCAATCTGGCAAAATCTAGGGGACTTAAACTTGCCCAGAGACATATTATCTTGGGCTAAAGAAAGAAATTGCAAACTGTTATTTAGATTCACTATTTTCATTTTCCTGGGGACCTAGGCACCTAACTTCTAGAAACAAGGAGAGATTACTATATTTAAGAAATCTGAAATTTAAGAGGACTGAAAAGACAATGTGGTGGATCATCCCATTGCATAATAAATAAGACACTGTTGCATATTAATCAATAGCTGTAATTGGCAGCCGGTATAGTATTATAACAGTATTTCTGATGCTTTGCTTGCATCAAAGGGAGAGTTTATCCTCAGCATTTCTGCAGAAAGGAACCCAAACAGAGATCAGAAGACCACCAAAACTCTGGTCAAGTATAGTATGGTCTGCCCTACACATCTATGGATTTGACTTCTGCAGATATGATTATTTACGGATTTGATTGAAATGTTCTCTCCAGGAATCTCTAGCTTCTACAGTGACAACCTTTAGGACCTCCAGTGTAATTCTATAATCAACATCTGGTGAAAGTTGGCCTTAGAATCATGCTGGATGTCCTAGAGAGTGTGTGACAGGGTCCAAGATCACTCAATGGCTTGCTGTGGCCAAATGGGAGTTTCAAATCCTCTGTTGTAGTTCAACTCAAAATACTACAATACACTAGCTACGAGAAAAATATAGAGGTGGGGAAAGCATTTAAATGCTGGGAATGTGGTAATACCTATAGTATGAAACTCTTCTTTATTTGGTATTAAAGCAGTGATTCTCAATTTGTGGTTCCCCAGATTTTTTGGCCTTCAACTTCCTGAAATCCTAACAGCTGGTAAACTGGGAGTTGTTGGCCAAAACACCAGGGGAATCCACAGGTTGAGAACCACTGCCCTGGAGATTTCTAAAGAGGGAAAAAAATAACATTTTACAAATATGTGGTTTTTCACTTCTGTGAAGGTCATCTACACCTAACCTCAACAAATGTGGAATATTGGATATAGGCAATGCAGGCAAGATATATGTAAAATGGCAGTTGTGTGTTTATGTGTTTAATAAGACAGGTTCATCCATGGGCCTTTCCCCCACAATTTGAACAGAAATAATCCAGAACTTTATTCTTTATTACCAGACATCAGTAAAGTCCTTTTTTATGGGGACTACAACCCTTATAATGCCCCATCCAAAATATCTGGTATGCTCAGCATGGGAAACTCTCAAACATTGATACAAAGCAACAATATGAGCATTTCCTAACTCTAGAATCAGCCAAAGCACAGAAGGGTTCTTACCCAGAGAGGCCACGATCCCTCTAGTCTCCTCAATGACGTCCCTGTGAAGAGCTCTCTGGTCAGCATCCAGCAGAGCCCACTCCTCTTCTGAGAAACGCACAGCCACCTCTTCAAAGGACACCAGGCCCTGAAACAAGGACATAATGCTGTTGAGCACTTTGCAAGTTCTCTTCCAGAATCAAAGCAAAACCCACGTGAAGAGCGATAATGATGATTATCGCTATTTATACCCCACTTTCCTATCTTAAACAACATTCAGTGAAGCTCACTAGGATCATGACAAAAAGGAGTTGTTGATAAAACTTCCAGTATTTTAACAAATTCATGGTATTACCCCCCTATCCACAAGAACAGGGAAGCAGGCCTCCCTACTCAACATGACTGACAGATAAACTCCTTCTTGCTCTCCCCTCTTATTTTGAACACTTTCTAATTCCATTTTAAAGTATTTTAGGAACTGTAAACCTGAGGCCAGAGAATGTAGCCTTTCAGTTGAAGAATTAGTTTTACAGCTTATAAATAAACAAGCAAAAAAAAAAGCAGCAGATACAGTAAGAGCCCCATAACCCTGGGGATATATTCCTGGCCAGTCCAATTCAAGAACAATTGAAACCCTGTAGAGCAGCCATGGGCAACCCTCGGCCCTCCAGGGGTTTTGGACTTCAACTCCCACAATTCCTAACAGCCTACTGGCTGTTAGGAATTATGGGAGTTGAAGTTCAAAACACCTGGAGGACCAAAGGTTGCCCATGCCTTGGTCACCTACTTCATTCTCTAGTTTACAATAGTCACTCCATGCACTTTTGGCCTAGTTCGTTTTATGAGCTTGCTCAGGTTTTTTAACTATTTGTATTAACCTTGACATGATTGTTATTTTACTATGTTTAACATGTAGAACTGTATTGTATTTTGATGTATTTTATTTTTTAATTTGATTATAATCACCTGGGCTTGGCCCCATGTAAACTGCCCCAAGTCCCTTCGGGGAGATGGAGGCAGGGTATAAAAATAAAGTTGTTGTTGTTGTTATTATTATTAGAAAAATGTAAACATCATAGCCTCTATTCAGCCTATCTAATTTGATTAATCACAGTACAGCATCCTAGACTGCTGTGGATAACCATATACAAAGAGAAAAATATATGAAAAAAAGGAATATCACCTCTCTTTAGAAAAAGGACATCCAGAGAAACCTCTCCTCCAGCCACATGTAACAGAGCTCCCCTCCCATTGAGTTTTTCTTACCTGATCTGGCTGGATTACAATCCTCTCTATTGCGTCAGGAGAAGCCCTTGAACAAGGCCAGAGGTTCATTTCATCACCTGTGTAGGAGAGGGAGATAGGTGCACATAGCTCTTAATTGGGGGGAGATTATACAAACAAAAATTAATAAACACTGAATCCTATTGGAGTGATACATGCATTCTCTAAGAGGCTGTTTTGGTGAAAAATAAGAATTTAAGATTCAATTACATGCTGACCTGTTTCAGTGAGTCTTGACCTGTATTTAGTGTTATTTGTGTTATGCTAGAAATGCAGTCATCGCAATAATATGCACTCAGGGCCAACAAACAGAATTTAAGGCATACAGTGCCAAACCTTGGAAATATCCTCATTAAAAATGAATTCTTGATACATGCTATTCTGGTCATCTAGACCTCAGGTAAAGATTGCCATGTAGAGTCATCTTTCCATATTTGTTGGGGTTAGGGTCACAGAACCCCTGTAAAAGTGGGAAAACTGTCAATAAAAAAAGGCTTTTTTTCATCCGAGAGAACACCTTGACCACAGGATGATGCTGAAAGACCTACAGATGTCTAGAGAAGCATTTTCTTTAGGAATCTCTAGGTCTTTCAGCACAACTATGGAAGAATTGGCCACAGAGGAGGGCTGAGAGATTTCTCAAGACCTAATAAAATCTGGTAACAATCAAAGCTGCAAATGTGGAGGGCCAATTGTATGTATTTACTACTGCTTACGCACAATTTGTGGTTGTCTGCATAAGTACGATGTTCTATAAAATACTGATGCCTGAAATATACTCTATCTTGACCAGTACTGTAAGTAGTCTTGGTACATTCCTTGGACAAAGTTATGGTTTGTTGTCTGTCTTCCTGCTCAGTTTCAGGGCTCATCCCAGCTTTGTGCCCCACCTAGTCAGGCTGATATTTCATTTGTAGCTTCTGAAATCTTGTACAAAGAGGCATCCAACATCTTGACCCTTGCAGGTCCTTGTCTCTGGATGTGCTAGTATATCTTTTCACAGATGATGCTCCTCCACCCATATTCTTAAGTGCAACCAGTCATGGCCATCACATCATACAAGCATTTCAGGCCATGTTCTGGCCCGAGTAAAAGATTCAAACCCTTGTTTTAATACTGAGTATTAAACCACAAAAGAGTGCTGGCTCTTTTCCACATTCAAGAGAAATATAAAGATAGCACAGGAATTCAAGCAGTACTCCACAAAAAGGAAGTCCAGACTACATGGGGGACACACAACTCCATACTGAGACACTGGACCTTTGTCACTCTCCTGCATGATCCACTGCATCTCTGTGCTCTGCTGGATGTCAAGTGGAGACTCTTCTGGTTCAGCATATGCAGTAGTTCTTTTGTCTAATTCCATCTCAACCTAAAAGAAGAGTGAAGAAGAAGAGCAAGGATAAGGGCAATGAAAAAAGGAAACACACTGTACAGGCCAAGGGCATGAACACGCTGAAAGGACTATACAGTGTTCCCTCACTACTTGGCGGTTCACTTTTCACGGATTTCCTGTTTCGCGGTTTTTCAATAAACTCTAAAAGACTATTATAAATCATAAAAATTTACAATTTACAGCCTACGTAAGGGAGGAAGGAAAAGCCAAAGGGAGAGAAAAGGAGCCCAAGTGACAACGGGAGGAGGCGGCGATTTATCAACACACAATTGGTTGATAAAGACTTAAAATAGTGTATAACTACTAAAATAATATATAAATATTAAAATAAATATAGTGTCCCTACTTCACAGATTTTCACTTATTGCGGGTGGTCCTGGAACGTAACCCCCGCGATAAGTGAGAGAACACTGTATTGGTTATGTACTTGTGCTGGGCCCAACTCAATGTACTGTTTGCCTTTCATGGTCTCACTGAACAGGATCCACTTTTCCCCAAATATCCAGTCCTTGCATTAGGATGAAGATAAAGCACTTCATTGAGCACCAAGAGTGGGAGAAGTGCAAGGCTCTCCGATGGGGAAAAGCAAAGTCAGGAAAGGGGAAGGGGCTGTTAGGAATTGTGTGAGCTGAAGGCCAAAACATCTGGAGGACCGAAGTTTGCCATGCCTGGCTTAGGGCATCCCTCCCTGTTTTCTGCCCCTTGGAATGATTGCACTGAGATGCTCTCACCTCTCTGTGCTTCTGCTCCTCTGTGTGGCTGAGGAGGAATCCTTCTGCCAGGGCCACGGCCTGGGAGCTGCTCTCTGCCCCGCACTCCCACACCCAGCGCTCCATCTCCACAGGAAGGATGGCCAGGAACTGCTCCAGCACCACCAGGTCCAATATCTCAGCTTTGGTGTGTCTTTCTGGCTTCAGCCATTGCCGACAAAGAGCATGAAGCCGGCTGCACACTTCTCGGGGTCCTTTGGCATCCTGGTAGGAGAATCCTCTAAAGCACCGAAGCTGGGCTTTGGAGCTACCGGTGTCCTCTTCCGCCAGGTTTTCCCACGCTCTTCTCTTCCAGAAGGATCCAGGTCTCTCTGCCCAAGAGACATCAGAATATCCTCTTTCTGTTTCAGGCTCAGCTAGATCTGGTTCGTTCATCTCCTTACAGGGCTGCCAAATTCCTTTCGGGGATTTAGTTGGAAAGGGGGGATGTTGCTTCAGAAATACATATTGTAGCGATTGACAGCACTTCAGTCTCCAACTAATTTACTCTCTGAACAGAGTCAACTTTAAAAAAATCAGCTTCTTCCTGGAAGAGAAACCGATGACAAGGTTAAAAACAACAGTAGAACTCACAGTATTGGGACATTTCGTGATCTATGGTGGCCTTGCAGAAAGGTCCAAAAATGATGAAAACTTAGGGGAATGCTACAATATATGATAACGGCTGGAAGAACTGTGTATGATCAGAGATGGAAGGCACCAGTTATCCCAATACAAGCAGGGTCTGTGAATACCTGAGATGGACACATTGACTTTTCTCACTCGTGATTCCCTTTCCAACAAAGATATTTTTATGTGACCCCAGGTATAGAGGTATATAAAAGAGGTATATAAACCAAACATTTACTGATCATAAACCATCATTCCCAAGGCTTGCTAAATGGACTGATTTTCCTTTTTTTGTGGAGTATAGCTGAAGCATGCTCCATAGAGTCCAGTGTAAACACTGCACTTTGTTACTAACAGATTTGCATAAATAGATGGCATTCAGAAACCTTTTACTGTTGCTAATTTTTTCATGACCCCAACACTGAGCTAAGGGGACCCCATTTGCAGTGTTCTAGAAAACATCTCCACTAACAGTTCCACCAACTCAAAGAAAACTCTGTCTTTCTGTTTTCTTGACAATAAAAGACATTGGAAACAGAGGCTGAGAGAATGTGACTTGCCCATGGTCACCCAGTAGGTTTACATAGCTGAGTGGGGATTCAAACTCTCTCCCAAACTTTCAGCTAAACAAATGACAAAGAGCTTGGGTCTGGTTTGGTCTAAGAAGACTTTGTAAAATTGAGGTTTTTTTTGAGGAACTGAGACATGTAATGTTACAGGAAAAACACATTTAGACTTACTGACAAATTTAACAACAAACCAGTTCTTGGGTCCTGATAGTCCAGAGTCCTTAGCAGACACCCAAACCAACCATAGCTCCATTTATGTAGTCCTGGGATTTGCAGTTTGGTGACAGACTGAAAATTTTGGGTGGCCTTGAGTGAGTCACACTCTTTCAGCCTCAAAGCTACAAAAAACCTCCCCAAATAACTAAACAATTTTCATGGAGGGTCACATCAGTCTGATGGTTGCCTTCAATGGGCCGTTGAATCCATGGATATGGAGGGCCAAACAACTCTCTCTCTATACACACACACACATACATATATAGATACATACACATACACACACACACACATACATACACACACATATATATATTCTATCCTATCCTATCTTATCCTATCCTATTTGTTGTCGATCCATTCTTTTGGGCTTCATGCAAATCTACCATTTGCCAAAATATACGATCCCGTGCTTTTATTTTCCATTTCTGGCTGAATAGCTTAACCATTGGTTTGTCCCATCAAGTGCAAGATTTGCCCAAGGGCTGCGTGTAATCTCTTGGTATCTAGCTTGTAAGCCTACATGTCCATCAACTATCTTGTTTTCATGCTCCATGCCCTGCCCATCTTCTTTTTGCCTCATAGACTTCATTGACCACATCACGTGCCCCAGTTCTTTGATGCAGCTCTTTGTTGCTGACTTTATCTCTTATTGTCACACCACATCCTGCTCTCTTAGATACATATCCATTCATACACACACATTGTGGTTGGTGCTCTTTAGTTTTTACCCACTTTGGATCCACAGATGTTACTGAACAAAAAACTCTGAAACACTTTTGATTATCTTTCAAATAAACTGGGATATAGGAACAGTGTGGAAGGGCCCTCAATCCAAACCAGTCCATACCAGGCACGGGCAAACTTTAGCCCTCTCTCCAGATGTTTTGGACTTCAACTCTCCATTAAATGTATGTACCCTGGGTTCGAATTCCTGCACAACACTGACCACATCACGCAGCCTCAGAGACAAGAATATGGACTGCATTTCTTATCTGGCAGAATAGGGTTGGACTGAATTGCCCTTCTATACAGCCATGTAATGCAGTATCTGATCCCAAATTATCCACTTTGAACTGGATTATATGGCAGTGTAGATCCAGCCACAAAGTCCCTCTGAGACTGAGAGTGTGTGACCCAGTGGGTTTCCAGGGCTGAGTGGGGATTTGAGCCTGTTGAACTTACTTTACTCTGGCTCAGTGCTTTCAATTCTAGGAGTTGCAATTTTACAAGGCACTCAGCTTTTTCTGCCAAACTACAACTCCCAGGGCCCCATAACATTGAGCCAAGGCTGGGGATTTGAGCCTGTTGAACTGACTCTGTCTTGGCTCAGTGCTTTTCAGTCCTGGCAGTTGTTGTTTTACAAGGCCCTCAGCCTTCTCTGCCAAACTACAACTCCCAGTGCCCCATAACATAGAGTCAAGGCTAGGGATTTGAGCCTGTTGAAATGACTCTGCCCTGGCTCAGTGCTTTTCAGTCCTGGGAGTTATAGTTTTACAAGGCCCTCAGCCTTCTCTGCCAAACTACAACTCCCAGTGCCCCATAACATTGAGCCAAGGCTGTTAAAAGTGCTGTCAAAGTGCACTCACTTCTACTATAGTATCTCATTCAACAAACCACCTGGCCCAAAGCACCACCAACTTAAGCGCCAGCTTAACCCATTCCTTGCTACCTTATTCTGCAGATGAATCAGCTCCATGGGCACTACAAACACCTTGGGTGGGAGGACTTCCGGGGCGGGAAAAAGGAAGCAAACCGGAAGTGGGTTTTGCCATGCAGCCTTTCTATCTTTCTAGGAAGTGAGACTTTCTGGTTTTAACCCTGAAGTGGCCGCTCTTCTCCCTCCCAAAGTACAGTATCTGCATCCTAAAGCTACTAGCTTCAAACTGCATTCAATGGTTTACACTCAAAGCTGCATAGTATGCATTACAATGTATGTTCAGTTTGAAAATACAGTAGAGTCTCACTTATCCAACATAAACGGGCCGGCAGAACGTTGGATAAGCGAATATGTTGGATAATAAGGAGAGATTAAGGAAAAGCCTATTAAACACCAAATTAGGTTATGATTTTACAAATTAAGCACCAAAACATCATGTTATACAACAAATTTGGCAGGAAAAGTAGTTCAATACGCAGTAATGCTATGTAGTAATTACTGTATTTATGAATTTAGTACCAAAATATCATGATATATTGAAAACATTGACTACAAAAACGCGTTGGATAATCCAGAACGTTGGATAAGTGAGACTCTACTGTAGTTTCAAACTGCATCCAATGGTCAGTGCAGAAACATAGAGACCCTCAAAGGCCATCCAATCCAACCCCTTTCTGCCATGCAGGGAGATACAATCAAAGCACTCCTGACAGATGGCCATCCAGCTTCCATCTATACCCTGGTGCGGCTTGGAGGACGATGGCCCATGGATGATGTGAATTGCAATACCTTCACTCACTTCCAAAGACCACTGCGACCCCCACCAATGACTGATCAAGACCAAACGTGAAGGTAACGGCGCTCCGTGCAGTCATGCCAGCCACATGACCTTGGAGGTGTCTATGGACAAGCCGGCTCTTTGGCTTAGAAATGGATATGAGCACCAACCCCCAGAGTCGGACACGACTAGACTTAATGTCAGGGAAAACCTCTACCTTTACTAACCATACCCATCTCCAAACAGTGTCTCCTGTCTCCACAATGGGATGATGTGGAAACCCCTGCAAGGTTTCCCTATGCGGCAGAAGACGCCGTGAAGCTGGTGCCCAACATCCTTCTGCCTTTCTTGAAAGTTGAACCCAGCTTTGATCACCAGGGAGAAAAATATGGTACCTCACTTCTATAGACATAATAAAACTAAAAATATTTATGTGTGTTGCTGGGGTGTCCACTTACACAGTCAAGCTCCCACTTCCACAAACAGCTATAGCTCCCACTACTCAGGAGACACCAATGACCCTCCCTCCAATGACATTACAGGTTATAGAGAGTGTGTTAACATGTCCAAGAGCCCTGCCAATGTACTTCATAAACACAATACTGCCCACCACCCAACTGAAGGCTTCCATTTGGGGACGATTTCATCCTAAATTTTCTGGTTTTCCTCCACCACAGACATCCCAGTGTTTCTGACTCTCTATTGGTGTGGAATTTGCATGACTCTGCCCACTGCCGCTCCCTTAACCCTTTCCTATTCTTTTCTATGGCACACAGAAAACAGAGGGATTGACCAACAACTGAACATACTGGAAAGGTCTGGGGAGAATGCACCATGTTTTATAGGAGTTGTAGGTACTGGGATGTATAGTTCACCTGCAATCAATGAGCACTCTGAACTTCACCAAAGATGGAATTGGACCAAACTTGGCACACAGAGCCCCCATGACCAGCAAAAAATACTGAAGGCCTTAGGGGAAAATTGACCTTGATTTGGGGGAGTTGTAGTTCACCTACATCCAGAGAGCACTGTGAACCCAAACACTGAAAGATCTGGGCCAAACTTGGCACACATACCTGATATACCGAAATTTGATTACTGGAGGAGTTTGGGGGGAACTGGCCTTCCTTTCTGGGACTTGTAGTTCACCCACAACCAGGGAAACTGTAACCTCCACCGATGATGGACCTGGACCAAACTTGGCACACCGAACCTACATGGCTAACTCAACCTACTGGAGGGGTTTGAGGGGGCTGACTCACCATAGTGGGAGTTGTAGTTTACCTTACAACCATGGAGCACACTGAATCCCACCAATGATGCATCTAAACCTGCCCAACATAACAAACTTTAAGTACTGACAGAGTTTCTCGGGCTTCACCTGGTATGATGTGTTGCAGTTCACCCACAAGCTTATGCATTTTGTATAATTAAAACACTGACTTTTTCCAAACAACCCGGGCAACACCAGGTACCCAAGCTAGTTAGCAATAAAAATGAAATGCAGATATAAGATGAGTGAGACCTGAGTTGGAAACAGTCCATGTGATGCAGGCATGGGCCAACTTTGGCCCTCCAGGTGCTTTGGACTTCAATTCCCACAATTCCTAACAGCCGATAGGCTGTTAGGAATTGTGGGAGTTGAAGTCCAAAACACCTGGAGGGCTGAAGTTTGCCCTTGATTCTAAGCTGGAACGTGTCCAGCAGTTTAACTGAATTGAACTGCATCCTATAAATTTACACTGATCGTATAATGCAGTTCAACTGTATTAGATGGCAGTGTAAAAGGGGCTTCTGTTGGTGGGAAACTATTTTAAGGGGAAAGCGGAAGAACAAATCAGAAAGCAGGACTTTTTCATTTATATCTTTAATGCATGATAGAAATAAACAAGGACAGTTCTTAGTTAGATACAGGCAGTCTCCAAGTTATGAACAAGATGAATCATAGAATCGTAGAGTTGGAAGAGACCTCATGGGCCATCCAGTCCAACCCCCTGCCAAGAAGCAGGAAATCGCATTCAAAGCACCCCCGACAGATGGCCATCCAGCCTCTGCTTAAAAGCCTCCAAAGAAGGAGCCTCCACCACACTCTGAGGCAGAGAGTTCCACTGTCGAACAGCCCTCACAGTTAGGAAGTTCATTTTGATGGTTCCCAGGAACCCAATCTATGCCTTGCCATCAGCACGCAGTGGCTGTTGAAGACCCGCCCACCTGGCTAATGTCACCAAGTTTCCGGGGGGGGGGGGGGGGCTCTGCGCATGCATGGTTAGTATTTTTGGTTTTGTGGGGTTTTCCTGCAATTTGGACCTAAGCTTAAGCGGCTGAGTAGGAAAAGGAAAGGGCCTGAGGCTGTTAGGAATGGTGGGAGTTGAAGTCCAAAACACCTGGAGGGCCCAAGTTTATTTATTTACAGTATTTATATTCCGCCCTTCTCACCCCGAAGGGGACTCAGGGCGGATCACATTGCACACATATAAGGCAAACATTCAATGCCTAACATAGAACAGAGACAAAGACAAACGCAGGCACGGAGCTGGCCTCGAACTCATGACCTCTTGGTCAGAGTGATTTGTTCCAGCTGGCAGCTCACCAGCCTGCACCACAGCCCTGGGTGAAGAAAATTAACAAAACATTTAGGCCTCATTTTGGGTCTATTTCCATTCTACCCATTCAGAAACAGAGGGCTCAAGTGTAGTGGCCCAAGCCTATTCTCTACTCTGGGCACTCACTCTGTTTTTCTCCTGCATGGATTTTTTTGGTGTTTATGAAGGCCGCTCCTTTCCGTAAACGTCTTTCCACACCCTGCGCATTTGAAGGGCCTCTCTCCCGTGTGGCTTCGTTGATGGCTCGCCAGGACATTGCTATACATGAAACTCTTTCCGCACTCGCATCGATACGGCCTCTCTCCCGTGTGGGTTCTTTGGTGGCTAGTGAGTCCACCTTTCTGGGTGAAGCTTTTTCCACAATCCGAACACTGATATGGCTTCTCTCCCGTGTGGGTCCTTTGGTGTTTTGTGAGGCCGCTCCAACTTCTCAGGCTCTTTCCACAAGCCGAACATTTGTACGGCCGTTCTCCCGAGTGGGTCTTCTTATGCTCGAAAAGATTACTGTTGCGCCTGAAGCTCTTTCCGCACTCCGAGCACTTATACGGCCTCTCTCCTGTATGAGTGTTTTGATGATACACAAGGCCGGCTTTTTCCGTGAAGCTTTTGCCGCATTCTGAGCATTTGTATGGTTTCTCTCCCGTGTGGATACTCCGATGCCTAGTAAGTGCGCGGCTCTCTCTGAAACTCCTTCCGCACTCTGAACATTTGTACGGCCTCCTTCCTGCGTGGTTGTTTTGATGATACAACAGGCTTGATTTCTGCCTGAAATTCTTCCCACACTCTGAACACCCGTAGGGTTTTTCTCCTGTGTGGATCCTCTGATGTTTTGCGAGAATGCCGCTGTCACCAAAGCTCTTCCCACACTCCGAGCATGAGTACGGCTTTTCTCCCGTGTGGGTTCGTTCGTGTTTAGCAAGGACGCCTCTCTGTCGAAAGCTCTTCCCACACTGTGAACATCGATATGGTTTCTCTCCTGTATGGATTCTCTGGTGGTTAACAAGGACGTTGCTGTGCCCAAAGCTCTTTCCACACACTGAGCATTTATAAGGTCGCTCGCCTGTGTGGATTCTTTGATGGTCGATAAGGCTACTTTTCTCGGTGAAACCTTTCCCACACTCCGGGCATATGAATGGCTTCTCTCCCGTGTGGATTCTTTGATGTTTGGCAAGGCCATTTGCGTATTTGTAGCTGTTTCCACACTCTGAGCATTTGTATGGCCTCTCTCCTGTGTGCGTCCTTTCGTGTTCAAGGAGGGAACTGCTGTGTCTGAAGTGCTTTCCACACTCCAAGCATCTGTATGGTTTCTCTTTTCTGTGGAGCCTTTTGTGTACAAGAAGGTTGAAGCTCCACTTGAAGCTTTCCCCACAATCCGAGCATTTGTAAACTTTGTTTGCAGCTCGAATCGTTTGATTTTTAGTCTGACTTTTGCACTCACTCAAGTTCTTTTCGCACACTGAATGTCCAATACATTTCTCTCCAATGTGGGTAATTTGAGGTGCAATAGTATTAACTTTCCACTTGAATTGCTTTCCGCCCTCTGGGTGCTTAAATGATTCCTTGATCCCACACAGTCCTGTTGGCTCATCAGCACTTGATATTCTAGTTAGAGTTTTTGCCTGGGAAAAGAATATATTATTTTCTTCTCCTGTGAAACTCTCTTCAAGCAGTGCAGGTTTATGGGAGTCTTGAGAAAAATATAATGTCTTCCTCCACTTTTCTTTTGCTTCAGTTTCTCTTCTCTGCTGTTTATCCTTTGCTTCACTCTTTTTCACAGAAGCTGCAGGATGAAAAGCAGAATATTTCAAATATACATAATAATTACTCTGTATTTCCAGAGCATGCAAATATCTTTTTGAGGTGGCTGTGAATTTTTTTGGTTGTATGGCCATGTTCCAGTAGCAGTCTCTCCTGGTGTTTCGCCTGCCTCTCTGGCTGGCATCTTCAGAGGTTTGTTGGAAATGAGGCAAGTGAGGTTTATATATATCTATGGAATAATGTTCAGGTTGGGAGACAGAACCCTTGTCTGTTTGAAGCAAGTGTGAATATTGCAGTTAGCAAGCTTGAATACCATTGAGTAGCCATGAAGCTGAAAAATCAATCAATGGGAGTATCTGCATAGAGGTAGCCTGGCCACTGTTGCCTGAAGGCATCCTCTGTTTGGGAGGGGTTAACTGGAACATGATTGTTTGCTGCCTGCAGTTCCCCTGTTTCTGAGTGGTGTTCCTTATTTCCTACAACAGACATCAGAAGCATTGCAAGACTCGAGAGTAAAGACAAAGATCCACCTAGAGCAGTGGTTCCCATCCTATGGTCCGCGAACCACCAGTGTTCCCCAAGAACTAAAATATGGTCCGTGGCCTCATTGTTGCAAAGAGGGTGACCAGTCTCACAAAACGCTCTTATAGTGCTGAGGCAATGGGTATGTTGGGAGGGGAGAGGATGACTACCCACGAAAGGCGCAAAAACAAGCCTCCTGACTGCTGCTTCTCCTCCTTCCTCTCCCTGAGCGAAGCCATTCCATGTGGTGCCTGGAAGCGGGGGCGCCTTGGGGTTTTTGTTTTTAGACCTGTTTCTGGGGTTATTTGAAGTGCTGATTCAGAAAATTGCATTAGATAGACCATATCAGCTCTGGATTGTTAAATATGGTTTTCTATGGGCAAGCGGATGGTGACTATTGGGTGGCATATTTTCTGTATCAGAAACTACAGCTGATGTGATATATCTATTGCAGTTTTCGGAATCAGCAACTCAAATAACCAAACCAAATCTAAAGCTGACCAAAAACTGATTTGTAACCCTTTTGGTACTAAAGTTGGAGAGTGGTCCCTGGTCAAAGCAGTCCCTGGTCAAGTGGTCCCTGGTCAAAAAAAGGCTGGGAACCATCGACCTAGAGGAAAAGTGTTCTTACCATACATCAAGGGAACCACTGACCACATAGGGAAGCCGATGAAGACACGTAACCTACAATCTACAGACGCACTAAGAAAATTTTCATCTAAGGAAAAGAGGGATCCTTTCACCTCTGCAGGAGTCTACCGTATGCCATGCAGCTGTGGACAAGTCTACATAGGGACCACTAAATGCAGCAGCATTGCCCAGACACGAATCAAGGAACATGAAAGGCACTGCAGGCTAATTCAACCAGAGAAGTCAGCTAGAGCAGAGCACTTGGATACAGAATATTATTTGAGAACACAGAAATTCTGGACCACTCTGACAGCTATTATATCCGACTACACAGAGAAGCCATTGAAATCCACAGACATGTGGACAATTTCAACAGAAAGAAGGAAACCATGAAAATAAACAAAATCTGGCTACCAGTATTAAAAAACACCAGAATCAAGACAGTAAATGAGGAACACCACTCTGAAACAGGAGAACTCCAGATAGTAAACAATCAAGTGCGAGTTAACACCTTCCAAACAGAGGATGCCTTCAGATACCTCTATGCAGATACCCATACAGATTGACTTTGCAGCTTCATGGCTACTCAATGCTATTCAGGCTTGCTAATTGCAACATTCATACTTGCTTCAAACAGACATGAGTTCTTTCTCTCACCATGGACATTATTCTACATATATATAGACACTCCACTAACATCACTTCCAACAGTCCTCTGAAGATGCCAGCCACAGATGCAGGTGAAACGTCAGGAGAAAATACTGCTGAAACATGGCCATATAGCCTGAAAACCTCAGAGCAACTCAATGATTCTGGCCATGAAAGCCTTTGACAACACATTCCTTTTTTGGACTATCCTCTGTCCAGAATATCTGGCAGGCCCAAAAGAGAATAATCAAACACTAGTGCAGACTGACTTACAGTACAACCTATGGTTTCATTTAACCATGCCCAACAAAGTGGGGTCTTTCAAGGTCCTGCAGCATGATTCTATGGTATTCTTGGGCAAAAAATCCTTCATTTCAGTGGGGTTCACTATTACCTGTGGTTCCATACAAATGCTAGAAAAGTATCCCCCACAGATGCAGGAGTTACAATGTATAAGCATCTCCTGATAATAGGATTGCTCAGCTAAGGTGTAAAGGGATCCTTACCCACAGAAGCCACAATCCTACAAGTTTCTTCCATGACTTCCTTATACAGTGCTCTTTGGCCCGGATCCAGCAGAGCCCACTCCTCTTTTGTGAAATGCACAGCCACTTCCTCAAAGGTCACCAGGTCCTGAGAAGAAGGAAGAAATTGGCTTCGGTTATGTGGTTGCTTTATTCCAAAACATCCCTGAAAGCTGTCAAAGCAACTTCCATGTGAATATAAAGACAAAAGGAATTGGGGAATAAAACGTCCAGTATATCAACTCATTTGAGATGCCATACTAGAGAAAAGTTCTACAGATACCACTAAAAAGACAAATGCATGGCTCCTGGGGCAAATCAAAGCTGAACTCTCTCTAGAATCCAAGATGACTTTTTGTCATATCATTATGAATGACAATAATGCTTGGAAAGGTAGAGGGCATTAGGACGGGCATGGGCAAACTTCTGCTGCTAAGCCTAACTGGAATATACCCATTGAATTGATGAGCCTTATATATGTGTTAGCTTATCATTTTATTTTATAATTGAAAGAATATTAAGGAAAACTAATCAGGAGAAAATAATCCTACAACTGTTGTACTGAATGTGGTAGCATTGGGTTTATGTAACATAAAGCTGTAATTATTTGCATGTATACATTTAAATACAGTAGAGTCTCACTTATCCAACATTTGCTTATCCAACGTTCTGGTTTATCCCATGCATTTTTGTAGTCAATGTTTTCAATACATTGTGATATTTTGGTGTTAAATTCATAAATACAGTAACTACTACACAGCAGTACTGTGTATTGAACTACTTTTTCTGTCAAATTTGTTGTTAAACATGATGTTTCGGTGCTTAATTTGTAAAATCATAACCTAATGTACATGCAACTGTATGGAGCCCCCGGTGGTGCAGTGGATTAAACCACTGAACTGCTAAACTTGCTAACCAAAAGGTCAGCAGTTCTAATTCGGGGAGTAGGGTGAGTTCCAGCTGTTAGCCCCAGCTTCTGTCAACCTAGCAGTTTGAAAACATGCAAATGTGAGTATATCAATAGATACTGCTCTGGCGGGAAGGTAATGGCAATCCATGCAGTCATGCTGGCTACATGATCTTGGAGGCGTCTACGGATTCTTCGGCTTAGAAATGGAGATGAGCACCAACCTCCAGAGTTGATCACAACTAAACTTAATGTCAGGGGAAAGCCTTTACCTTTACTATACGTTTTAAAAAGTGATCCTATATGCAGAATATGCTAGGATTATATGTAAAAACAATACCATATTCAAAGTCAAATTTAGAATTATTAATTTTAAAAAGAGAAGACGGAGTTAGCATACTAATTGGAAGTACTCATGTTTATTTAATTGAGTGTGACAGGTGTAGCTTTAGTTTTAATGTATTCTACTTCAATCTTCCATCTTCTGTTAGTGGTACAAACATTTACACTTGTTACTCTCACTGATTTTGAGCAGTCTGATTGTTGCTTGATGTTGTCTAAAATTTATATGTTAAATACTAACAACAATTAAATATATATATTAAAAAGTCACCCACTTAGGCCCCTTCTACACAACTGTATAAAACCCCACATTATCTACTTTGAACTGGATTGTATGGCAGTTCAAATAACCCAGTTCAAAGAAGATATTGTGGGGTTTTCTGCCTTGATATTCTGGGTGATGTGGCTGTGTGGAAGGGCCCTTTGTTTCCATGGCTGAGTGTGAATACAAACCCTGGTCTTCAGGAGCTGCAGCCCAATGCTCTCAAATGAAGACACCATACTTGCTCTCCTGGATTAGAATACAGTAGAGTCTCACTTATCCAATACTCACTTATCCAACGTTCTGGATTATCCAAGGCATTTTTGTAGTCAATGTTTTCAATACATCATGTTATTTTGGTGCTAAATTCGTAAATACATAGCATTACTGCATATTGAACTACTTTTTCTGTCAAATTTGTTGTATAACATGATGTTTTGGTGCTTAATTTGTAAAATCATAACCTATTTTGATGTTTAATAGACTTTTTCTTAATCCCTCCTTATTATCCAACATATTCGCTTATCCAACATTCTGCCGGCCCGTTTATGTTGGATAAGTGAGACTATACTGTACTAGTATGTTACAGAGAAAAGGATGCCACTGTTCTTATATTTTGCTTGAAGGCTCATATTACAATCTGTTAAGAGCTGTTTGACAAGGGAAAATGCTGCCTGGGAGTGTGGTGGAGTCTCCCTCCCTAGAGGTTTTTAAACAGAGGTTGGGTGGCCATCTGTTAAGAATGTTTTGATGGTGTCTTCCTGCGCAACACAAATGGGATCCGATAGGATGGCCCCTGGAAGTCTCTTGCACATCTATTATTGTTAGATACAATGGGGATGTGATCCAGAAGGCTTTGGCATTCAGCATTCGTCCCTTACCAATTTTCTGGAGACTCACCTCCCATTCTTCTTTTAATACCCGATCTGGCTGGACTGCATCCATTTCCCTTCCAATAGGAGAAACCCTTGGACAAGACCAGATGCTCAATCCTCCATCTGTGGAAGAAACAAAGGAAGCTGATAGAGTTGTTGTGTGTTTTCTGGGCTGTATGGCCATGTTCCAGAAGTATTCCTGCCTGACATTTCGCCCACATCTATGGAAGGCATCCTCAGAGGTTGTGCGGTATATACCTCACATATACCTCACAACCTCTGAGAATGCCTGCCATAGATGTGGGCGAAATGTCAGGAGAGAATACTTCTGGAACATGGCCATACAACAACCCTGCGAATCCAGCCATGGAAGCCTTCAACAACACACAAAGCTGAGAGATAACATGTGCCTGAGAGGGGCTTAGCAACTCTGTCACAATCAGTCACAAGGAATGCCTTTTTTAGCTCAATGATGGGGGTCACAAAAATTTGACAGCAGTAAAAGCTTTCTGAATGCCACCCATTTACACAAATCCGTTAGCAACAACATGCAGTGTTTACAGTGGACTCTGCAGAAAATGCTTCACGAAAAAGAAAATCAGCCTGTTTAGCAAGCCTTGCAAATGCTGATTTATTATCAGTAAAAAATTATGATTTTACACCTATTTTTTCCAAATAATTTTTATTAAACATTTTCTTAGGAAAGTGGGGGGTTGGGGGACAAGGGAAGGAAAAATAATTTGGGTATAATAGTTATTGGTTAATTGCATCTTTACAAATATCTAATACATTGCAAGAAGAAAACAAAGAGGGTGACAATTGTTGAGGTATGGGAAGTTCTTACACAAAGTTATAATTGTTACAACTAAGTCTTTGTCTCTCAAACTTCTCTTTCTCAAGGTTTTGTTCCCACTAGCCCATCTTGCCTTCTTTTATATCAATCTGTCTCTATCTTTTTCTCTTTATATATACATACATAAACACATTCATATATGTAAAAGGTAAAGGTTTTCCCTTGACATTAAGTCGTCGTGTTTGACTTGGGGGTTGGTGCTCATCTCCATTTCTAAGCCAAAGAGCTGGCGTTGTCCATAGACACCTCCAAGGTCATGTGGCCAGTATGACTGCATGGAGCAGCGTTACCTTCCTGCTGGAGCAGTACCTATTGATCTACTCACATTTGCATGTTTTTGAACTGCTAGGTTGGCAAAAGCTGGGGCTAATAGCGGGAGCTCCCCCCACTCCCTGGATTTGAACCGCCGACCTTTCGTTTAGCAAGTTCAGCAGCTCAGCGGTTTAACAAGCTGCGCCATAGGGGGCTCAATTAATATATAAACATATATACAGGGTGTTTGAAAAAACTCCCTAGTTTTAATGTATTTATACTTAAAACTAGGTAGTTCTTTTTCAATATATATGTGTGTGTGTGTTTATATATATTTGTGTGTGTATGTGCTTCTATAATTTCTATATCATTGATATTGTGCATTTTTTCTATTATAGTTTCTTAACAAGTGACCCATCGGATTTTATACCTATTTTATATACTTGGGGATCATATAAAAAGCAGCTGAGGTCTCCTATGGAAAAATTTTTAAGAAGCCCTGGCATAGACCGCCACTGCCGTCTAGTGTTCACTTATTGTTATAGCAGCACACCTAGTGCTGATTTTGCAGCCTGAGGCTATATTAAAAAGACTAAAAGATTCTGTTGGTTCTCCTTGAGACAGAAGAACACTATCCACATCTTATATTTCTTGTTTTTTTTTTTTACCAGCATGGAAGATATTTTAAAAGATCAAGGCAATTTGGAGGCGAGGTTGTCTTAGGCTTTCATGGCAGTTAAAATGGAATCAAACTACATTAAATCCAGCGACTACTCTTTCTCCATTTTCCTTTGCAGATCAGAAAAGCAAAAATAATAATAATAAATGGATATACAAACACACAAAGCAGAGAGAGATTCCAATAAATCAACAGAGAGTAAAGAAAGAGGCAGCAGAAGGAAAAATGGAAGGTACCACTTCAAAATACAGGGGTGTTTTTTGCCACCCTAGCTCAAAACTCACCTATTGTTTTCATGGAGGGAGCAGCTTTAACCACCTCTTCCCCCTCTCCTGGCCAAATGGTTTGTTCCAAGCTTGGCTGCTCTGCCCGGAGCCCTGCTGCTTTCAAAAGAGGAGGGGGACTTCCGGGAGAGACAGGAAGTGGCTGTTGCCATGGCATTTTTTTAATAACAAGGAAAGGGAGAGGAAGGAAAGGGAATGCTGGAACCAGCTTGAGGCCTATCTGGAGATGACACAAACCAAGGAGTGCTGATGCGCATTAATGGCTTTCTTTCCCACCATTTTCTGGGGCTTCGTTGCTTGGCTGTTGCATTTTGAAACTATTTTCCAGCTGTATCAAATTGTCAGTGTAGATGGGGCTCCAGTTAGCAATTAAAGCCAGAGGAGCAGACTCTTTAAAAGCCTGCCAGGAGATGTTTCAGCACTTTCTATGGAAATGGACCGTTATTCAGCAGCTCATCGTGTGCTCAAATAATAATTATTATTATTAATAAATAATAATAATAATAATAATAATAATAATAATAATAATAATAATAATAATACATCACGCAGTCCTAGACACTTGGGAAGTGTTCGACTTGTGATTTTGTGATACGAAATCCAGCATGTCTATCTTGTTTGCTGTGTCATACAATAAATAATAATAATACTTTATTTTTCAATCCCGCCACCATCTCCCCGAAGGGACTCGGGACGGCTAACATGGGACTGAGCCCAACACAGAAACAAAATAGGACAAGTTAAAACCAATATCAATAACTAAAAAACAATGATACAACAATCAAATAAAATAAGCAATTATAACACAACATACAGCAAAACACACAGTGACCATACAAAATGAGGTAATGATACAAACACCAACCACTATGGATAAAAAGGGGTCGGACATATATAAAATACACAATTTTAAGACCATTTAATAAAGTGCATGGACAAGTGTCAGAGATAATGGGATAATGCGTAATAGGATAAATAGGAAAGGAAATAATGTAAGGACGCCGCTAATTTACAATGTAATGTTGTTATGTTGCAATTTGATATGTTTATTTGGTTTTGTACAATAGCCATAGCAATATATACAGTAGAGTCTCATTTATTCAATATAAACGGGCTGGCAGAACGTTGGATAAGCGAATATATTGGATAATAAGGAGGGATTAAGGAAAAGCCTATTAAATATTAATAGGTTATGATTTTACAAATTAAGCACCAAAACATCATGTTATACAAATTTGACAGAAAAAGTAATGCTATGTAGTAATTACTGTATTTACAAATTTAGCACCAGAATATCACGCTGTATTGAAAACTTTGACTACAAAAACATTAACTACTAAAAGGCAGTCTGTGTTGGATAATCCAGAACGTTAGATTATTGAATGTTGGATAAGTTGTTGTCGACCGCGTTTGGGGGATCGGGCCCCTTTAGAAGGAAGCCGATCCGGTCCTGAGGGAACGGACCTTGGCGAAGCCAAAAGAGGAATATAAGCCGCAATACAACCTGAAGCCTGAAATGAAGAAGGTCCGCCAAGTTGAAGGAAAATCCGCCAAGGAGTTTTTTATTGAGCAATTCAGCTGAAAAGGACGCTAATAGTGATCATTCAATCTACTAGCGTAACATATGTTTCAAATAAAGCCATATTTATACAATGTTTTGGTCTGACAGCCCTTTGAATTTCCCGCCCCGCTTCCCTGCCCATCTGATCGCGGATAGGCTGAGAGGTTGTACGAGGCGGGCTTTCGTTTCCCGCCTTGCTCTGCTGGCCCAATGGGGAGCCGCTTTTTGTCCCCTCTCGGGCCAATCAGAGAGGAGGAGGCGGGAGCTATTGAGACAATGGGGTGACCGGACAGGAAATATCTGATTAATTCTGGCCCAGCCGATTTCTAAAGGAATTAATGACACCCATCAAGGATGTCCGGGGTCCTGTCACGTTCACAGATTTTAGATATGTCTTTGGGGTGTCAGACGGGAAGTGGTGATGGGTGGTGATGAGCCATCATTGACGGCCCCACAGGGTGCCTTCCTGCGGCGCCCTGGCCTGAGATGTGACAATGTTTGCCTTGGGGGCGAGTCACCTTTAGTTTGGTGACTCGCCCTATATTGTCCATGCGATCGGAATGAGATGGGATTAAACTGTGGCAGATTATCCTTTTGTTTTTGGGAAGGGAGGTCTGAGTCATGGGGCTAGAGTTCAGGTTGGGGTCATAATATTTCCCATTTGATTTCATGATCTGACAATTATATGGGATAAAATGAAAATTAAAATAAAGTTGGAACATAAACCCTGCTGGGAAGAATACATATTTTCCGGGGATCCCAAAGAGTGTAAATACATATAGGTAGATAGGTAGATAAAGGAGAATCCATAAAGGTGGGTGACATTGCATAAAGGGGAATCATGAATGATATAAACAATAGAAATAAGCAATAGAAAACATTTGATAAGACAACATCTGGGGAATCCAATATAGAAGTGGGGTTCAAGCAGCATGATTTCACAATCCATGAAGTTAGCCCAACGATTTGAAATTCATACAACAGTGAGTCATGTACATAGAATATGAAAATTCACAAATACATGAGGAGAAAGAGTTCATAAGGAATTCATAGAGATGGCATGGGGAAGGGACACATGTATGCTGTAGTCTTTGGAAGTATAGGATTTCATAAGTTCCAGGGGTAGGTGTGGGGAAGAATGTTCTTCTCTTTCATAAAACCATGAAATTATGAATGAAACGTGGAGGGCCCCCGTCCGGGCATCTCCTGGCAGCTGTAGAGGGTGAGGGTCCTTGGAGAACTATGTCTCCCCAGCGAGGGAGCGACCCCCCATCCCCAGTTCACAGAAAGGGGGGTTGGTATCTCTTAAACCCATTCCGCGGGCCGTGGGGAGAGGAAAATCCGGGATAAGGCAGTATTTTAGCTTGGAAGGAGCCGTCCGTCCCGTTTGACAGTCAGCTGTTGAGGTGCCGAAAACTGGACCGATTCCGGTTCTGCTGGTTGCCTTCGAGTCAGGAGCCTTAGAAAGGGTTAGGACTAAAAGAGGAGCGTTCTAGGGGTAATTTTGATAGAGATATGAGCCAATTTATATCGACCGCCATGTTAATCTATGGCAGAGAAACCTCAACCGGAGTTTAAAGGGACGGGAGGGAGAGAAAATGCATGCAAGGGAAGGAGTCAGAGAGAGATACAAAATAACCAGATAGAGAGTGTTATTGTTAAAATAAATGCTACTTTTATTGGGGGGATTTGTTACATAGTTCAGGGAAGGGGAAAATGAAGAGAAAAAAGTCTTTTAATAATAGTCTGCTGCGGTCCCGTTCCGTTCCTTTGGTGAGCAATCTATGGAACTTTCTGCGGCGTTTTCAAATCAATTTGAAAGCTGGGGTGATGGTCATCATATTCCCCACTCGGTAAGGGCGGGGCGAAGATGGGAGGAGCCCACTTCGCCCCTGCCCTACCGCATAAGCATTATAACCTCTTAGCGGCAGCATGGCCATCTGCTGAGAGGGGTTTGAATGGTTCTTTTTGCGACAAATTTGGAACAGAGCGGGCAAATGTGACCAACAGCAGCTTATTATTAGAAGGAGAAGGATGACAGCTAGAAAGAGGAGAAAACCTTTCCTTTAGCATCTTCTAGGGTTAGGGTTAGGGTTAGGGTAGTACCTTGGACAGCTCTTAGTGGAAAAGATAGGGAAAGAACAGGGAGAAAAAAATAGAAGGGAAATTAGAACTCACGGCTCCTGATTCAGCACGCCGGACAGCTCCTAGTGGGATCGCAGCGTTAGTTCTTCCGAGCGGGGGGGGGGGGGTTGAGGTGAGGGCCGATTTGACAGCTGTCAAAGCGAGCTGTCAAATGTTTGTAGGTCCAAATGGGGGTGTTCCCGTGGTGCTAGAAGGATGGAATTTGGAGAGGTCCTTGGAGAGGGTCTTGTGCTTTGGTCTCTGGCTTTTGGTCTTTCCCCGGGCCTCGGGAGGGTGTGGGTCAGGACAACTTGCGGGCGGCAGGCCCTGAGGAGGTGTTTTCCGGAACAACACCTTCAGGTCGTCTCCCAGCTCAGCTGTCCACAGATCTTTGTCTTCCTCACCGCTGGTGGGGGCTGGTTCTGGTTCAGGAGCACTCTTGATGGATCCTGGCATGGATTCCAGCACCTTGCAAGCGATGTAGGAGGTCAGGAGGGCTTCGAGGAGGTTGTGATGCCATCTCCACCAGGCGCCTCCTAGTGTCCACAGCCAGGTCCAGCACCTCCACCCGGGAGGAGGTCCAAGGGATAGAGAATGCCTCAAGACAGCAAAGAAAAAAGATCACGTGTCCCCTCCCCACTCCCCTTCCCCCAAGACCCTAAGAGTGGAGGGTTAATTTTATAAGGAAGAATAAAGGAGGGAAAAAAATGGAAATAAATCATTCATACCTTCTGGGACATTTTCAATACTGAAGGTTCCTCTGGCACCCTCGCAGCCATGTTTGGGCTCCCCACTCGCGCCTGACCCAGCGACCAACAGCGTGGGTCCTGTTTGTGACTCCATGGGGACGCGCCTTTAGCCTCTGCCACCTCTTCTTCAGGTGAGGAGGGGTCGCCCTTACCTGCCAGCCTTCTCCTGGTCTCGTGGGGGCGCCCTTTCCTCCCTGCAGTTGAAGGGGATGTTCTTCTGCTCAGGGTCAGCCTTACGACCCCTGCCAGGGGTTGGAGCCAGCTTGTGGGTGGGGGCCTCATCACCGTGATGGCACCCCACTGGTTGCTCTCGCCTTATCTGAGCTAGGTTTCTCAGAGTCCCTTTATAGCCACAGGAGCGGATGATGGTCCTGGTAGTCCAGGTCGGAGTGGGGTGCCTTCCATGTGGGGTGCCAGGATCCCCATCCTACAATTCCCAACGGTCCCTTTTATACTGAGAGAGTGTTAGTAAAACCCCTAGCCCATTGTATACACAGTCATTCAAGAGATAGCAAACAAGAGGGAGAGAGAGAAACAGAGAGGATAGCTCAAGGAAGAAAATCATGAGGAAAAGGAACAAAACTTGGTTCCCCACATTTAAAGGACATACAGAAGCTCCAAAGTCAAGACAACAAACAAAGAATACTACTCAGAGAACAGGGAAGCCCCAGGCAGGACTCAGCCAGTCTCTGAAGATGGAAGGTTTTCCAAAGATACACAATATCCCCCAGAGAGAAAGGGGGGGGGGGCTGAGAGAGAAAGATTCAAAAAAAAGGGGGGGTTTTGCAGGGTTGCCCAAAGGGATTGGGTGAGGAAAAAAGAAAAAGGGAAAGGAGTCTTTGAAGACACAGGATCCTTTGGCTTGAACAAATTTCAAGGTGTGACCTGATGCTCTGGAAAGAATGCCAGATCAAAGGTCCCACTTACAAATTGTAACCAACAAAAATGCAAATTTACAGTCTAAAAATTTATGTTCCTCTGGGATCTTTGGGGAGTTTCTAGAGATTTTGGGTAAAGTTTTGAAAGCAAACAGAAAAGGAGAGGGAAAAAGGGAATTGAACTGTGACTCAAAAATTCAGAAGCAGATTGCTTTGAAAAGGAGGGAGAGAGGGGAAAATAATTCTTTGGAGAACTATTGACCCAATTTTCAGGCTTCAGATAAAACAGAGGATGGCAATGAACGTTCTTTGGTCTCTGAACAGTCAATTCCTCCTTCCTCTGAGGTCTCATCCCCCCATGGCCCCTCCTTTCCCCCTGTTCCTCTGGTCAAAAAGGACGAGCGAGAGGAAGAGAGGGAGAGATTAAGGGAGGGGGGCTGCAAGGGGGAAGAAGTCTTGGGGTGGAAGGGAAAAAGGCTTGAGAGGGATTCGGTTGGGGAGGGGTGGAGAGGGAATAGGAGGTTGGGCAACGGAGGGGAAATGGGGCTGAGAGAGAATAGAGGGCTGGGAAACGGAAGGGAGACGGGGGGAAATGGCAGAGAATTGAGAGAGTGAGTCTGGGAGAGTGGGATCCCGGGAAGCAGAGGTTCCCTTGAAGGGTCGATTTGGGGGTTCTGGGTCGGTGCAAGACTCAGAACAAGGGGGAAAACGGGGGATGAGGTGAGGCAAGGGATGGGGGTCGGGTTTGGTAAGGTGGGGGGTAAGCAAATGTCTCCAGAAGTTCCTCTTCTGGTGGAGGCGGGAAGGGAAGTAGGTCTAGAGAGGAGCTTCTGAGGGTAGGTTTTGGAGCCCACGTCCCTGCATGGGAAGACTTGGACCCCCCCTCCCTCCTTCCACTCTCCCTCTGGCTTGAGACTATGAACATCGCAGCATAAGCAAGTTGGGACCACTTGCCCTCCCCATGGTGAGTCACCTTAGGTCAACACTCCGAATTCGGTGATTCAAACGGGGGGGGGGCAAGCTGTTCCCCCTTCAAGGGCCCCAGGGGGCCACTTATGTGCTCTGAGTTAGCCCAACCTGGCCTGCACCATGTTTTTCGATGCAAAGCCCACCCCAATTGGCCAGGATCTTTCCCAATGGAGAATCCCTGGGGATGTCTGCTGGGGTGGGACACCCTAGACGTGCTTGAACAAACACCCATCCTTGGCTCAGCCCCTGCCCAGTACCTGACAGTTAATGGAGTAACGACTCACCCACCGGCGGGATGCACTCGTCCTTTCAAGAGTTCTCCCTACACCAAGGCTGAATGGCTGGCGTTCGTAGAATCCGCAGGTGCCCCGGGAACACAATCGTTCCCCTACCCCACGATCCTAGAACCTGTAATCTTACAAGCCAGACTGTTCTCACACACCACCGGGCGCCAGATGTTCCCGCGTTTCACCAGGAATTTGTTACCGAGCCCTGATCCGAAGTGCAATACCTCCAAGGCTCCGCCCACCTGGGTCTCAACAACGGGGCCGGTTCCCTTTTATTTTTACAGGGCGTCCCCTGTTTCACGTTGGCGCCTTTCCTTCGAGGAGCTAAAAATCTGCTTCCTCCTATCTGGCTCCTTTGTTCAGTACCCTGAATCAGATCTAGAGAGAGAAAGGGGCTGCCAGAGAAATTTGGATGTGAAATGAGGTCAAATTGTTGGTCGGAGGGCCCTCCTTGCAGCCGTTTCTCTCCCCAACCTGTCCCAGAATATCTGGACCAAGGTCGCCGCTTGGAATTTTAGCCTAAAAAATTGATTTTTGGAACTTCCAAGCGAGTCCCTTCGTGGTAAAGCCAAATTATGTTGTCGACCGCGTTTGGGGGATCGGGCCCCTTTAGAAGGAAGCCGATCCGGTCCTGAGGGAACGGACCTTGGCGAAGCCAAAAGAGGAATATAAGCCGCAATACAACCTGAAGCCTGAAATGAAGAAGGTCCGCCAAGTTGAAGGAAAATCCGCCAAGGAGTTTTTTATTGAGCAATTCAGCTGAAAAGGACGCTAATAGTGATCATTCAATCTACTAGCGTAACATATGTTTCAAATAAAGCCATATTTATACAATGTTTTGGTCTGACAGCCCTTTGAATTTCCCGCCCCGCTTCCCTGCCCATCTGATCGCGGATAGGCTGAGAGGTTGTACGAGGCGGGCTTTCGTTTCCCGCCTTGCTCTGCTGGCCCAATGGGGAGCCGCTTTTTGTCCCCTCTCGGGCCAATCAGAGAGGAGGAGGCGGGAGCTATTGAGACAATGGGGTGACCGGACAGGAAATATCTGATTAATTCTGGCCCAGCCGATTTCTAAAGGAATTAATGACACCCATCAAGGATGTCCGGGGTCCTGTCACGTTCACAGATTTTAGATATGTCTTTGGGGTGTCAGACGGGAAGTGGTGATGGGTGGTGATGAGCCATCATTGACGGCCCCACAGGGTGCCTTCCTGCGGCGCCCTGGCCTGAGATGTGACAATGTTTGCCTTGGGGGCGAGTCACCTTTAGTTTGGTGACTCGCCCTATATTGTCCATGCGATCGGAATGAGATGGGATTAAACTGTGGCAGATTATCCTTTTGTTTTTGGGAAGGGAGGTCTGAGTCATGGGGCTAGAGTTCAGGTTGGGGTCATAATATTTCCCATTTGATTTCATGATCTGACAATTATATGGGATAAAATGAAAATTAAAATAAAGTTGGAACATAAACCCTGCTGGGAAGAATACATATTTTCCGGGGATCCCAAAGAGTGTAAATACATATAGGTAGATAGGTAGATAAAGGAGAATCCATAAAGGTGGGTGACATTGCATAAAGGGGAATCATGAATGATATAAACAATAGAAATAAGCAATAGAAAACATTTGATAAGACAACATCTGGGGAATCCAATATAGAAGTGGGGTTCAAGCAGCATGATTTCACAATCCATGAAGTTAGCCCAACGATTTGAAATTCATACAACAGTGAGTCATGTACATAGAATATGAAAATTCACAAATACATGAGGAGAAAGAGTTCATAAGGAATTCATAGAGATGGCATGGGGAAGGGACACATGTATGCTGTAGTCTTTGGAAGTATAGGATTTCATAAGTTCCAGGGGTAGGTGTGGGGAAGAATGTTCTTCTCTTTCATAAAACCATGAAATTATGAATGAAACGTGGAGGGCCCCCGTCCGGGCATCTCCTGGCAGCTGTAGAGGGTGAGGGTCCTTGGAGAACTATGTCTCCCCAGCGAGGGAGCGACCCCCCATCCCCAGTTCACAGAAAGGGGGGTTGGTATCTCTTAAACCCATTCCGCGGGCCGTGGGGAGAGGAAAATCCGGGATAAGGCAGTATTTTAGCTTGGAAGGAGCCGTCCGTCCCGTTTGACAGTCAGCTGTTGAGGTGCCGAAAACTGGACCGATTCCGGTTCTGCTGGTTGCCTTCGAGTCAGGAGCCTTAGAAAGGGTTAGGACTAAAAGAGGAGCGTTCTAGGGGTAATTTTGATAGAGATATGAGCCAATTTATATCGACCGCCATGTTAATCTATGGCAGAGAAACCTCAACCGGAGTTTAAAGGGACGGGAGGGAGAGAAAATGCATGCAAGGGAAGGAGTCAGAGAGAGATACAAAATAACCAGATAGAGAGTGTTATTGTTAAAATAAATGCTACTTTTATTGGGGGGATTTGTTACATAGTTCAGGGAAGGGGAAAATGAAGAGAAAAAAGTCTTTTAATAATAGTCTGCTGCGGTCCCGTTCCGTTCCTTTGGTGAGCAATCTATGGAACTTTCTGCGGCGTTTTCAAATCAATTTGAAAGCTGGGGTGATGGTCATCAAAGTGAGACTCTATAGAAATTAGGAAAAAGAGCCAGCAATGCAAAATGACTTCAATAATGCCGCTCAGGCATGAGCCAACTTCAGTCTTATCTCTAGGTGTTTTGGATTTCAACACACACAAGAAATTTAGAAATTGTGGGAGCTGTAGTCCTGTAGGGGCATGGGCTCACCAGCACTTCAAACAAACTCTGCACAAGCTTAGGGGTCACTTAAAGGCCCGGGCTGTGGTGCAAGGTAGTGGCCACAAGTTGGAATCTTACTACAAAGATTATTTCTTGCAAGCCAAACAATAAGGAGACAGTAAGGTGCCCATTGCACAAAAGGTTACTCACAACTTTAAATAGGCCTTCTCCAACAACCCCTGGGAGACACTCCCACCCCTGGGAGACACTCCCACCACTGACATTCAACTGACCTGTGAGTGGGAGGGAGACAGCCAACCAACAAACCAACCAGGCCTTCTCCAACAGCGCTGAAAGGTCCTCCCACCTCTTTAACTGTCATTTCACTGACCGGTGAGTAGGAGGTAGCCAACATACCAACCAGGCCTTCTCCAACGACCGCTGAGAGGCCCCCCTGCCATCTTTAACTGATATTCCACTAACAGTTAAGTGGGAGGGAGCCAGCCAACCAACCAGGCCTTCTCCAACAGCTCCTGACAGGCCCTCCCGCCATCTTTAACTGATATTCCACTGAACGGTAAGTGGGAGGGAGCCAGCCAACCAACCAGGCCTTCTCCAACAGCCCCTGACAGGCCCTCCCACCATCTTGAACTGACATTCCACTGACCAGTGAGTGGGAGGGAACCAGTCTGCCAACCAGGCCTTCTCCAACAGCCCCTCTCAGGCCCTCCAACCATCTTTAACTGACATTTCACTGACCAGTGAGTGGGAGGGAACCAGCCAACCAACCTGGCCTTCTCCAATAGCCCCTGACAGGCCCTCCCACCATCTTTAACTGACATTCCATGGACCAGTGAGTGGGATGGAACCAGTCTGCCAACCAGACCTTCTCCAACGGCCCCTGCCCATCTGCCATCTTTAATTTACATTCCAGTGACCAGTGAGTGGGTGGGAGCCAGCCAACCAAACAGGCCTTCTCCAACAGCCCCTGACAGGCCCTCCCGCCATCTTTAACTGATGTTCCACAAACCGGTGAGTGGGCGGGAGCCAGCCAACCAACCAGGCCTTCCCCGACAGCCCCTGACAGTCCCTCCCGCCATCTTTAAATGATATCCCACTGACCGGTGAGTGGGCGGGAGACAGCCAACCAACCGGGCCTTCTCCAACAGGCCCTGACAGGCCCTCCCGCCATCTTTAACTGATGTTCCACTGACCGGTGAGTGGGCGGGAGCCAGCCAGCCAACCAGGCCTTCTCCAACAGCCCCTGACAGGCCCTCCCGCCATCTTTAACTGATATTCCACTGACCGGTGAGTGGGCGGGAGCCAGCCAACCAACCAGGCCTTCTCCAACAGCCCCTGACAGGCCCTCCCGCCATCTTTAACTGATACTCCACTGACAGGTGAGTGGGCGGGAGCCAGCCAACCAACCGGGTCTTCTCCAACAGCCCCTGACAGGCCCTCCTGCCATGTTTAACTGATATTCCACTGACCGGTGAGTGGGCGGCAGCCAGCCAACCAACCAGTCCTTCTCCAACAGCCCCTGCCAGGCCCTCCCACCATCTTTAACTGATGTTCCACTGACCGGTGAGTGGGCGGGAGCCAGCCAATCAACCAGGCCTTTTCCGACAGCCCCTGCCAGGCCCTCCCGCCATCTTTAACTGATGTTCCACGGACCGGTGAGTGGGCAGGAGCCAGCCAACCAACCAGGACTTCTCCAAAAGCCCCTGACAGGCCCTCCCGCCATCTTTAACTGATATTCCACGGACCGGTGAGTGGGCGGGAGCCAGCAAACCAACCAGGCCTTCTCCGACAGCCCCTGACAGGCCATCCTGCCATCTTTAACTGATGTTCCACGGACCGGTGAGTGGGCGGGAGCCAGCCAATCATCCAGGCCTTCTCCAACAGCCCCTGACAGGCCCTCCCGCCATCTTTAAGTGACATTCCACTGACCGGTGAGTGTGCGGGAGCCAGCCAACCAACCAGGCCTTCTCCAATAGCCCTTGACAGGCCCTCCCGCCATCTTTAACTGATATTCCACTGACCGGTGAGTGGCAGGGAGCCAGCGAACTAACCGGGTCTTCTCCAACAGCCCCTGATAGGCTATCCTGCCATCTTTAACTGACATTCCATTGACCGGTGAGTGGGCGGGAGACAGCCAACCAACCGGGTCTTCTCCAACAGGCCCTGACAGGCCCTCCCGCCATGTTTAACTGATGTCCCAGTGACTGGTTAGTGGGCGGGAGCCAGCCAACCAACCAGGCCTTCTCCAACAGCCCATGACAGGCCCTCCTGCCATCTTTAACTGACACTCCATTGACCGATGGGTGAGCGGGAGCCAGCATATAAACCAGGCCTTCTCCACCGACTGCTGAGAGGCCCCCCTGGCATCTTTAACTGACATTCGACTGACCAGTGAGTGGGAGAGAGCCAGCCAAGCAACCAGGTCTCCTCCAACAGCACCTGACAGGCCCTCCCACCATTTTTCACTGATGTTCCACGGACCGGTGAGTGGGCGGGAGCCAGCCAACCAACCAGGCCTTCTCCGACAGCCCCTGCCAGGCCCTCCCGCCATCTTTAACTGATGTTCCACGGACCAGTGAGTGGGAGGGAGCCAGCCAACCAACCAGGCCTTCTCCGACAGCCCCTGACAGGCCCTGCCACCATCTTTCACTGATGTTCCACGGACCGGTGAGTGGGCGGGAGCCAGCCAACCAACCAGGCCTTCTCCGACAGCCCGTGACAGGCCCTCCCGCCATCTTTAACTGATATTCCACTGACCGGTGAGTGGGAGGAAGCCAGCCAACCAACTGGGTCTTCTCCAACAGCCCCTGACAGACCATCCTGCCATCTTTAACTGATGTTCCACGGACCGGTGAGTGGGCGGGAGCCAGCCAATCATCCAGGCCTTCTCCGACAGCCCCTGACAGGCCCTCCCGCCATCTTTAAGTGACATTCCACTGACCGGTGAGTGTGCGGAAGCCAGCCAACCAACCAGGCCTTCTCCAATAGCCCTTGACAGGCCCTCCTGCCATCTTTAACTGATATTCCACTGACCGGTGAGTGGCAGGGAGCCAGCGAACCAACCGGGTCTTCTCCAACAGCCCCTGACAGGCTATCCTGCCATCTTTAACTGACATTCCATTGACCGGTGAGTGGGCGGGAGACAGCCAACCAACCGGGTCTTCTCCAACAGCCCCTGACAGGCCCTCCTGCCATCTTTAACTGACACCCCATTGACCGGTGAGTGAGCGGGAGCCAGCATACAAACCAGGCCTTCTCCACCGACTGCTGAGAAGCCCTCCTGCCATCTTTAACTGACATTCGACTGACCAGTGAGTGGGAGAGAGCCAGCCAACCAACCAGGTCTCCTCCTACAGCACCTGACAGGCCCTCCCACCATCTTTCACTGATGTTCCACGGACCGGTGAGTGGGCGGGAGCCAGCCAACCAACCAGGCCTTCTCCGACAGCCCCTGACAGGCCCTCCCGCCATCTTTCACTGATGTTCCACGGACCGGTGAGTGGGCGGGTGCCAGCCAACCAACCAGGCCTTCTCCGACAGCCCGTGACAGGCCCTCCTGCCATCTTTAACTGATATTCCACTGACCGGTGAGTGGGAGGGAGCCAGCCAACCAACTGGGTCTTCTCCAACAGCCCCTGACAGGCCATCCTGCCATCTTTAACTGATGTTCCACGGACCGGTGAGTGGGCGGGAGCCAGCCAATCATCCAGGCCTTCTCCGACAGCCCCTGACAGGCCCTCCCGCCATCTTTAAGTGACATTCCACTGACCGGTGAGTGTGCGGGAGCCAGCCAACCAACCAGGCCTTCTCCAATAGCCCTTGACATGCCCTCCCGCCATCTTTAACTGATATTCCACTGACCGGTGAGTGGCAGGGAGCCAGCGAACCAACCGGGTCTTCTCCAACAGCCCCTGACAGGCTATCCTGCCATCTTTAACTGACATTCCATTAACCGGTGAGTGGGCGGGAGACAGCCAACCAACCGGGTCTTCTCCAACAGGCCCTGACAGGCCCTCCCGCCATGTTTAACTGATGTCCCAGTGACTGGTTAGTGGGCGGGAGCCAGCCAACCAACCAGGCCTTCTCCAACAGCTCCTGACAGGCCCTCCTGCCATCTTTAGCTGATATTCCACTGCCCGGTGAGTGGGCGGGAGCCAGGCAACCAACCAGGCCTTCTCCGACAGCCCCTGACAGGCCCTCCCGCCATGTTTAACTGATGTCCCAGTGACTGGTTAGTGGGCGGGAGCCAGCCAACCAACCAGGCCTTCTCCAACAGCTCCTGACAGGCCCTCCTGCCATCTTTAGCTGATATTCCACGGACCGGTGAGTGGGCGGGAGCCAGCCAATCATCCAGGCCTTCTCCGACAGCCCCTACAGGCCCTCCTACCATCTTTAACTGACATTCCACTGACCAGTGAGTGGGAAGGAGCCAGCCAACCAACCAGGCCTTCTCCGACAGCCCCTGCCAGGCCCTCCTGCCATCTTTAACTGATGTTCCACGGACCAGGGAGTGGGCGGGAGCCAGCCAACCAACCAGGCCTTCTCCAACAGCCCCTGAAAGGCCCCTCCGCCATGTTTAACTGATGTTCCACTGACCGGTGAGTGGGCGGGAGCCAGCCAATCAACCAGGCCTTCTCCAACAGCCCCTGCCAGGCCCTCCCGCCATCTTTAACTGATGTTCCACGGACCAGTGAGTGGGCGGGAGCCAGCCAACCAACCAGGCCTTCTCCGACAGCCCCTGACAGGCTCTCCCGCCATCTTTCACTGATGTTCCACGGACCGGTGAGTGGGCGGGAGCCAGCCAACCAACCAGGCCTTCTCCAATAGCCCTTGACAGGCCCTCCCGCCATCTTTAACTGATATTCCACTGACCGGTGAGTGGCAGGGAGCCAGCGAACCAACCCGGTCTTCTCCAACAGCCCCTGACAGGCTATCCTGCCATCTTTAACTGACATTCCATTAACCGGTGAGTGGGCGGGAGACAGCCAACCAACCGGGTCTTCTCCAACAGGCCCTGACAGGCCCTCCCGCCATCTTGAACTGACATTCCACTGACCAGTGAGTGGGAGGGAACCAGTCTGCCAACCAGGCCTTCTCCAACAGCCCCTCTCAGGCCCTCCAACCATCTTTAACTGACATTTCACTGACCAGTGAGTGGGAGGGAACCAGCCAACCAACCTGGCCTTCTCCAATAGCCCCTGACAGGCCCTCCCACCATCTTTAACTGACATTCCATGGACCAGTGAGTGGGATGGAACCAGTCTGCCAACCAGACCTTCTCCAACGGCCCCTGCCCATCTGCCATCTTTAATTTACATTCCAGTGACCAGTGAGTGGGTGGGAGCCAGCCAACCAAACAGGCCTTCTCCAACAGCCCCTGACAGGCCCTCCCGCCATCTTTAACTGATGTTCCACAAACCGGTGAGTGGGCGGGAGCCAGCCAACCAACCAGGCCTTCCCCGACAGCCCCTGACAGTCCCTCCCGCCATCTTTAAATGATATCCCACTGACCGGTGAGTGGGCGGGAGACAGCCAACCAACCGGGCCTTCTCCAACAGGCCCTGACAGGCCCTCCCGCCATCTTTAACTGATGTTCCACTGACCGGTGAGTGGGCGGGAGCCAGCCAGCCAACCAGGCCTTCTCCAACAGCCCCTGACAGGCCCTCCCGCCATCTTTAACTGATATTCCACTGACCGGTGAGTGGGCGGGAGCCAGCCAACCAACCAGGCCTTCTCCAACAGCCCCTGACAGGCCCTCCCGCCATCTTTAACTGATACTCCACTGACAGGTGAGTGGGCGGGAGCCAGCCAACCAACCGGGTCTTCTCCAACAGCCCCTGACAGGCCCTCCTGCCATGTTTAACTGATATTCCACTGACCGGTGAGTGGGCGGCAGCCAGCCAACCAACCAGTCCTTCTCCAACAGCCCCTGCCAGGCCCTCCCACCATCTTTAACTGATGTTCCACTGACCGGTGAGTGGGCGGGAGCCAGCCAATCAACCAGGCCTTTTCCGACAGCCCCTGCCAGGCCCTCCCGCCATCTTTAACTGATGTTCCACGGACCGGTGAGTGGGCAGGAGCCAGCCAACCAACCAGGACTTCTCCAAAAGCCCCTGACAGGCCCTCCCGCCATCTTTAACTGATATTCCACGGACCGGTGAGTGGGCGGGAGCCAGCAAACCAACCAGGCCTTCTCCGACAGCCCCTGACAGGCCATCCTGCCATCTTTAACTGATGTTCCACGGACCGGTGAGTGGGCGGGAGCCAGCCAATCATCCAGGCCTTCTCCAACAGCCCCTGACAGGCCCTCCCGCCATCTTTAAGTGACATTCCACTGACCGGTGAGTGTGCGGGAGCCAGCCAACCAACCAGGCCTTCTCCAATAGCCCTTGACAGGCCCTCCCGCCATCTTTAACTGATATTCCACTGACCGGTGAGTGGCAGGGAGCCAGCGAACTAACCGGGTCTTCTCCAACAGCCCCTGATAGGCTATCCTGCCATCTTTAACTGACATTCCATTGACCGGTGAGTGGGCGGGAGACAGCCAACCAACCGGGTCTTCTCCAACAGGCCCTGACAGGCCCTCCCGCCATGTTTAACTGATGTCCCAGTGACTGGTTAGTGGGCGGGAGCCAGCCAACCAACCAGGCCTTCTCCAACAGCCCATGACAGGCCCTCCTGCCATCTTTAACTGACACTCCATTGACCGATGGGTGAGCGGGAGCCAGCATATAAACCAGGCCTTCTCCACCGACTGCTGAGAGGCCCCCCTGGCATCTTTAACTGACATTCGACTGACCAGTGAGTGGGAGAGAGCCAGCCAAGCAACCAGGTCTCCTCCAACAGCACCTGACAGGCCCTCCCACCATTTTTCACTGATGTTCCACGGACCGGTGAGTGGGCGGGAGCCAGCCAACCAACCAGGCCTTCTCCGACAGCCCCTGCCAGGCCCTCCCGCCATCTTTAACTGATGTTCCACGGACCAGTGAGTGGGAGGGAGCCAGCCAACCAACCAGGCCTTCTCCGACAGCCCCTGACAGGCCCTGCCACCATCTTTCACTGATGTTCCACGGACCGGTGAGTGGGCGGGAGCCAGCCAACCAACCAGGCCTTCTCCGACAGCCCGTGACAGGCCCTCCCGCCATCTTTAACTGATATTCCACTGACCGGTGAGTGGGAGGAAGCCAGCCAACCAACTGGGTCTTCTCCAACAGCCCCTGACAGACCATCCTGCCATCTTTAACTGATGTTCCACGGACCGGTGAGTGGGCGGGAGCCAGCCAATCATCCAGGCCTTCTCCGACAGCCCCTGACAGGCCCTCCCGCCATCTTTAAGTGACATTCCACTGACCGGTGAGTGTGCGGAAGCCAGCCAACCAACCAGGCCTTCTCCAATAGCCCTTGACAGGCCCTCCTGCCATCTTTAACTGATATTCCACTGACCGGTGAGTGGCAGGGAGCCAGCGAACCAACCGGGTCTTCTCCAACAGCCCCTGACAGGCTATCCTGCCATCTTTAACTGACATTCCATTGACCGGTGAGTGGGCGGGAGACAGCCAACCAACCGGGTCTTCTCCAACAGCCCCTGACAGGCCCTCCTGCCATCTTTAACTGACACCCCATTGACCGGTGAGTGAGCGGGAGCCAGCATACAAACCAGGCCTTCTCCACCGACTGCTGAGAAGCCCTCCTGCCATCTTTAACTGACATTCGACTGACCAGTGAGTGGGAGAGAGCCAGCCAACCAACCAGGTCTCCTCCTACAGCACCTGACAGGCCCTCCCACCATCTTTCACTGATGTTCCACGGACCGGTGAGTGGGCGGGAGCCAGCCAACCAACCAGGCCTTCTCCGACAGCCCCTGACAGGCCCTCCCGCCATCTTTCACTGATGTTCCACGGACCGGTGAGTGGGCGGGTGCCAGCCAACCAACCAGGCCTTCTCCGACAGCCCGTGACAGGCCCTCCTGCCATCTTTAACTGATATTCCACTGACCGGTGAGTGGGAGGGAGCCAGCCAACCAACTGGGTCTTCTCCAACAGCCCCTGACAGGCCATCCTGCCATCTTTAACTGATGTTCCACGGACCGGTGAGTGGGCGGGAGCCAGCCAATCATCCAGGCCTTCTCCGACAGCCCCTGACAGGCCCTCCCGCCATCTTTAAGTGACATTCCACTGACCGGTGAGTGTGCGGGAGCCAGCCAACCAACCAGGCCTTCTCCAATAGCCCTTGACATGCCCTCCCGCCATCTTTAACTGATATTCCACTGACCGGTGAGTGGCAGGGAGCCAGCGAACCAACCGGGTCTTCTCCAACAGCCCCTGACAGGCTATCCTGCCATCTTTAACTGACATTCCATTAACCGGTGAGTGGGCGGGAGACAGCCAACCAACCGGGTCTTCTCCAACAGGCCCTGACAGGCCCTCCCGCCATGTTTAACTGATGTCCCAGTGACTGGTTAGTGGGCGGGAGCCAGCCAACCAACCAGGCCTTCTCCAACAGCTCCTGACAGGCCCTCCTGCCATCTTTAGCTGATATTCCACTGCCCGGTGAGTGGGCGGGAGCCAGGCAACCAACCAGGCCTTCTCCGACAGCCCCTGACAGGCCCTCCCGCCATGTTTAACTGATGTCCCAGTGACTGGTTAGTGGGCGGGAGCCAGCCAACCAACCAGGCCTTCTCCAACAGCTCCTGACAGGCCCTCCTGCCATCTTTAGCTGATATTCCACGGACCGGTGAGTGGGCGGGAGCCAGCCAATCATCCAGGCCTTCTCCGACAGCCCCTACAGGCCCTCCTACCATCTTTAACTGACATTCCACTGACCAGTGAGTGGGAAGGAGCCAGCCAACCAACCAGGCCTTCTCCGACAGCCCCTGCCAGGCCCTCCTGCCATCTTTAACTGATGTTCCACGGACCAGGGAGTGGGCGGGAGCCAGCCAACCAACCAGGCCTTCTCCAACAGCCCCTGAAAGGCCCCTCCGCCATGTTTAACTGATGTTCCACTGACCGGTGAGTGGGCGGGAGCCAGCCAATCAACCAGGCCTTCTCCAACAGCCCCTGCCAGGCCCTCCCGCCATCTTTAACTGATGTTCCACGGACCAGTGAGTGGGCGGGAGCCAGCCAACCAACCAGGCCTTCTCCGACAGCCCCTGACAGGCTCTCCCGCCATCTTTCACTGATGTTCCACGGACCGGTGAGTGGGCGGGAGCCAGCCAACCAACCAGGCCTTCTCCAATAGCCCTTGACAGGCCCTCCCGCCATCTTTAACTGATATTCCACTGACCGGTGAGTGGCAGGGAGCCAGCGAACCAACCCGGTCTTCTCCAACAGCCCCTGACAGGCTATCCTGCCATCTTTAACTGACATTCCATTAACCGGTGAGTGGGCGGGAGACAGCCAACCAACCGGGTCTTCTCCAACAGGCCCTGACAGGCCCTCCCGCCATGTTTAACTGATGTCCCAGTGACTGGTTAGTGGGCGGGAGCCAGCGAACCAACCGGGTCTTCTCCAACAGCCCCTGACAGGCTATCCTGCCATCTTTAACTGACATTCCATTAACCGGTGAGTGGGCGGGAGACAGCCAACCAACCGGGTCTTCTCCAACAGGCCCTGACAGGCCCTCCCGCCATGTTTAACTGATGTCCCAGTGACTGGTTAGTGGGCGGGAGCCAGCCAACCAACCAGGCCTTCTCCAACAGCTCCTGACAGGCCCTCCTGCCATCTTTAGCTGATATTCCACTGCCCGGTGAGTGGGCGGGAGCCAGGCAACCAACCAGGCCTTCTCCGACAGCCCCTGACAGGCCCTCCCGCCATGTTTAACTGATGTCCCAGTGACTGGTTAGTGGGCGGGAGCCAGCCAACCAACCAGGCCTTCTCCAACAGCTCCTGACAGGCCCTCCTGCCATCTTTAGCTGATATTCCACGGACCGGTGAGTGGGCGGGAGCCAGCCAATCATCCAGGCCTTCTCCGACAGCCCCTACAGGCGCTCCTACCATCTTTAACTGACATTCCACTGACCAGTGAGTGGGAAGGAGCCAGCCAACCAACCAGGCCTTCTCCGACAGCCCCTGCCAGGCCCTCCTGCCATCTTTAACTGATGTTCCACGGACCAGGGAGTGGGCGGGAGCCAGCCAACCAACCAGGCCTTCTCCAACAGCCCCTGAAAGGCCCCTCCGCCATGTTTAACTGATATTCCACTGACCGGTGAGTGGGCGGGAGCCAGCCAATCAACCAGGCCTTCTCCAACAGCCCCTGCCAGGCCCTCCCACCATCTTTAACTGATGTTCCATGGACCAGTGAGTGGGCGGGAGCCAGCCAACCAACCAGGCCTTCTCCGACAGCCCCTGACAGGCTCTTCCGCCATCTTTCACTGATGTTCCACGGACCGGTGAGTGGGCGGGAGCCAGCCAACCAACCAGGCCTTCTCCGACAGCCCGTGACAGGCCCTCCCGCCATCTTTAACTGATATTCCACTGACCGGGGAGTGGGAGGGAGCCAGCCAACCAACCGGGTCTTCTCCAACAGCCCCTGACAGGCCCTCCTGCCATCTTTAACTGATATTCCATTGACCGGGGAGTGGGCGGGAGACAGCCAACCAACCAGGCCTTCTCCGACAGCCCCTGACAGGCCCTCCCATCATCTGTCACTGATGTTCCACGGACCGGTGAGTGGGCAGGAGCCAGCCAACCAACCGGGTCTTCTCCTTCAGCCCCTGACAGGCCCTCTCGCCATCTTTAACTGACATTCCATTGACCAGTGAGTGGGCAGGAGCCAGCCTATCAACCGGGTCTTCTCCAACAGCCCCTGACAGGCCCTCCTGCCATCTTTAACTGATATTCCATTGACCGGTGAGTGGGCGGAAGACAGCCAACCAACCGGGCCTTCTCCAACAGGCCCTGACAGGCCCTCCCGCCATGTTTAACTGATGTTCCAGTGACCGGTGAGTGGGTGGAGCCAGCCAACCAACCAGGCCTTCTCCAACAGCCCCTGACAGGCCCTCCTGCCATCTTTAACTGATGTTCCACGGACCGGTGAGTCGGTGGGAGACAGCCAACCAACCAGGCCTTCTCCGACAGCCCCTGACAGGCCCTCCCGCCATCTTTAAGTGACATTCCACTGACCGGTGAGTGTGCGGAAGCCAGCCAGCCAACCAGGCCTTCTCCAATAGCCCTTGACAGGCCCTCCCGCCATCTTTAACTGATATTCCACTGACCGGTGAGTGGCAGGGAGCCAGCGAACCAACCGGGTCTTCTCCAACAGCCCCTGACAGGCTATCCTGCCATCTTTAACTGACATTCCATTGACCGGTGAGTGGGCGGGAGACTGCCAACCAACCGGGTCTTCTCCAACAGGCCCTGACAGGCCCTCCCGCCAAGTTTAACTGATGTCCCAGTGACTGGTTAGTGGGCGGGAGCCAGCCAACCAACCAGGCCTTCTCCAACAGCCCCTGACAGGCCCTCCTGCCATCTTTAGCTGATATTCCACTGCCCGGTGAGTGGGCGGGAGCCAGCCAACCAACCAGGCCTTCTCCGACAGCCCCTGACAGGCCCTCCCACCATCTTTCACTGATGTTCCACGGACCGGTGAGTGGGAGGGAGCCAGCCAACCAAACGGGCCTTCTCCAACAGGCCCTGACAGGCCCTCCTGCCATCTTTAACTGATGTTGCACTGACAGGTGAGTGGGCGGAAGCCAGCCAATCAACCAGGCCTTCTCCGACAGCCCCTGACAGGCTGTCCCGCCATCTTTAACTGATGTTCCATGGACCGGTGAGTGGGCAGGAGCCAGCCAACCAACCAGGACTTCTCCAACAGCCCCTGACAGGCCCTCCCGCCATATTTAACTGATGTTCCACCTACTGGTGAGTGGGCGGGAGCCAGCCAACCAACCAGGCCTTCTCCAACAGCTCCTGACAGGCCCTCCCGCCATCTTTAACTAATATTCCACTGAACGGTAAGTGGGAGGGAGCCAGCCAACCAACTAGGCCTTCTCCAACAGCCCCTGACAGGCCCTCCCACCATCTTTAACTGACATTCCATTGACCAGTGAGTGAGATGGAACCAGTCTGCCAACCAGACCTTCTCCAACGGCCCCTGCCCTTCTGCCATCTTTAACTTACATTCCAGTGACCAGTGAGTGGGTGGGAGCCAGCCAACCAAACAGGCCTTCTCCAACAGCCCCTGACAGGCCCTCCCGCCATCTTTAACTGATGTTCCACTGACCGGTGAGTGGGCGGGAGCCAGCCAACCAACCAGGCCTTCTCCGACAGCCCCTGACAGGCCCTCCCGCCATCTTTAACTGATATTCCACGGCCCGGTGAGTGGGCGGGAGCCAGCCAACCAACCAGGGCTTCCCCAACAGCCCCTACAGGCCCTCCTTCCATCTTTAACTGACATTCCATTGACCGGTGAGTGGGCGGGAGACTGCCAACCAACCGGGTCTTCTCCAACAGGCCCTGACAGGCCCTCCCGCCAAGTTTAACTGATGTCCCAGTGACTGGTTAGTGGGCGGGAGCCAGCCAACCAACCAGGCCTTCTCCAACAGCCCCTGACAGGCCCTCCTGCCATCTTTAGCTGATATTCCACTGCCCGGTGAGTGGGCGGGAGCCAGCCAACCAACCAGGCCTTCTCCGACAGCCCCTGACAGGCCCTCCCACCATCTTTCACTGATGTTCCACGGACCGGTGAGTGGGAGGGAGCCAGCCAACCAAACGGGCCTTCTCCAACAGGCCCTGACAGGCCCTCCTGCCATCTTTAACTGATGTTGCACTGACAGGTGAGTGGGCGGAAGCCAGCCAATCAACCAGGCCTTCTCCGACAGCCCCTGACAGGCTGTCCCGCCATTTTTAACTGATGTTCCATGGACCGGTGAGTGGGAGGGAGCCAGCCAACCAACCAGGCCTTCTCCAACAGCCCCTGACAGGCCCTCCCACCATCTTTAACTGACATTCCATTGACCAGTGAGTGAGATGGAACCAGTCTGCCAACCAGACCTTCTCCAACGGCCCCTGCCCTTCTGCCATCTTTAACTTACATTCCAGTGACCAGTGAGTGGGTGGGAGCCAGCCAACCAAACAGGCCTTCTCCAACAGCCCCTGACAGGCCCTCCCGCCATCTTTAACTGATGTTCCACTGACCGGTGAGTGGGCGGGAGCCAGCCAACCAACCAGGCCTTCTCCGACAGCCCCTGACAGGCCCTGCCACCATCTTTCACTGATGTTCCACGGCCCGGTGAGTGGGCGGGAGCCAGCCAACCAACCAGGGCTTCCCCAACAGCCCCTACAGGCCCTCCTTCCATCTTTAACTGACATTCCACTGACCAGTGAGTGGGAAGGAGCCAGCCAACCAACCAGGCCTTCTCCGACAGCCCCTGACAGGCTCTCCCGCCATCTTTCACTGATGTTGCACGGACCGGTGAGTGGGCGGGAGCCAGCCAACCAACCAGGCCTTCTCCGACAGCCCCTGACAGGCCCTGCCACCATCTTTCACTGATGTTCCACGGACCGGTGAGTGGGCGGGAGCCAGCCAACCAACCAGGCCTTCTCCAACAGCCCCTACAGGCCCTCCTTCCATCTTTAACTGACATTCCACTGACCAGTGAGTGGGAAGGAGCCAGCCAACCAACCAGGCCTTCTCCGACAGCCCCTGACAGGCTCTCCCGCCATCTTTCACTGATGTTCCACGGACCGGTGAGTGGGCGGGAGCCAGCCAACCAACCAGGCCTTCTCCGACAGTCCCTGACAGGCCCTCCCGCCATCTTTAACTGATATTCCATGGACCGGTGAGTGGGCGGGAGCCAGCAAACCAACCAGGCCTTCTCCAGCAGCCCCTGATAGGCCCTCCCGCCATCTTTAAGTCACATTCCACTGACCGGTGAGTGTGCGGGAGCCAGCCAACCAACCAGGCCTTCTCCAATAGCCCTTGACAGGCCCTCCCGCAATCTTTAACTGATATTACACTGACCGGTGAGTGGGCGGGAGACAGCCAACCAACCGGGTCTTCTGCAACAGGCCCTGACAGGCCCTCCCGCCATGTTTAACTGATGTCCCAGTGACTGGTTAGTGGGCGGGAGCCAGCCAGCCAACCAGGCCTTCTCCAACAGCCCCTGACAGGCCCTCCCACCATCTTTCACTGATGTTCCACGGACCGGTGAGTGGGAGGGAGCTAGCCAACCAAACGGGCCTTCTCCAACAGGCCCTGACAGGCCCTCCCGCCATCTTTAACTGATGTTCCACTGACAGGTGAGTGGGCGGAAGCCAGCCAATCAACCAGGCCTTCTCCGACAGCCCCTGACAGGCTGTCCCGCCATCTTTAACTGATGTTCCATGGACCGGTGAGTGGGCAGGAGCCAGCCAACCAACCAGGACTTCTCCTACAGCCCCTGAAAGGCCCTCCCGCCATCTTTAACTGATGTTCCACGTACCGGTGAGTGGGCGGGAGCCAGCCAACCAACTAGGCCTTCTCCAACAGCTCCTGACAGGCCCTCCCGCCATCTTTAACTGATATTCCACTGAACGGTATGTGGGCGGGAGCCAGCCAAACAACCAGGCCTTCTCCAACAGCCCCTGACAGGCCCTCCCACCATCTTGAACTGACATTCCACTGACCAGTGAGTGGGAGGGAACCAGTCTGCCAACCAGGCCTTCTCCAACAGCCCCTCTCAGGCCCTCCAGCCATCTTTAACTGACATTTCACTGACCATTGAATGGGAGGGAACCAGCCAACCAACCTGGCCTTCTCCAATAGCCCCTGACAGGCCCTCCCACCATCTTTAACTGACATTCCATGGACCAGTGAGTGGGATGGAACCAGTCTGCCAACCAGACCTTCTCCAACGGCCCGTGCCCTTCTGCCATCTTTAACTTACATTCCAGTGACCAGTGAGTGTGTGGGAGCCTGCCAACCAAACAGGCCTTCTCCAACAGCCCCTGACAGGCCCTCCCGCCATCTTTAACAGATGTTCCACAAACCAGTGAGTGGGCGGGAGCCAGCCAACAAACCAGGCCTTCCCCGACAGCCCCTGACAGTCCCTCCCGCCATCTTTAACTGATATTCCACTGACCGGTGAGTGGGCGGGAGACAGCCAACCAACCGGGCCTTCTCCAACAGGCCCTGACAGGCCCTCCCGCCATCTTTAACTGATGTTCCACTGACCGGTGAGTGGGCGGGAGCCAGCCAGCCAGCCAACCAGGCCTTCTCCAACAGCCCCTGACAGGCCCTCCCGCCATCTTTAACTGATATTCCACTGACCGGTGAGTGGGCGGGAGCCAGCCAACCAACCAGGCCTTCTCTAACAGCCCCTGACAGGCCCTCCCGCCATCTTTAACTGATACACCACTGACAGGTGAGTGGGCGGAAGCCAGCCAACCAACCGGGTCTTCTCCGACAGCCCCTGAAAGGCCCTCCTGCCATGTTAAACTGATATTCCACTGACCGGTGAGTGGGCGGCAGCCAGCCAACCAACCAGTCCTTCTCCAACAGCCCCTGCCAGGCCCTCCCACCATCTTTAACTGATGTTCCACTGACCGGTGAGTGGGCGGGAGCCAGCCAATCAACCAGGCCTTCTCCGACAGCCCCTGACAGGCTGTCCCGCCATCATTAACTGATGTTCCATGGACCGGTGAGTGGGCAGGAGCCAGCCAACCAACCAGGACTTCTCCAACAGCCCCTGACAGGCCCTCCCGCCATCTTTAACTGATATTCCACGGACCGGTGAGTGGGCGGGAGCCAGCCAATCATCCAGGCCTTCTCCGACAGCCCCTGACAGGCCCTCCCGCCATCTTTAAGTGACATTCCACTGACCGGTGAGTGTGCGGGAGCCAGCCAACCAACCAGGCCTTCTCCAATAGCCCTTGACAGGCCCTTCCGCCATCTTTAACTGATATTCCACTCACCGGTGAGTGGCAGGGAGCCAGCGAACCAACCGGGTCTTCTCCAACAGCCCCTGACAGGTTATCCTGCCATCTTTAACTGACATTCCATTGACCGGTGAGTGGGCGGGAGACAGCCAACCAACCGGGTCTTCTCCAACAGGCCCTGACAGGCCCTCCCGCCATGTTTAACTGATGTCCCAGTGACTGGTTAGTGGGCGGGAGCCAGCCAACCAACCAGGCCTTCTCCAATAGCCCCTGACAGGCCCTCCTGCCATCTTTAGCTGATATTCCACTGCCCGGTGAGTGGGCGGGAGCCAGCCAACCAACCAGGCCTTCTCCGACAGCCCCTGACAGGCCCTGCCACCATCTTTAACAGATGTTCCACAAACCGGTGAGTGGGCGGGAGCCAGCCAACAAACCAGGCCTTCCCCGACAGCCCCTGACAGTCCCTCCCGCCATCTTTAACTGATATTCCACTGACCGGTGAGTGGGCGGGAGACAGCCAACCAACTGGGCCTTCTCCAACAGGCCCTGACAGGCCCTCCCGCCATCTTTAACTGATGTTCCACTGACCGGTGAGTGGGCGGGAGCCAGCCAGCCAGCCAACCAGGCCTTCTCCAACAGCCCCTGACAGGCCCTCCCGCCATCTTTAACTGATATTCCACTGACCGGTGAGTGGGCGGGAGCCAGCCAACCAACCAGGCCTTCTCTAACAGCCCCTGACAGGCCCTCCCGCCATCTTTAACTGATACAGCACTGACAGGTGAGTGGGCGGAAGCCAGCCAACCAACCGGGTCTTCTCCGACAGCCCCTGACAGGCCCTCCTGCCATGTTAAACTGATATTCCACTGACCGGTGAGTGGGCGGCAGCCAGCCAACCAACCAGTCCTTCTCCAACAGCCCCTGCCAGGCCCTCCCACCATCTTTAACTGATGTTCCACTGACCGGTGAGTGGGCGGGAGCCAGCCAATCAACCAGGCCTTCTCCGACAGCCCCTGCCAGGCCCTCCCGCCATCATTAACTGATGTTCCATGGACCGGTGAGTGGGCAGGAGCCAGCCAACCAACCAGGACTTCTCCAACAGCCCCTGACAGGCCCTCCCGCCATCTTTAACTGATATTCCACGGACCGGTGAGTGGGCGGGAGCCAGCCAATCATCCAGGCCTTCTCCGACAGCCCCTGACAGGCCCTCCCGCCATCTTTAAGTGACATTCCACTGACCGGTGAGTGTGCGGGAGCCAGCCAATCATCCAGGCCTTCTCCGACAGCCCCTGACAGGCCCTCCCGCCATCTTTAACTGATGTCCCAGTGACTGGTTAGTGGGCGGGAGCCAGCCAACCAACCAGGCCTTCTCCAATAGCCCCTGACAGGCCCTCCTGCCATCTTTAGCTGATATTCCACTGCCCGGTGTGTGGGCGGGAGCCAGCCAACCAACCAGGCCTTCTCCGACAGCCCCTGACAGGCCCTGCCACCATCTTTCACTGATGTTCCACGGCCCGGTGAGTGGGCGGGAGCCAGCCAACCAACCAGGGCTTCCCCAACAGCCCCTACAGGCCCTCCTTCCATCTTTAACTGACATTCCACTGACCAGTGAGTGGGAAGGAGCCAGCCAACCAACCAGGCCTTCTCCGACAGCCCCTGACAGGCTCTCCCGCCATCTTTCACTGATGTTGCACGGACCGGTGAGTGGGCGGGAGCCAGCCAACGAACCAGGCCTTCTCCGACAGCCCCTGACAGGCCCTGCCACCATCTTTCACTGATGTTCCACAGACCGGTGAGTGGGCGGGAGCCAGCCAACCAACCAGGCCTTCTCCAACAGCCCCTACAGGCCCTCCTTCCATCTTTAACTGACATTCCACTGACCAGTGAGTGGGAAGGAGCCAGCCAACCAACCAGGCCTTCTCCGACAGCCCCTGACAGGCTCTCCCGCCATCTTTCACTGATGTTCCACGGACCGGTGAGTGGGCGGGAGCCAGCCAACCAACCAGGCCTTCTCCGACAGTCCCTGACAGGCCCTCCCGCCATCTTTAACTGATATTCCATGGACCGGTGAGTGGGCGGGAGCCAGCAAACCAACCAGGCCTTCTCCAGCAGCCCCTGATAGGCCCTCCCGCCATCTTTAAGTCACATTCCACTGACCGGTGAGTGTGCGGGAGCCAGCCAACCAACCAGGCCTTCTCCAATAGCCCTTGACAGGCCCTCCCGCAATCTTTAACTGATATTACACTGACCGGTGAGTGGGCGGGAGACAGCCAACCAACCGGGTCTTCTCCAACAGGCCCTGACAGGCCCTCCCGCCATGTTTAACTGATGTCCCAGTGACTGGTTAGTGGGCGGGAGCCAGCCAGCCAACCAGGCCTTCTCCAACAGCCCCTGACAGGCCCTCCCACCATCTTTCACTGATGTTCCACGGACCGGTGAGTGGGAGGGAGCTAGCCAACCAAACGGGCCTTCTCCAACAGGCCCTGACAGGCCCTCCCGCCATCTTTAACTGATGTTCCACTGACAGGTGAGTGGGCGGAAGCCAGCCAATGAACCAGGCCTTCTCCGACAGCCCCTGACAGGCTGTCCCGCCATCTTTAACTGATGTTCCATGGACCGGTGAGTGGGCAGGAGCCAGCCAACCAACCAGGACTTCTCCTACAGCCCCTGAAAGGCCCTCCCGCCATCTTTAACTGATATTCCACGGACCGGTGAGTGGGCGGGAGCCAGCCAATCATCCAGGCCTTCTCCGACAGCCCCTTACAGGCCCTCCAGCCATCTTTAACTGATATTCCACTGAACGGTGAGTGGCAGGGAGCCAGCGAACCAACCGGGTCTTCTCCAACAGCCCCTGACAGGCTATCCTGCCATCTTTAACTGACATTCCATTGACCGGTGAGTGGGCGGGAGACAGCCAACCAACCGGGCCTTCTCCGACAGACCCTGCCAGGCCCTCCCGCCATGTTTAACTGATGTCCCAGTGACTGGTTAGTGGGCGGGAGACAGCCAACCAACCAGGCCTTCTCCGACAGCCCCTGACAGGCCCTCCCGCCATCTTTCACTGATGTTCCACGGACCGGGGAGTGGGCGGGAGCCAGCCAACCAACCAGGCCTTCTCCGAAAGCCCGTGACAGGCCCTCCCGCCATCTTTCACTGATGTTCCACGGACCGGTGAGTGGGCAGGAGCCAGCCAACCAACCAGGCCTTCTCCGACAGCCCCTGACAGGCCCTCCCGCCATCTTTAACTGATGTTCCACTGACCGGTGAGTGGGAGGGAGCCAGCGAACCAACCAGGCATTCTACGACAGCCCCTGACAGGCTATCCTGCCATCTTTAACTGACATTCCATTGACCGGTGAGTGGGCGGGAGACAGCCAACCAACCGGGCCTTCTCCGACAGACCCTGCCAGGCCCTCCCGCCATGTTTAACTGATGTCCCAGTGACTGGTTAGTGGGCGGGAGCCAGCCAACCAACCAGGCCTTCTCCAACAGCCCCTGACAGGCCCTCCTGCCATCTTTAGCTGATGTTCCACTGCCCGGTGAGTGGGCGGGAGCCAGCCAACCAACCAGGCCTTCTCCGACAGCCCGTGACAGGCCCTCCCGCCATCTTTAACTGATGTTCCACTGACCGGGGAGTGGGAGGGAGCCAGCCAACCAACCGGGTCTTCTCCAACAGCCCCTGACAGGCCCTCCTGCCATCTTTAACTGATATTCCATTGATCGGGGAGTGGGCGGGCGCCAGCCAACCAACCAGGCCTTCTCCAACAGCCCCTGAAAGGCCCCTCCGCCATCTTTAACTGATATTCCACTGACCAGTAAGTGGGCGGGAGCCAGCCAATCAATCAGGCCTTCTCCAACAGCCCCTGGCAGGCCCTCCCGCCATCTTTAACTGATGTTCCACGGACCAGTGAGTGGGCAGGAGCCAGCCAACCAACCAGGCCTTCTCCGACAGCCCCTGACAAGCTCTCCCGCCATCTATCACTGATGTTCCACTGACCGGTGAGTGGGAGGGAGCCAGCCAACCAACCGGGTCTTCTCCAACAGGCCCTGACAGGCCCTCTCGCCATCTTTAACTGACATTCCATTGACTAGTGAGTGGGCAGGAGCCAGCCTATCAACCGGGTCTTCTCCAACAGCCCCTGACAGGCCATCCTGCCATCTTTAACTGATATTCCATTGACCGATGAGTGGGCGGGAGACAGCCAACCAACCGGGCCTTCTCCAACAGGCACTGACAGGCCCTCCCGCCATGTTTAACTGATGTTCCAGTGACCGGTGAATGGGCAGGAGCCAGCCAACCAACCAGGCCTTCTCCAACAGCCCCTGACAGGCCCTCCTGCCATCTTTAACTGATGTTCCACTGACCGGTGAGTGGGTGGGAGCCAGCCAACCAACCAGGCCTTCTCCGACAGCCCCTGACAGGCCTTCCCACCATCTTGAACTGACATTTCACTGACCAGTGAGTGGGAGGGAACCAGTCTGCCAACCAGGCCTTCTCCAACGGCCCCTGACAGGCCTTGCTGCCATCTTTAACTGATATTCAATTGACCGGCGAGTGGGCGGGAGCCAGCCAACCAAGCAGGCCTTCTCCGACAGCCCCTGACAGGCCCTGCCACCATCTTTCACTGATGTTCCACGGCCTGGTGAGTGGGCGGGAGCCAGCCAACCAACCAGGGCTTCTCCAACAGCCCCTACAGGCCCTCCTTCCATCTTTAACTGACATTCCACTGACCAGTGAGTGGGAAGGAGCCAGCCAACCAACCAGGCCTTCTCCGACAGCCCCTGACAGGCTCTCCCGCCATCTTTCACTGATGTTCCACGGACCGGTGAGTGGGCGGGAGCCAGCCAATCAACCAGGCCTTCTCCGACAGCCCCTGACAGGCCCTGCCACCATCTTTCACTGATGTTCCACGGACCGGTGAGTGGGCGGGAGCCAGCCAACCAACCAGGCCTTCTCCAACAGCCCCTACAGGCCCTCCTTCCATCTTTAACTGACATTCCACTGACCAGTGAGTGGGAAGGAGCCAGCCAATCAACCAGGCCTTCTCCGACAGCCCCTGACAGGCTCTCCCGCCATCTTTCACTGATGTTCCACGGACCGGTGAGTGGGCGGGAGACAGCCAACCAACCAGGCCTTCTCCGACAGCCCCTGACAGGCCCTCCCGCCATCTTTCACTGATGTTCCACGGACCGGGGAGTGGGCGGGAGCCAGCCAACCAACCAGGCCTTCTCCGACAGCCCGTGACAGGCCCTCCCGCCATCTTTCACTGATGTTCCACGGACCGGTGAGTGGGCAGGAGCCAGCCAACCAACCAGGCCTTCTCCGACAGCCCCTGACAGGCCCTCCCGCCATCTTTAACTGATATTCCACTGACCGGTGAGTGGCAGGGAGCCAGCGAACCAACCGGGTCTTCTCCAACAGCCCCTGACAGGCTATCCTGCCATCTTTAACTGACATTCCATTGACCGGTGAGTGGGCGGGAGACAGCCAACCAACCGGGCCTTCTCCGACAGACCCTGCCAGGCCCTCCCGCCATGTTTAACTGATGTCCCAGTGACTGGTTAGTGGGCGGGAGCCAGCCAACCAACCAGGCCTTCTCCAACAGCCCCTGACAGGCCCTCCTGCCATCTTTAGCTGATATTCCACTGCCCGGTGAGTGGGCGGGAGCCAGCCAACCAACCAGGCCTTCTCCGACAGCCCCTGACAGGCCCTGCCACCATCTTTCACTGATCTTCCACGGACCGGTGAATGGGCGGGAGCCAGCCAACCAACCAGGCCTTCTCCAACAGCCCCTACAGGCCCTCCTACCATCTTTAACTGACATTCCACTGACCAGTGAGTGGGAAGGAGCCAGCCAACCAACCAGGCCTTCTCCGACAGCCCCTGCCAGGCCCTCCTGCCATCTTTAACTGATGTTCCACAGACCAGTGAGTGGGAGGGAGCCAGCCAACCAACCAGGCATTCTACGGCAGCCCCTGGCAGGCCCTCCCGCCATCTTTCACTGATGTTCCATGGACCGGTGAGTGGGCGGGAGCCAGCCAACCAAACAGGCCTTCTCCAACAGCCCCTGAAAGGACCCTCCGCCATGTTTAACTGATATTACACTGACCGGTGAGTTGGCGGGAGCCAGCCAATCAACCTGGCCTTCTCCATTAGCCCCTGCCAGGCCCTCCCGCCATCTTTAACTGAAGTTCCACGGACCAGTGAGTGGGCGGGAGCCAGCCAACCAACCAGGCCTTCTCCGACAGCCCCTGACAGGGTCTCCCGCCATCTTTCACTGATGTTCCACGGACCGGTGAGTGGGCGGGAGCCAGCCAACCAACCAGGCCTTCTCCGACAGCCCGTGACAGGCCCTCCCGCCATCTTTGACTGATATTCCACTGACCGGGGAGTGGGAGGGAGCCAGCCAACCAACCGGGTCTTCTCCAACAGCCCCTGACAGGCCCTCCTGCCATCTTTAACTGATATTCCATTGATCGGGGAGTGGGCGGGCGCCAGCCAACCAACCAGGCCTTCTCCAACAGCCCCTGAAAGGCCCCTCTGCCATCTTTAACTGATATTCCACTGACCGGTAAGTGGGCGGGAGCCAGCCAATCAATCAGGCCTTCTCCAACAGCCCCTGGCAGGCCCTCCCGCCATCTTTAACTGATGTTCCACGGACCAGTGAGTGGGCAGGAGCCAGCCAACCAACCAGGCCTTCTCCGACAGCCCCTGACAAGCTCTCCCGCCATCTATCACTGATGTTCCACTGACCGGTGAGTGGGAGGGAGCCAGCCAACCAACCGGTTCTTCTCCAACAGGCCCTGACAGGCCCTCTCGCCATCTTTAACTGACATTTCACTGACCAGTGAGTGGGAGGGAACCAGTCTGCCAACCAGGCCTTCTCCAACGGCCCCTGACAGGCCTTGCTGCCATCTTTAACTGATATTCAATTGACCGGCGAGTGGGCGGGAGCCAGCCAACCAAGCAGGCCTTCTCCGACAGCCCCTGACAGGCCCTGCCACCATCTTTCACTGATGTTCCACGGCCTGGTGAGTGGGCGGGAGCCAGCCAACCAACCAGGGCTTCTCCAACAGCCCCTACAGGCCCTCCTTCCATCTTTAACTGACATTCCACTGACCAGTGAGTGGGAAGGAGCCAGCCAACCAACCAGGCCTTCTCCGACAGCCCCTGACAGGCTCTCCCGCCATCTTTCACTGATGTTCCACGGACCGGTGAGTGGGCGGGAGCCAGCCAATCAACCAGGCCTTCTCCGACAGCCCCTGACAGGCCCTGCCACCATCTTTCACTGATGTTCCACGGACCGGTGAGTGGGCGGGAGCCAGCCAACCAACCAGGCCTTCTCCAACAGCCCCTACAGGCCCTCCTTCCATCTTTAACTGACATTCCACTGACCAGTGAGTGGGAAGGAGCCAGCCAATCAACCAGGCCTTCTCCGACAGCCCCTGACAGGCTCTCCCGCCATCTTTCACTGATGTTCCACGGACCGGTGAGTGGGCGGGAGACAGCCAACCAACCAGGCCTTCTCCGACAGCCCCTGACAGGCCCTCCCGCCATCTTTCACTGATGTTCCACGGACCGGGGAGTGGGCGGGAGCCAGCCAACCAACCAGGCCTTCTCCGACAGCCCGTGACAGGCCCTCCCGCCATCTTTCACTGATGTTCCACGGACCGGTGAGTGGGCAGGAGCCAGCCAACCAACCAGGCCTTCTCCGACAGCCCCTGACAGGCCCTCCCGCCATCTTTAACTGATATTCCACTGACCGGTGAGTGGCAGGGAGCCAGCGAACCAACCGGGTCTTCTCCAACAGCCCCTGACAGGCTATCCTGCCATCTTTAACTGACATTCCATTGACCGGTGAGTGGGCGGGAGACAGCCAACCAACCGGGCCTTCTCCGACAGACCCTGCCAGGCCCTCCCGCCATGTTTAACTGATGTCCCAGTGACTGGTTAGTGGGCGGGAGCCAGCCAACCAACCAGGCCTTCTACAACAGCCCCTGACAGGCCCTCCTGCCATCTTTAGCTGATATTCCACTGCCCGGTGAGTGGGCGGGAGCCAGCCAACCAACCAGGCCTTCTCCGACAGCCCCTGACAGGCCCTGCCACCATCTTTCACTGATCTTCCACGGACCGGTGAATGGGCGGGAGCCAGCCAACCAACCAGGCCTTCTCCAACAGCCCCTACAGGCCCTCCTACCATCTTTAACTGACATTCCACTGACCAGTGAGTGGGAAGGAGCCAGCCAACCAACCAGGCCTTCTCCGACAGCCCCTGCCAGGCCCTCCTGCCATCTTTAACTGATGTTCCACAGACCAGTGAGTGGGAGGGAGCCAGCCAACCAACCAGGCATTCTACGGCAGCCCCTGGCAGGCCCTCCCGCCATCTTTCACTGATGTTCCATGGACCGGTGAGTGGGCGGGAGCCAGCCAACCAAACAGGCCTTCTCCAACAGCCCCTGAAAGGACCCTCCGCCATGTTTAACTGATATTACACTGACCGGTGAGTTGGCGGGAGCCAGCCAATCAACCTGGCCTTCTCCATTAGCCCCTGCCAGGCCCTCCCGCCATCTTTAACTGAAGTTCCACGGACCAGTGAGTGGGCGGGAGCCAGCCAACCAACCAGGCCTTCTCCGACAGCCCCTGACAGGGTCTCCCGCCATCTTTCACTGATGTTCCACGGACCGGTGAGTGGGCGGGAGCCAGCCAACCAACCAGGCCTTCTCCGACAGCCCGTGACAGGCCCTCCCGCCATCTTTGACTGATATTCCACTGACCGGGGAGTGGGAGGGAGCCAGCCAACCAACCGGGTCTTCTCCAACAGCCCCTGACAGGCCCTCCTGCCATCTTTAACTGATATTCCATTGATCGGGGAGTGGGCGGGCGCCAGCCAACCAACCAGGCCTTCTCCAACAGCCCCTGAAAGGCCCCTCCGCCATCTTTAACTGATATTCCACTGACCGGTAAGTGGGCGGGAGCCAGCCAATCAATCAGGCCTTCTCCAACAGCCCCTGGCAGGCCCTCCCGCCATCTTTAACTGATGTTCCACGGACCAGTGAGTGGGCAGGAGCCAGCCAACCAACCAGGCCTTCTCGGACAGCCCCTGACAAGCTCTCCCGCCATCTATCACTGATGTTCCACTGTCCTGTGAGTGGGAGGGAGCCAGCCAACCAACCGGTTCTTCTCCAACAGGCCCTGACAGGCCCTCTCGCCATCTTTAACTGACATTCCATTGACTAGTGAGTGGGCAGGAGCCAGCCTATCAACCGGGTCTTCTCCAACAGCCCCTGACAGGCCATCCTGCCATCTTTAACTGATATTCCATTGACCGATGAGTGGGCGGGAGACAGCCAACCAACCGGGCCTTCTCCAACAGGCCCTGACAGGCCCTCCCGCCATGTTTAACTGATGTTCCAGTGACCGGTGAATGGGCAGGAGCCAGCCAACCAACCAGGCCTTCTCCAACAGCCCCTGACAGGCCCTCCTGCCATCTTAAACTGATGTTCCACTGACCGGTGAGTGGGTGGGAGCCAGCCAACCAACCAGGCCTTCTCCGACAGCCCCTGACAGGCCTTCCCACCATCTTGAACTGACATTTCACTGACCAGTGAGTGGGAGGGAACCAGTCTGCCAACCAGGCCTTCTCCAACGGCCCCTGACAGGCCTTGCTGCCATGTTTAACTGATATTCAATTGACCGGCGAGTGGGCGGGAGCCAGCCAACCAACCAGGCCTTCTCCGACAGCCCCTGACAGGCCCTCCCACCATCTTTAACTGATATTCCACTGACCGGTAGGTGGGCGGGAGCCAGCCAATCAACCAGGCCTTCTCCAACAGCCCCTGACAGGCCCTTCTGCCATCTTTAACTGACACTGCCATGACCAGTGAGTGGGAGGGAACCAGTCTGCCAACCAGGCCTTCTCCAACAGCCCCTAACAGGCCCTCCCGCCATCTTTAACAGACATTCCACTGACCAGTGAGTGGGAGGGAACCAGTCTGCCAACCAGGCCTTCTCCTTCTGCCCCTGACATAGCCTCCTGCCATCTTTTACTGACATTCCACTGACCAGTGAATGGGCGGGAGCCAGCCAACCAACCAGGCCTTCTCCGACAGCCCCTGACAGGTCCTCCCGCCATCTTTCACTGATGTTCCACGGACCGGTGAGTGGGCGGGAGCCAGCCAACCAACCAGGCCTTCTCCAACAGCCCCTGAAAGGCCCCTCCGCCATCTTTAACTGATATTCCACTGACCGGTAGGTGGGCGGGAGCCAGCCAATCAACCAGGCCTTCTCCAACAGCCCCTGCCAGGCCCTCCCGCCATCTTTAACTGATGTTCCACGGACAAGTGAGTGGGCAGGAGCCAGCCAACCAACCAGGCCTTCTCCAACAGCCCCTGACAGGCTCTCCCGCCGTCTTTCACTGATGTTCCACGGACCAGTGAGTGGGCAGGAGCCAGCCAACCAACCAGGCCTTCTCCGACAGCCCGTGACAGGCCCTCCCGCCATCTTTAACTGATGTTCCACTGACCGGTGAGTGGGAGGGAGCCAGCCAACCAACCGGGTCTTCTCCAACAGGCCGACAGGCCCTCCTGCCATCTTTAACTGATATTTCATTGACCGGGGAGTGGGCGGGAGCCATCCAACCAACCAGGCCTTCTACGACAGCCCCTGACAGGCCCTCCCGCCATCTTTAACTGATATTCCATTGACCGGGGAGTGGGCGGGAGCCAGCCAACCAACCAGGCCTTCTCCGACAGCCCGTGACAGGCCCTCCCGCCATCTTTAACTGATGTTCCACTGACCGGTGAGTGGGAGGGAGCCAGCCAACGAACCGGGTCTTCTCCAACAGGCCCTGCCAGGCCCTCCCGCCATCTTTAACTGATGTTCCACGGACCACTGAGTGGGCGGGAGCCAACCAACCAACCAGGCCTTCTCCGACAGCCCCTGACAGGCCCTCCCGCCATCTTTCACTGATGTTCCACGGACCGGTGAGTGGGCGGGAGCCAGCCAACCAACCAGGCCTTCTCCGACAGCCCGTGACAGGCCCTCCCGCCATCTTTAACTGATATTCCACTGACCGGTGAGTGTGCGGGAGCCAGCCAACCAACCAGGCCTTCTCCAATAGCCCTTGACAGGCCCTCCCGCCAACTTTAATTGATATTCCACTGACCGGTGAGTGGCAGGGAGCCAGCGAACCAACCGGGTCTTCTCCAACAGCCCCTGACAGGCTATCCTGCCATCTTTAACTGACATTCCATTGACCGGTGAATGGGCGGGAGACAGCCAACCAAGCGGGTATTCTCCAACAGCCCCTGACAGGCCCTCCTGCGATCTTTAACTGACAATGAGTGGGCGGGAGCCAGCCAACCAACCAGGCCTTCTCCAACAACCCCTGACAGGCCCTCCCGCCATCTTTAACTGACATTCCACTGACTGGTGAGTGGGCGGGAGACAGCCAACCAACCAGGCCTTCTCTGACAGCCCCTGACAGGCCCTCCCGCCATCTTTAACTGGTATTCCACTGACCGCTGAGTGGGCAGGAGACAGCCAACGGACCAGGCCTTCTCTGACAGCCACTGACAGGCCCTCCCGCCATCTTTAACTGACATTCCACTAACCGGTGAGTGGGAGGGAACCAGTCTGCCAATCAGAACTTCTCCAACAGCCCCTGACAGGCCCTTCCGCCATCTTTAAATGATATTCCACTGACCGGTAAGTGGGGGGGAGCCAGCCAACCAACCAGGCCTTCTCCAGCAACCCCTGACAGGCCCTCCCACCATGTTTAACTGATGTTCCAGTGACCGGTGAGTGGGCGGGAGCCAGCCAACCAACCAAGCCTTCTCCAACAGCCCCTGACAGGCCCTCCCGCCATCTTTATCTGATGTTCCACGGACCGGTGAGTGGGCGGGAGACAGCCAACCAACCAGGCCTTCTCTGACAGCCCCTGACAGGCCCTCCCGCCATCTTTAACTGGTATTCCACTGACCGGTGAGTGGGAGGGAGCCAGCATACCAACCAGGCCTTTTCCAACGACGGCTGTGAGGCCATCCTGCCATCTTTAACGGACATTCCCCTGTCCGGAAAGTGGGAGGGAGCCAGCCAACCAACCAGGCCTTCTTCAACAGCCCCTGACAGGCCCTCCCGCCATCTTTAACTGATATTACACGGACCGGTGAGTGGGCGGGAGACAGCCAACCAACCGGGTCTTCTCCAACAGCCCCTGACAGGCCATCATGCCATCTTTAACTGATGTTCCACGGACCGGTGAGTGGGCGGGAGACAGCCATCCAACCAGGCTTTCTCCGACAGACCCTGCCAGGCCCTCCCGCCATCTTTAACTGATATTCCACTGACCGGTGTGTGAGCGGGAGCCAGCCAACCAAACAGGCCTTCTCCAACGATGGCTGAGAGGCCCTCCGCTATCTTTAACTGACATTCCACTGACCGGTAAGTGGGAGGGAGCCAGCCAACCAACCAACCAGGCCTTCTCCAACAGCCCCTGACAGGCCCTCCAGCTATCTTTAACTGACATTCCACTGACCAGTGAGTGGGAGGGAACCAGTCTGCCAACCAGGCCTTCTCCTTCTGCCCCTGACAGGCCCTTCTGCCATCTTTAACTGACACTGCCATGACCAGTGAGTGGGAGGGAACCAGTCTGCCAACCAGGCCTTCTCCAACAGCCCCTAACAGGCCCTCCCGCCATCTTTAACAGACATTCCACTGACCAGTGAGTGGGAGGGAACCAGTCTGCCAACCAGGCCTTCTCCTTCTGCCCCTGACATAGCCTCCTGCCATCTTTTACTGACATTCCACTGACCAGTGAATGGGCGGGAGCCAGCCAACCAACCAGGCCTTCTCCAACAGCCCCTGACAGGCCCTCCTGCGATCTTTAACTGACAGTCCATTGCTCAATGAGTGGGCTGGAGCCAGACAACCAACCAGGCCTTCTCCAACAACCCCTGACAGGCCCTCCCGCCATCTTTAACTGACATTCCACTGACTGGTGAGTGGGCGGGAGCCAGCCAACCAACCGGGCCTTCTCCAACAGCCCCTGCCAGGCCCTCCCGCCATCTTGAACTGACATTCCATTGACCAGTGAGTGGGCAGGAGCCAGCCAACCAACCGGGTCTTCTCCCAAAGCCCCTGACAGGCCATCCTGCCATCATTAACTGACATTCCATTGACCGGTGAGTGGGCGGGAGACAGCCAACCAACCGGGCCTTCTCCGACAGACCCTGCCAGGCCCTCCCGCCATTTTCAACTGATGTTCCACTGACAGGTGAGTGGGCGGGAGCCAGGCAATCAACCAGGCCTTCTCCAACAGCCCCTGCCAGGCTCTCCCGCCATCTTCAACTGATGTTCCACTGACCAGTGAGTGGGAAGGAGCCAGCCAACCTACTGGGCCTTCTCTAGCAGCCCCTGACATGCCCTCCTGCCATCTTTAACTGATATTCCATTGACCAGTGAGTGGGAGGGAAACAGTCTGACAACCAGGCCTTTTCCAAGGGCCACTGAGAGGCCTTCACGCCATGTTTAACTTACATTCCACTGACCGGTGTGTGAGCGGGAGCCAGCCAACCAAACAGGCCTTCTCCAACGATGGCTGAGAGGCCCTCCGCTATCTTTAACTGACATTCCACTGACCGGTAAGTGGGAGGGAGCCAGCCAACCAACCAACCAGGCCTTCTCCAACAGCCCCTGACAGGCCCTCCAGCTATCTTTAACTGACATTCCACTGACCAGTGAGTGGGAGGGAACCAGTCTGCCAACCAGGCCTTCTCCTTCTGCCCCTGACAGGCCCTTCTGCCATCTTTAACTGACACTGCCATGACCAGTGAGTGGGAGGGAACCAGTCTGCCAACCAGGCCTTCTCCAACAGCCCCTAACAGGCCCTCCCGCCATCTTTAACAGACATTCCACTGACCAGTGAGTGGGAGGGAACCAGTCTGCCAACCAGGCCTTCTCCTTCTGCCCCTGACATGCCCTCCCGCCATCTTTAAAACTGGTATTCCACTGACCGGTGAGTGGGAGGGAGCCAGCATACCAACCAGGCCTTTTCCAACGACAGCTGAGAGGCTCTCCCGCCATCTTTAACTGACATTCCACTAACCGGTGAGTGGGAGGGAACCAGCCAACCAACCAGGCCTTCTCCGATAGCCCCTGACAGGCCCTCCCACCTTCTTACCTGATATTCCACTGACCGGTGAGTGGCAGGGAGCCAGCCAACCAAACGGGTCTTCTCCAACAGCCCCTGACAGGCTATCCTGCCATCTTTAACTGACATTCCATTGACCGGTGAGTGGGTGGGAGACAGCCAACCAACCGGGCCTTCTCCAATAGGCCCTGACAGGCCCTCCCGCCATGTTTAACTGATGTTCCAGTGACTGGTGAGTGGGCGGGAGCCAGCCAACCAACCAGGCCTTCTCCAACAGCCCCTGACAGGCCCTCCCGCCATCTTTAACTGATGTACCACGGACCGGTGAGTGGGCGGGAGACAGCCAACCAACCAGGCCTTCTCTGACAGCCCCTGACAGGCCCTCCCGCCATCTTTAACTGGTATTCCACTGACCGGTGAGTGGGAGGGAGCCAGCATACCAACCAGGCCTTTTCCAACGACGGCTGAGAGGCTCTCCCGCCATCTTTAACTGACATTCCACTAACCGGTGAGTGGGAGGGAACCAGCCAACCAACCAGGCCTTCTCCGATAGCCCCTGACAGGCCCTCCCGCCTTCTTACCTGATATTCCACTGACCGGTGAGTGGCAGGGAGCCAGCCAACCAAACGGGTCTTCTCCAACAGCCCCTGACAGGCTATCCTGCCATCTTTAACTGACATTCCATTGACCGTTGAGTGGGTGGGAGCCAGCTAACCAACCAGGACTTTTCCACATCCCCTGACATGCCCTCCTGCCATCTTTAACTGACAGTCCATTGAGCAATGAGTGGGCGGGAGCCAGACAACCAACCAGGCCTTCTCCAACAACCCCTGACAGGCCCTCCTGCCATCTTTAACTGACATTCCACTGACTAGTGAGTGGGCGGGAGACAGCCGACCAACCGGGCCTTCTCCAACAGCCCCTGACAGGCCCTCATGCCATCTTTAACTGACATTCCACTGACATGCTGAGTGGGCGGGAGACAGCCAACCAACCGGGTCTTCTTCAACAGCACCTGACAGACCCTTCTGCCATCTTTAACTGACACTCCATTGACCGGTGAGTGAGCGGAAGCCAGCATACAAACCAGGCCTTCTCCACCGACTGCTGAGAGGCCCTCCTGCCATCTTTAACTGACATTCCACAGACCAGTGAGTGGGAGGGATCCAGTCTGCCAACCAGGCCTACTCCAACAGGCCCTGACAGTCCATCCTGCCATCTTTTTTAAAAAAAGTAGTCTTTATTTGCATTTTTATTATTTACAGATAAAAACTGGGGGTGCCGGGTAGGGGGGGTGGGAAAGGGAGGGTGGGGGATTTGGGAGGGGTGATTGAGGATGTGCGAGGTGTGCAGGGAGGGTGGTTAAAAGGTGTGAATTTTCACGACTGCTCGGAGGGGGTGGTGTGATTATTTTTTTCCTTCTCCCTCCTTTTCTTCTTGTAATATTTCTTCATTTGTCTCTTCTCTGGATCCAGTTGGATTGTTTCTTTCTTAGTTAATTCTTCTCAATAAGTTACATAATTTACTTTATATTTAGAAAATTCTCTACTTTATTCCAATCAGTTTCCTTTCTTGGTCTTCCTTGTTGTTTGGCCAATAGATAGGTCAGTCTATCAATGTTTTAATTTCTGCTACCTTTATTAGCCACTCTTCAATCGTAGGGCCTTTATTCTGTCTCTAGTATCTGGCATACACTATTCTGGATGCTGTTGAAAGATATGTTAATATCTTTTCATCATTCGATCCTGCTTGAATTTTGGATATGTTCAATAAGAATATTTCTGGCAATTTGGGGAGGTTGTTGCCTAATATTTTTTGAGTAAATTCTTGAATCTTATTCCAAAATTCCCTTACAATTTTACATGTCCACCACATATGGTGGTACGTTCTTTCTGCCTCTCCACATTTCCAACACTTTGTGCTATTATTTTTGTTTATTGATCCTAATTTACTGGGGGTGAAATGCCACCTATATAGCATCTTCAGCCAATTTTCCTTCTAACTGTAGGAGTAAGTGAATTTGATTTTTCTATCCAACAATCTTCCCATTCTTCCATTAATATGCTCCTTCCAATATTTTTAGCCCATTTAATCTTACTGTTTTTTACTATTTCTGTTTCAGTATTCCATTCATTTAAAGATTTATAGATTTTGGAGATAGTTTTATCGTCCGAGGTCCAAATTCTGTCCCAGGCATTCTCTTTTTCCATAAAACCATGTCTCTTGTCCTTATTAAAATATTCCTTTAGTTGCCAATATTGTAGCCATGTAAGATTACTATATTTATTTTTTATTTCTTGTTGTGATAGTAGTTCGTATTTTTGTCCTTCTTTCTTTATTATTTCATCATATCTGGGCCATTTCGTCCAACCAAGACGAGAAAGCCATCTGGGGGTCCTATTATACATTCTTATTTTGTATTTATTCTTAGTGTTAATAAGCGATGATCTGAGGAAGTGATTATTAAAAATTTTCTCTTTTTTAATTTTCTCATACCAAATGTATGAGTGCCAGCCAGTGCAAAGACCCCATCCTTCCAAATTTAATAATTTCCTGTTTTTTTAAGAGTATCCAATCTTTTATCCAGATTAAATTGCTAGCTTCATAATATAATTTTAAATCTGGCATCGCGAAACCCCCTCTTCTCTTGTCGTCGACCAAGTTTTTCATTTTTATTTGTGGTTTTTCCCCCTGCCAAATAAATCTGCTTAAAACTTTGTTCCAATCTGTAAAGCATTTATGAGTTCTCAAGATGGGGAGACATTGGAATAGAAACAGCATTCTTGGGAGGATGTTCATCTTCACAGATGCTATTCGGCCTAATAATGATAATTTCTGTGTCTTCCAATTCTCTAGGTCCTTTTTTATATTTTTCCAATTAATTTCATAATTATTCTTTAATAGTTGTGAGTTCTTTGCGGTGATATTTATTCCTAAATACTTGATTTTTGAGGTGATTTAGATGGTTTGCTATTTGGTCTTGTTTTTTCTTTATTATATTTTTTGGGAGAGCTTTGGTTTTGGTCGTATTGATTTTTAGGCCTGCTACGTCTCCATATTTCGAAATGGCTTCAAACCATTTTTTGCTATTGTTTCCGGGACCTTCGATAATACAAACAATATCATCTTCATAAGCTCTCACCTTATAGCTTGTGCCTTGAATATTTGCTCCTTTGAGGTCTTTATTTTCTCTGATATTATTTAAAAGTGACAATTATTTCTAGTGATATTATGAAGATAAGGGGTGATAAGGGGCAACCTTGTCTTGTACCTTTTCTAATTCTTATTTTTTCAATATCTTGCTGGTTAATTGAGATTTTTGCAGTTTGATTTTGATAAATTTTAAAAGTGATGCCCCATGTCTAATTCCTCTATTAATAATTTAAAGAAATCCCAATTGATCCTGTCAAAGGCTTTTTCTGCATCTATAGCCAAAAATAATACCTCCTTCTCTATGTTTACATCGTAGTATTCTATTAGGTCCAGGATGATACGTACGTTGTCTTTGAAGTGTCTATTTGGGAGGAAGCCTACTTAGTCATCTTTTATCCAATTCCTTAGGAAGTTTTTCAGTCTCTCAGCTAGAATACTTGTAAAGATCTTATAGTCAACGTTGAGCAGAGAGATTGGCCTATAATTTCTTATATCCTCTGGGTTTGTGCTGTCTTTATGTATTACTGAAATTTGGGCTTCTTTCCAGGATTCGGGTATTGGTCGTTGTTCTCTTATATTATTCATTATTTTCTGTAAGTGAGGGGTTAATTCTTTTTCGAATGTCTTATAATATATCGCGGAAAAGCCATCTGGGCCTGGGGCCTTGTTTGCATCTAGCTTTCTGATAGCATTCTGGATTTCTTTTTCCAAGATTTCCTTATTGAGGGCTTCCCTTTCATCTTCAGAATTTTTTTGTAGTCTAGATTTCCCTAAATATAAATTGATTTTTTCCTTCTCTATTTGGTCTTTCTCGTATAATAGACTATAATAATTTTTAAATTGCTTCCGGATGTCTTCTTCTGAAGTGAAGTACTCCTCTCGTACTTTAATTCTGTTTATGTATGTTGCTTCTTTTTTCCTTCTCAGTCTTCTAGATAGCCATCTCCCTGGTTTGTTGGCGTTCTCAAAATGTAGTTGTTTAATATATTTTAGTTGGTTTGCTCTGTTTTCTAATTCCAAATATTCTCTATTCTTCTGTTTCAGAGTTAACTCTTTAAGTAATTTTTGGTCTTTGGGGTTAACTTTCAATTTCTTTTCTGTTTCCTCAATTTGTGTCATCACTTCCTTTATTTGCTCTTGCTTCCTCCTTTTCCTTCTAGCCCCCTGTTGAATGAAATAACCTCTCATCGTTACTTTACTTGCCTCCCATATTATATGATATAGGATTTCTTGATTACTGTTCAGTTCAAAGAATTCTTTAATTATTTTTTTTATTTCTTTCAATGTCTTCTTTATTTTTAAGTAAGTTCCCATCTAGCCTCCACTTCCAGTTTTTCTTGGTTTGATTTATTACTAACGCTAAAGGGCAATGGTAAAATTCCAGCCTTGGTAAAATTCTAACTCTTTTAATTTTTGAAGTTAATGAATTCGATGTCCAGATCATGTCTATTCTCGACCAGGACTTGTGCCTGGCCGAGTAAAACGTAAAATCTCTTTCATCTTCATGAAATAATCGCCATGTGTCTTGTAAATTAATTTCTTCTTTTAAGACTTTGAAAGCTTTTAGTAGGGTTCCGTTGTATTTCCCTTTTCTCTTTCCTTTGTCTTCACTTTTATCTTTTATGCTGTTTAGTATTCCGTTAAAATCTCCCATTATAATCAAACTATCAAATTCCTTGTCCATAATTAATTCTTTCAATGTTTTTATAAAAGATGATTTTGTTTCATTTGGCGCGTAGATATTGCAAATTAAAATTTTCGAATTTTCTATTGTAGTTGTAACCCCAACCATCCTCCCTTCTGTATCTCTGAAAGCTAATTGTGCTGGGAATGTGTTATTTATATATGTTACTACCCCCCTTTTTTTCTTTTTATCTAAGGAGTAGTATTCTTGTCCCAGGCCTCTTTGTTCCAAGTATTTTGCTTGGAGTTTGCCTGGGCTGTGGCGCAGGCGGGAGAGCAAGCCAGCTGCAATTAACTGCAATGAATCACTCTGACCAGGAGGTCATGAGTTCGAGGCCCGCTCGGAGCCTATGTTTGTCTTGTCTTTGCTCTGTGTTAAAAGGCATTGAATGGGGGGAAACTTCCGGTTTGGGCGAATGGCGGAGAGACGGGTCTACTGGCAGCTGCCGGTGGATCAGCCCTTCCCGAAGCGATTGGGTAGAGCCTAGCTCCCTCTCTCTAGCGCAATCAGCAGCGGGAGACAGCGCAACCCGGGGTGCCAACCGACGGCCTCAAAAGGGGCCCCCTCCTCAAGAGGGGGTGCCTTAAAAGGTCCGGATAGGCACCGTAGGGTACGGCGGATCGCGGGCGGGCGAACCTGGGCACAACAGGTCCTATCTCCAGCCGCCCACCTCTTTTAAAACTCATAGGAACAAGGGGTAAACAAAGGTGGAGAGAGAGGAGAGAACGGGACGAGAGAATTCGAAAGGAGCGAGAAAGGAGTCAGAGCAGCGGCAACGGTAAGAACCCCGTTCTGTCATACCCCTTACTGCTCAAGATTTCTATAGAAAAATACAATCCACTCAAACTTACAGAGACCCTTCCCCCCCAAACCTGAGCCCAGACCCAGTCCAACCCCCAAACCGAAAACCAAAGACGGGAGGTCCGAGCTTCTCCCCCCCCCCAGATGGAGGAGGAGGGGGTGAGACCGTAAGGGCTTGAGCTGGGCAGCAGGAGGAACAGGAGGAACAGGACGACAAAATGGCGGGGAAGAGTTTAAAAAGCTAACTGACCTTGAATACGCCTTCTCCCTTTCCCAGAAGGACAGGGGGGTGTAAACCCAAGATAGTCCTGACTAGGACCAGTCTCCAAGGCCACCCTCAAGGCCTTCGGGGCGGTTCAAAAGGAAAAAAGGAAGAAGAAGGGGGAGAGAAGAGGGAGGGAGGAGGAGGAGGAGGAGGAAAGAAGGAAAAAAACTCCCCCCCCTCAGAGAAAGAAAGGTACCAGTACGTGCACTGCGTGGAGACGTAACCACGCGAAGACGCACGCCGGCAGCGCAAGCCACAGGAAATCAATCGAATCAAAAGGGGGTGGAGAATACAAAAAGCAAAGGAAGCGAGAGAGAACAAAAAGCGCAGAAGCCTCAAAGAGTGGAAACCAGGAACGGAGGGCAAACCAAGGGAATTAATTGAGGCAACAAAGTAATAAAACTAAAGCTTCCAGAGGAGACGAAAGACACAAACAATAAGGGAAAAAAAAGAAGAAAAAGAAAAGGATAAAGGATAAGAAGGAGGAAGAGCAAAAGGCAAACCAGACTTTAGGGCCAACTTGGAATAAACCTAGAAACGTTACATCTGCCAAGCGGAAGAAATATAATACTAAATTAATCAATCAATTAAAAACTAATCAATTCAACCTGATCCAGATAACCAATCAACTTGAAAATATTGTTGTCTAGAAGGTTCTATAAAATTAAATTAAATTTAATAGAAGGTTCTATTAAATTATATATAACCTATATAATCAATTGTCTTCCCCTGCTCCCCCCTCTCCCCTGCCCCCCCTCCCCCCCTTTTTTTCCCCAATATCACTCTTCTTTTCATCTCTATACTTATTCATCATTTTAAATATTATTATTGTCTTCACTACTCCCTCCAGTCACCATTCAACAAAACTCCGGGTCAGTGATCCCCTCGAATGATAGATATATTAAATATACTCCAAGGGAGTAAAAACAAGAAGATGGACAGGGATCCTTCGAATGGAAAACCAATAAGAAGGGCTTCACTCTCAGAACAAATTAGTCTTAGAGACATCATGAGAGAACTCCAGAAGATGCAAGAGACTCAAAGTATGTACCAAAAAATATCTCAAGAACAACTATTAGATTTCAAGAATGATATGCAACAAGAACTAGGAACGATGAAAAAAGAGATCCACAATATCCAACAAGAGATTAAGGAATTGAGACAAGAAAGAACAGAACTGAGAACAGAAATGAAGACCAGAATAGAACAAACAGACTTAAAGGTTGAAAACATAAAAGCAAAAAGTGCAAAATTAGAATTAAGACAAGACAGATTGGAAACCAAGGAATTAGAATTTCAACTAAGATACCGGAACATAGTAGAAGAGAAAAACGAAGACATAAGACAAGTAATCTCAGAAATTACGGCCCAAATACTAGACTGTTCAAAACAGGAGGCGGAAGACGGCATAGACAGAGGCTACAGAACAAGCACTAGATACGCAAAAAGGTTCAACATACCAAGAGACATCATCGTGAGATTCGTAAAAAAATCTACAAGAGATGAAATTCTGAGAAAGAGTCATGAAAAAACGTTTACATTCAAAGACAAAAGTATAGTGGTCTTAAAAGAAGTACCTTATACAGTTCTACAAAAAAGGAAAAAATACACTAATTTAACAAGAGAGTTAAGGATACGTCAAATTAGATACAGATGGGAACAAGAAGAAGGATTGACAATCTTCTACAAAGAACAAAGATGGAAAATAGAAACAGAAGAAAAAGCCAATGACTTTCTCAGAATACTGGAACGAAGCAATAAAAAAGAAAAAGAACCGGACACTGAACACAAAGAGAAGAAAAAAAGGCTTCGATCGAACTCCCCGGAAAAGACAAGCTTGGAATTAGACAGAGAGTTGGAACAACTTTTCCAATCAAAGGAAACAGAACATAAAAAAACTCAAGAGGAGGAAATCTGCGTTGAGCACCAAAAACTTTAGATGGACAGAGTACTTATCTAACAACGTAAACGGGATAAACTCACCAAAAAAAAGAAACAAAATATTTCACAAAATAAAAAAAGGGAACTACGATGTGGTGGCCATTCAAGAATCACATATTGCACAAAAACACGGGAATTTTTTGATTAGGCCGGAGATTGGGAAAGAATACTATTCGTCTGCAAAGCAAAAAAAGAGAGGGGTAGCTATCTACATTAAAGAAGGACTTTCCTCGAAACTAGCATTTAAGGATAAAGAGGGCAGAATAATAGGAGTCCTAATAGACATCCAAAACACTAAACTCCTAATATGCAGTGTATATGCGCCTAACAACTCAAAAACAAATTTCGCCAGGGAACTCAAAGAACATCTAATGAAACAAGAATTCGGCAATCTAATAATACTGGGTGATTTTAACGCAGTTACTGACAGAGAACAGGACAGAACACAAACCACAAAATCCAAAAAAACAAACAAAGTTGGAAATCTTCCCCAGTCGTTAAAAAACATCCAGAAAGAATACGATCTGCAAGATACGTGGCGAGTCCATCACAAAGGAGAAAAAGACTACACTTTTTATTCAGCTAGTCAAAAAAGCTGGTCCAGAATTGACATGGTATGGACTTCAAAATCCCTGACATCTAAAGTAAAGTCGATAAAAATACTACCCAGATCAACCTCAGATCATTGTGCAATTGAATTAATATTAAACCACAGGAAGAAAACCCAAAGATGGAGATTAGACGACAATATACTTAAAAAAGAAGAGGATATAACAAAATTTAGGAAAATATTAACAGAATATTTTGAATTAAACTCCACAACCGACATTACAGAACAAACACTCTGGGACGCGGGAAAAGCAGTAATGCGTGGATATTTCTTGCAACATGCTGCACGGAAAAACAAATTAAGAAAATCAAAAGAACAAGAGTTAGAAGCAGGAATAAGAGAAGCAGAACAATTATGGAAGAGAGAACCGGAAAATAATAAACTAAGACACAATTTAGAAACGTTACGAAAGCAAAGAGATCTTTGGGAACAAGAAGAAAGAGCGAAACAGTTAAAATACATAAAACAATACCACTTTTGTAATGCCAACAAGCCAGGCAAGTGGCTAACGAGGAAACTGAGGAAAAGGAAAGAAAAGTCGTATATAAATATTATAAAAACGAAAGAAGCAACTTTTACAAAGGAAGAAGACATATCGAACCAATTCAGAATTTTCTATAGCAACTTCTATAAGCGAGAAAACACGGAAGAAGAAGAAATCAAGAAGTTTTTAGACCAACAAAACCTAATCAAGACTACAGAAGAACAAAAAAGTGTCCTGAACAAAGAAATCACGGTCCGAGAAATTAAAGATGCAATCCACAACTTAAACCCGCAGAAGGCGCCAGGTCCAGACGGCCTGACCGCCGCATATTATAAACAGATATTAAACAGATATGGCAAACAGACTGAAGGATTTCTTAAAATCATGGATAAAAGAAGAACAATCTGGATTTCTACCACACAGAAAAATAAGTGATAACACAAGAGCTATTTTGGACCTAATTGAATATTATGAAGAGCAAAAACAGAAAGAAGTACTATTTCTATCATTAGACATAGAAAAGGCATTTGATAGTGTAAATTGGCTTTTTCTTAAAACATTATTAAAAAGGATAGATATTGGGCCTCAACTACAGAATGCAATAGAAACAATTTATGACACTCAGGAAGCTAAAATATTAACAAATGGACTAGAGTCGGAGAACATTGAGATTCAGAGAGGAACCAGACAAGGATGCCCTCTGTCACCCCTTCTTTATATATTGGTCATGGAACTACTTCTAAACAACATCAGAGAAGATGAAAGCTTAAAGGGCGCCGAAATTCAAGGATACAAATACAAATGCAGAGCGTTTGCAGATGACATGATGTGTATCATCGAAGACCCGATCAACACAACAGAAAAGTGGATAAAAAGAGTGAAAGATTATGGAGAACTATCAGGGCTCAAACTAAATTTAGATAAAACCCAAGCAATAACGAAAAATATGACTGAAATCAGACAAAAAAGTTTAATAGAAAAAACAGGACTAAAAATAACAACGAAGATGAAATACCTGGGAATCTACATATCAGCAAACAACAACCATCTTATAAAACACAATTACGATTGTAAGTGGAAAGAAATAAAGAAGGATCTTAACATCTGGAACAACCAAGGACTATCTTTACTAGGGAGAATAGCAGCGATAAAGACTTATATACTTCCGAAGATGCTATTCTTATTCCAAAACTTACCTATAATTAAGACCCTAAAACCCTTCTCCGAATGGCAGAAAGACATATCAAAATTCATATGGCAGGGACGAAAGCCAAGGATAAAGCTCAAAAACCTCACAGATGATAGAACTAGAGGTGGAATGAACCTTCCAAACTTACACTTATACTACGAGGCCTGTGCGTTATCATGGGTCAGAAACTGGTTGTTTCTTAAGAGTAAGAAAATTTTAAATTTAGAAGGCTATAACCTCAAATCAGGCTGGCACATCCACACATGGGGCACTCCAGATAGAACCGAAATGAGAACCTTCAAGAACCACACCATAAGAGACTCCCTGAATAAGATCTGGACGAAATATAAAAACAGGATGTTTCCAAAAACCCCTCTGTGGCTCTCGCCTTTAGAAGTAACCCTGAAGTATCACCGAAGAAAATCGAATTGGCCTACGTATAAAGATATTATAATAAGACACGATAATAACTACTTTCTAAAATCTCAAGAAGAAGTACAAAAAGTATTCCCGCAAATAACATGGCTACATTACAGGCAAATAAAAGAACGATTCAACAAGGATAAGCAAATAGGATTCATGAATAAAGACTCAGATTGGGAAAAAAATTTGGATTCCGAAAATAAGACGATCACAAAGATATATAAAAAGCTACTGGAATGGGATACCGAAACAGAGCACGTAAAGACATGCATGACCCAATGGGCAAGGGATTTTGGAAGACCAATCCTGTATGAAGAATGGGAAAGGATATGGAATAAAAATGTAAAAACTTGCTACGCCTCGGATCTGAAAGAGAACCTGTGCAAAATGATGTACAGATGGTATATAACACCGAAAAAGCTAGGGTATTACAAGAAGGAAATTTATACAAAATGCTGGAAATGTCATGAACAAGAGGGGAACTTTTTCCACATGTGGTGGACGTGTATAAAAACAAAGAAGTACTGGAAAGAAATTCACAAAGAATGTCAAAAAAGAGATCCCATTTAAACCAGAATTATATCTCTTAGGCCTGACAAATATAAAATTAGAAATAAATGACGAAAGGATGCTAAACTTCTTAGTTACAAGTGCTAGAATTGTATTTGCCAGATTATGGAGACAAAGCCAAATACCAACGACGGACGAATGGTTAGTAAAGATATGGGACATAAAAAATATGGATAAACTAACTTATCTAATGAAGAAACAACAAGGGAACCCAATAAAAGAAACGGTCTGGTCCAAATTTGAGGATTACATAAGGCAAAGAAAGGAACAAACAGAGAATATACACTAAGAAATAACTTAACGGACAAAAAATGAGGAAAACACCTAAGGATGAACAGGACAATCTAAATGAGTGGAAATGGAAAACCGCTAACGGAAACTGGCACAGTATACTAAAGAAGAAATCTCACTCCCACTCTAATCATCTTACTCACTCCCTCGTTCCCTTCCCCCTTCCCTCATTGACCCTGCATGAAACCCCTTCCCTCTCACACCCTCCCCCGAGACAGCCCCCCCTCTTCCCTAATGTCTGATTACCCCCTCTCAGTTTTAATCAATGTATTAAAAGAAACAAATAAAAAGTATATAAAAAAATAAAAAAATAAAAGGCATTGAATGTTTGCCTATATGTGTAATGTGATCTGCCCTGAGTCCCCTTCGGGGTGATAAATGCTGTAAATAAATAAATAAATAAATAAATAATATGGGTTTCTTGTAATGAAATTACATCGTAAGCATTTTTTAAAATTCTATTAAATATTTTATTGCGTATACAAGTTGAATTTAGACTATTAACATTGTTGCAATACAGTTTCAGTTGTCTCTTCATGCTTTGCCTCCTTCATTTTCACTCTCCATTTGACTCTCTTCCTCGTCTATTTCCTCTTCTCTTCTGTTGCCACTTCGTCGTCTATCCCTCCCAACGCTGAAAAGTCTTCTCTCTCCCCTAATTTTATAGAAGAAGGGCTCAGAATCGTGTCTTTCCTATTCTGTAGTATTGTTCTCGATCTCTTTTTTCTCTCTTGTATCCTTTTTGGGTCTTCACTTTCTCCAATATCTTGTTTTTCCATATCTCCTTTCAATCTTTTATAGAAGGCTTTTGCCTTTTCTTCGGATGCAATCCAATATTTTTGCTCCTGATAGGTCGTCATTAGTCCTTCTGGTCTTTCCCATCGGAACCTGATATTAAGTTTTTTTAGTTCCTCTACCAAAAATATGTATTTTCTTCTTCTGTTTATTACTTCATTCGGAAATTCTTTCAATATGGTTATCTTCTTCCCTTTATAAATTGTTGGTTGACCACTATTCATTCTAAGTATTTCGTCCCTGAATGTCTTCTTTGTGAAGTTCACAATTATGTCTCGAGCCGTTTTATTTCTTTTTGTAAAATTTGTGTTTATTCTATGTACTCTGTCCATCTTGTCTTCTACTTCCTCTTCTGAACATTGAAGAAGATTAGATGATATCTCCGTCATTATTTTTCTTATATTATTATTATTATTATTATTATTATTATTATTATTATTATTATTATTATTATTATTATTATTATTATTATTATTATTTTCCTTTGGTTCTTCCCATACATTCCTAAATCTTAGTTGGAACTCTAATTCTTTAGCTTCCATCCTTTCTTGTTTTTCTTCCATTTTGTTATTTTTGAATTCTAAAGCTTTAACCTCTTTTTGGAGCTTCTCAAGCGCTTTCTTGAGTTCTTTTTTGTCGCTTTTCAGATTTTTCAATTCCTGATTCAATACACTTATATCCTGTTTCACTTCTTTTAATTCTTCTTTTATCTCTCTCTTAAAATCTAACATTTGTTCTTGCGCTATTCCTTTAGAATAGTTTCCATCATTTCTTTATTTTGAATGTCTTTGGAAATTGACGCTCTCTTCTGAAAACCTCTGTTATCTTTCAGATCTCTCTCTCTTAGTTTATATGCCATCTTCCTCTCTTGTTTGGGGATGCCTCTTTTATTATCTTTTTATCTCCGTCTGTCCTGAAACGTTTGAAGATTTCGTATCAAATTTGTTATTATTATTGTTATTGTTAGTATTCTTTTAACTAATATATTTCCTGAAAGAGGGGAGGAATAAAAGTTTTTTAAAAAAAGGGGGAGAACGTTGGTGATAGTAGACTCTCTTTGACAGTAGATGACTACTATTTGTATAAGGCCTAGGGATTTTGTAATTAAATTTTTATTTATTATAGTAATAGTAGTATTTAATATTTCTTTCTAATTCTTCTGCTGAAATTCTTCTATTACCCACCTTTAACGTAGGTGAAGTAACTCTCTAACTTCTTCTTCAGTTATTGTTTTATCTGCTATCACTGTTTTTCCCCTCTAATTCTTAATGCAGATCCAAAGTGTTTTTCTTCCCCTCTATTGAAGGATCTTACCGCCTATTTGAATCAGGATGTCAGGATGATCAGTCCAGTATGGGCAGTCTAGGATTTCCTTGTTTATTTCCTTGTTTATTTTCTTAAACCTGCGATCGCATCAACTTTTGCCTCCGTGTTCGCGTTTGTAGGACCGTAATCGTGTCCGCTCGCATTGGCAGCCTCTCACTGTGGTTCGCAGACTCGCAATAACTGCTTTTTCTTCAGAGACTTCCTGCACTCCACAAGGGGGAGCAGGTCTCGCCTCTTCTCGCGTCTCGGAGCGTTCCTCCTCCCGTCTCCATCATGAATGACAGCGACGCCTCCCACGCCCTGTGTGCGCCGGCTCGTAATTCCTCCTTCCTTGTCAATCTCTCCAGACTTGGCAATTACCAGGGCAACCAAAGGCAGCGTCTCCAAGGTCAAGTCTTTGTGTCCTTATAGCGCCATTTCCCCCCTCTTCTTCCCTCTGAGGGGTTCTCCTTTTTCCCTCCTGTTTGGTTTTGGCCTTTATTATTATTATTATTTAGAAGGGGGAAAGCTTGAACTTAAAATTAGACCCAAGCCTTCGCCCTATCTATTTAGATGTTGTATATATATTGTTGTTTGCTTGCTTCCCTCTTAGTTCCGATTTTCTGGAAACAGAGGTTGATCTTAACCAAATCTAAGGCAAAGAAAAGTCAAATGAAGCACTCTTACCGCCTTCGCAGTTCCCTCTCTTGAGAGCCGTCTTGTACTTATAGTAAATTCTTGTGCTTTTTAAAAATGTGTGCGGCCGGAGAAGATGTCGGGACAAGTCCCGTCCGCCTAATCGCGACTCGCCCTACCCTATGGCACATTTCCCAGACCTTTTTAGGGGTCCCCCCTTGAGGAGGGGACCTCTCTATAGGCCGTCGGGTGGCGCCTTGGGTTACACTGTCTCCCCGCTTCTGTCCGCGGAGGAGAGGGAGCTACAGCTCTACCCAGTCGCGTAGAAGGCTGATCCGCTGGCGGAGCTTCAGCAGGTATGACTCACCGCCATCAAGCACACACCGGAAGTCAGGTCGTCCTGCCATCTTTAACTGATATTCCACTGACCGGTGAGTGGGCGGGAGCCAGCCAACCAGCCAGGCCTTCTCCAACAGCCCCTGACAGGCCCTCCCGCCATCTTTAACTGACATTCCATTGACCAGTGAGTGGGAGGGAACCAGTGTGCCAACTAGGCCTTCTCCAACAGCCCCTGACAGGCCCTCCTGCCATCTTTAACTGATATTCCACTGACCGGTGAGTGGGCGGGAGCCACTCAACCAACCAGGCCTTCTCCAACGGCCACTGAGAGGCCCTCCCACCATCTTTCAGGCTGTGATAAGGCTTTTTATCACTTTCACAGAAAACTGAAAACATGTTCTCATTTGTGAACAAAGATCAATCATTCCATTGGTCTAAGCTGGTTTTCATTGGCTGTCTCTGTCTCTAACAACCAGGAAGACAAACGTGGTATCAAATAAAGGCACAATTATGCTTTCATGTCTCTGACCCTGACTGTCTTTTTTGGGTTGTCTTATCTGCTTTTCTGTTTCAAGTACAGACTTCAAGTGGTTGGGAAACTAGGGAGTGCTAGCTAGCCAATTACACTCTGAAGAGTTTTATCCTTGAAAGTAATCACCTCTCTGTGGCAACTCTTTCTCCAAACATCAGTATTTTTCTCAAATAAAGGTCTCTGCAAATAGGACATATGGCAGTAAATCGGGATATATGGGACTTCCAGTCATTGAAAAGCATCACAAAAAATTACCTTTTAAAAGTTGGTCTCCCTCAGTCCCAAACACCTGGAGGGAGGGCCAAAGTTAGCCCATGCCTGATCTACACAGTAGAAATGATGCAGTTCAACATCAAGGTAATTGCCATGTCTTATGTACAGTGTTCACATAATAATACCTTGCTATTTGTCTCATTTGAGAGAACTTATCCCCCAGATTTCACTGTGGATACTTTGGGGGAAAAAACCAGTTCGTTGCCAGGATAATTTTTTAAAAAATGGAACATACACAATTTGCAGGCAGGCTGCTCCCAAGTGGTGGATTGTAAGCCTTAAAATGCTGTGAATCTTACACAATCAACCAAAGTGCCTTCATTTTTTATGTCTCAGTTCTTTTGTATCATACCTTTCCATTGAACTCTGCACATAAAAAACCAAATAAGGGCTGGTTCTTAATTAATGAGGAAATTTCATTCTAATCCATCAACCAAATTACTAAATAAAAGGAAAAAAAATACGCCAACACTGAATTAGAAAGTATTTAATATGCATCACATCACACAGTGACAGGAATGTATGAACGGAAGCTATTTCCATCTGATATATACATGCTTTTCTTAAAAAGGTTTTTCTATTATTCTTTTTATGAGTCAACGTCACAGAACAGAAAGAGAAATGCAATCTGTGTCCATCTAATAGCTGTGGTAGAAGAGCTGTATAATTATTCCTCCACATTTGAGGCTTTGACTTTTGTGGATTAGATTGTTTATGGGTTTGATTAACAATATTCCCTTTAGGAATCTCTAGATCTTCTAATGCACTGCCTCTTAAACTCTGGGTCCCTTTATCTCAATTTTGGAGTGACAAAAATTAGCAACAGCAAAATGTTTCTCAACACTATCCATTTATACGCATCTGTTAGCAACATGGTGCAGTGTTTACAGCGGACTCTGCAGAAAATGCTTCAGCTGTACTTCATAAAAAGGAAATCAGCCTGTTTAGCAAGCCTTGCAAATGCTGATTTATTATCAGTAAATGTTTGAATTTTATGCCTATATATATTTGGGGTCATATAAAAATTTCTCAGGTAGAAAGGGATTGTGAGTGGAAAAAATGTTTAAGAAGCCCTGCTCTAGTGTGACTTTATGGTCAGCTTCCATCAAAGGACCTAGAGATTCCTAGATATGACATTTCTTTAGACATGTGTGGGTCTTCCAATGTAATTTTAAGGTCAGGTTCAGGTAGAAATTATTCACAGTCACACCATTCCTAATAGCCTCAGCCTCAGCCACTTAAGCGGGGGAAAGGATAGGGCCTGAGGCTGTTAGGAATTGCGGGAGTTGAACTCCAAAACACCTGGAGGGCCAAAGTTTGCCCATGCCTATTCTAACCCCAGCGAATGTGGAAGGTGATTGTATTTCATCCAAAATCATCAGATTTAACAATTCACTTCTTGCTTAATCTCTGATATTATACACTGATTCTCCTGTGACAAGTCCTTTATGGGGCACAAGAGAGACACACCGTCCGAAGCCATTTCGACACTCCATGAAAGTATAGGCTTTTCAACTCCAGTGTGGATTCTCAGGTGCCGGTTGAGATCCGCTTTCCTGTAAAAGCTCTTCCCGCACTCGGGGCACCGGTAGGGTCTCTCTCCTGTGTGGACCCTCTGATGTGAGGTCAGAGTCGCCCGCTGCCTGAAATGCTTCCCGCACTCCTGGCATTTGTAGGGTTTCTCTCCTGTGTGGATTCTTTGGTGCCGGAGAAGGTTCTGCTTGTCACAAAAGCTCTTCCCACAGTCCGAGCAGTTGTAGGGCTTCTCTCCCGTGTGGATCCTTTGGTGGGAGGTGAGGTTCACCTTGTGGCTGAAGTTCTTTCCACATTCCAGGCACTTGTACGGTTTCTCCCCGGTGTGAGTTCTCTGGTGGCTAATAAGATGCGACCGGTCGTAAAAACGCTTGCCGCACTCGGAGCAACTGTACGGCTTCTCTCCTTTGTGCATCCTTTGGTGGGCCGTGAGGATGAAGCTGCGGTGGAAGCTTTTCCCACAGATCGAGCACTTGTACGGCTTCTCCCCGGTGTGAATTCTCTGATGGAGCCGGAGGTGAGGGATCTGGCTGAAGTTCTTTCCACATTCAAGGCATTTATATGGTTTCTCATCGATGTGTGCTCTCCAGTTAAGGTCTGATCTGTGGCTGAAGCTTTTCCCAAACCCTGGGCAGACATTCCTCCTTCTTACCCTCTGTTTTTCTGGCTGGATTGGGGTTTCACCCTGGGAATGGACTGATTTATTTCTCAACCTCTCTGTTTGGTTTCCTTCTTTCTCTTTTGGTCCCTTTTGGTTTATGAGAGTTTCTTCATTCTCCTGATGTGTGTTTTCCCCAGGTGATGTAACATCATCTATTCAATTGAAATAGAAAAATAAAACATTCAATGAGCCCAAATAATGAAATTAATAACACTTGCCAACACACATTTTGGTGTCTCAAATGTTAGCCCTGTTTCTAGGTATATTTGACCTGCTGATTTCAAAAATGGGACCAGTTTCCCTCTATTAGTTCTAGTTTTTGAGATATAATAATAATAATAATAATAATAATAATAATAATAATAATAATAATAATAATTTTTTATTTCTACCCCGCCACCATCTCCCCAAAGGGGCTCAGGGCAGCCAACAAAATATAGCAAAGTGCTGCACATAGATACAGTAGAGTCTCACTTATCCAACACTCGCTTATCCAACATTCTGGATTATCCAACACATTTTTGTAGTCAATGTTTTCAATATACCGTGATATTTTGGTGCTAAATTCATAAATACAGTAATTACTACATAGCATTACTGCGTGTTGAACTACTTTTTCTGCCAAATTTGTTGTTTAACATGGTGTCTTGGTGCTTCATTTGTAAAATCATAATCTAATTCGATGTTTAATAGGCTTTTCCTTAATGCCTCCTTATTATCCAACATATTTGCTTATCCAACATGCTGCCAGCCCGTTTATGTTGGATAAGTGAGACTCTACTGTAATACATAAATCTGAAACAATAAAAACCACAGAATTACAACCACACACATACATACATACATACATACATACATACAGAACATATGCCATCTACCAGTCGCCATCTGCTTGCCCATAGAAAACCATGATAACCATGGCTAAGAAACTAGAGCTGATACGGTCTATCCAATGCAATTTTCTAAATCAGTGCCCAAATAACCCCAGGAACAGGCCTGAAAACCAAGACATCAACAATTTTTGTTGAGCTGTGTAATAATTGTTGTTTATTTCTTTTCAGCTGCCCCCAAAGACTTGAAGTTGGGTACAGCAGGTATGGGCAAACTTCAGCCCTCCAGGTGTTTTGGACTTCAACTCCCACAATTCCTGGTGTCAGGCCTTAAGCAACTTGCATGGACACTGTACATGCTGTAAATTATGTTAGAAAGTTGCTTTATAGCAACCCATCAAAATGTTAACTAAATACACACCCAGAAAAGCTGCATTCTTGGAAGTTTCCTCCACAGCAGCCATGCATGAAGCTTTTTGGTCTGGATTTATAGGAGGCCCCTCTTCTTCCATGAAGCACACAGCCATCTTTTCAAAAGATGCAGGACCCTGAAAGAAAAAGAAAAAAAATTACTTATTTTGTAAGTCAGTTCAGGGATGCCATGGAAACTTCCCTCATTCATTCATAAATCTAAGAATGGAAATTTCCAATGTAAGCAAATGACATCTTCACCCAAGGGTACCAAAACAATGTTTGATGACAATGTAATCAAGTTAAACCACCTTATCAGCCTCAACTACACCAAAGAGTTAATGTAGATTGACACTACGTTAACTGTCATGGCTCAATGCTATGAGAGGGCCTTCTCTGCCCTTTGGCAGAGAAGGCTTAAAATCTTGTAAAACTACAACTCCCTGGATTATAGGCAAAGCTTACCAAAACATCTAGTTATTTTCTACAAAAAGTCAATAAATGTTTAGTAATTTCATCATATAACATTATTACCCTCATTACCCGGTTTACATGTCTGAAATTTTAGCCAAAAAAATTAATTACTATATCTTAACTCTTACCAAAAAGGAATCATCCCACTGTAAGTAGAGTGGGAAAGGCAAAAGATTAGTTTCCCTCAGAAGAACCTAAACAAAAGCAGCAGCACCTCTATTCTCTCTGCTATGTTTCTGCTTTGGGGTTTTTTGGATATCTGGATGGCCTCTGAGGAATGATTTTCCCTTTCCATTGAATGACCCTCAATGTATGAATGTGTCATATCAAAATCCATAATTTTGACCCCAAAACCTGACCTCGACTTATATATGTCAACTTATACTTGAAAACATGCGGTGATCTTTATCAGCTAACACTATTCATCAAAGGCTTATCTTGTTCTCCAAATCCATGTTTCAGGCAATACTAATACTTATACCCCACCAAAATCTCCCAAACGGGACTCAGGGCGGCTTACATATGGGACAAATGCCCATAGACACAAATACAAACAACCCACCAAAGAAAAAAAAAAGTTAAAATAAAAAATAGTAAAAAATAACAGTTAAAAACACAACTTCAATAAAACGTAAGAATATAAAACAGCCTCATAAACAATACTCAGCAAAACTAGTTGTCATATTTCAATGGGCATGGTCAGGATATACAAGGGCAGGGCAAGGGGTAGTGCATTGATAGGGCCGGGTGTTGGATAAAGTGAAGATAGCAGAATATTCTTGTGGAACCTAAGACTGGGCATTTGTGACTAGGGACTAGGCGTTATTAAAAGCAAGCTGAAACAACCAACTTTTCAGGTCCCTACAAAAGGTGGACAATGTTGGGGCTCGTCTAATTTCCCATGGGAGGGAGTTCCAAAGCTGGGGGGCCACCACCGAGAAGGCCCTCTCTCTCGTCCCCACCAACCACGCTTGTGATGGTGGCGGGAGTGAGAGGAGGGCCTCCCCAGCAGATCTTAATATTATTATTATTATTAATAATAATAATAATAATAATAATAATAATAATAATAATAATTTATTTTTATAACCCTCCTCCATCTCCCCGAAGGGACCCGGGGCAGCTTACATGGGGACCAAGCCCAAAATACAAAAAATAAAAACACATAACAGTATCATAAAAACAATTAACCACAGAATAAATGCCTCAAAAATACATCAATAAGCACTGAAGAACCAAGCAGTGGGACAAATAAAATTGTAAGGGAAAGGGCTTGTGCAAAAGGGAAAGGAGATGCGGTCTTGAAGATAAGCAGGACCCGAACTGTTTAAGGCTTTATAGGTTATAATCTGCACTTTGAATTGGTACCATAAACTTGTTGGCAGCCAGTGGAGCTGCTTTAACATCACAAATACAATAGCCCTTTCAGATCTGTGATTTCAACCAAACATGAACTATCAAATCCTGCATTAAGTTGTGGAGACACTGATAAGCTGAAGAATGCACATTCATTTCATCACAATTTATTACTCATGATCATCCAATACTTTTTGTATCCACATGGGTTCTGGAACGAACCTATGTGGATACTGCAGGCCCTTTGTGATAAATTATTTCCTTTTTATAATATACTAGCTTGGGGACCCGGCGATGCCCGGGTCATTTGAGAATGATATTATTTGTCTTTTAATGTTATGTATTGTTTTTGAAGTGGGTGAACTACAATTCCCAGAATCGTGGCTGAATCCTCCCCGAACCCTGCCAGTATGATAAGTTGGCCATTTTGGGTGTGTGTACCAGGTGTGCTGCAATACTCTCTGGATGGGGTGAACTACTGCAACTTCCAGATTCCCGGGGCAATTGCCCCAAAATATCTATCAGTATCCACAGCAGGCAATATTCAGTCTGTGTTCCAAGTTTGGTGTAGATTCGTCATTGGCTGGGTTCAGTGGTGTTTGGATGAAGGTGAACTACAACTCCCGAAATCAAGGCCCCTTCCCAGAAATACCTGCAGTATGTTCAGTAGGTCATGAGGCTTCTCTGTGTGAAGTGTGGTCCTAGTGCATTGTCAGTGGGGGTGAGTGTTTATCTGGCTGCAGGTGAACTATAACTCCCTTTTTTCCAAACTTGTCCAATATGTTGTATTGGTTATGGGGCCTCTGTGTGCCAAGTGTGATGGTCATTCATTGCAGATGAACTATAAATCCCAGTACCTACTACTCCTTAACTTCCAGTCCAGTTCCCCTCCAAACCCACCAGTAGTCAAATCTGGGCATATCGGGTATGCATGGCAAGTTTGGCCGAGAGCCATCATTATTTGGGTTCATAGCGTTCTGAGTGTAGGTGAACTACAACTCCTCTAAATTCCCCAGTAGGAGTGACAGTGCTCTGACTTGATGCAGGGCGAACTACAACTTCCACCCTGTGGAGTCAATCCCCCAAAATCCTCCAGTAAGTTTAGTTGCAGCTTAATTCTACTCTGTTTGTTATGCAGAGAGATTGAAAAGAAAAGGGCACTGGGCGGGGCCATGCAAATTCCACAGCAATGGAGAACCCTGGAATGCCTGCCTGTGGTGGAAGAAAAAGCAAAATCTAGGATGAAATGGTCCCCAAATGAAAGCATTCCTTGGGTGGTGGGCTGTAGTGTTTGGGAAGGACATTGGCAGGGACTGGGCTACATGTTCATGGTGCTCGCTGTAACCGTAATGTCAGTGGAAAAGAGTGACTTGCTAGATTCTTAACCCTGGGAACTATAGCCTATTTGTGGAGGCCGGAGGCTGTCCGTGTGAGCAGACATCCGTGCCACATACACACATACGGGTTTTCGCTTTTATTATGGATTTAGATTTAGATTAGATTAGATAGATTTAGATTTAGCTAGATTAGATTTAGATTAGATTTAGATGTGTGTCTTCTCTCTGCATGTTTCTCTCAGAGTCCTCCCCTACCTGAATTGGTTGTGCCACCGTTGTATCAGCTCCATGCCAAACAGGCGATGCTTTGGAGGGCACCTGTGTTGTCATTCCGTTGCCTGGAAGGGAGTCAAAGAAGATGAGAACAAAATATTTCACAACATTCCTTCCAGATGGTCACATGGCTGCCCTGTTCTGCCATCAATGGACACAACAGCAGTGTCTAGCTGCTCAAATAGAGCTTCATGGCCGGCTATGAGCAGCAACATGGAGGGCAAGGCAACAACTCAACCGGGCCAATCTAGGCAACTACCATGGCTTTCAGCATGTTTGCCCATGCCTGATCTAAATGTTTAGGGCAGACATTATAGGAGAAGGTGATCCTGTAGGCAACCCTGGACCCAAGAGTTAATAACCAACCAAAATGATAAAAAATAATGCTGCCAAAAACCCCCAGATAACATAAATATAATATACACATGACTCATGAGTTAAACACCTGTCAAAATAAAACATATGGATTTTAATGGGTCTACTCATTAAGTATGGCTCGGTCAGGACATAGCCCAGCAAACTGGAACCTCTCTCTGCAAAGTTTACAGTGCTTACAAACCCAGTGCAGATAAATCTTTCCCTACCGTGTGATGTGTTGGGAGCTTCATCGTCCTGGGTTGTTCCTCCAAAGAGAAGTTTATCAAAGGTGGTCTGCGAACACTTCAAAACAAATGCGGTCATTGCTAATAGTCAACACGGATTTACCAAAAACAAGTCATGCCAGACTAATCTGATCTCTTTTTTCGATAGAGTTACGAGTTGGGTCGATACAGGGAATGCTGTGGATGTAGCGTACCTGGATTTCAGTAAGGCCTTCGACAAAGTCCCCCACGACCTTCTGGCAAACAAACTAGTAAAATGTGGGCTAGACAAAACTACGGTTAGGTGGATCTGTAATTGGCTAAGCGAACGAACCCAAAGGGTGCTCACCAATGCGTCGTCTTCATCATGGAAAGAAGTGACAAGTGGAGTGCCGCAGGGCTCTGTCCTGGGCCCGGTTCTGTTCAACATCTTTATTAACGACTTAGACGAAGGGTTAGAAGGCACGATTATCAAGTTTGCAGACGACACAAAACTGGGAGGGATAGCTAACACTCCAGAAGACAGGAGCAGAATTCAAAACGATCTTGACAGACTAGAGAGATGGGCCAAAACTAACAAAATGAAGTTCAACAGGGACAAATGCAAGATACTTCACTTCGGCAGAAAAAATGGAAATCAAAGATACAGAATGGGGGACGCCTGGCTTGACAGCAGTGTGTGCGAAAAAGACCTTGGAGTCCTCGTGGACAACAAGTTAAACATGAGCCAACAATGTGATGCGGCAGCTAAAAAAGCCAATGGGATTCTGGCCTGCATCAATAGGGGAATAGCGTCTAGATCCAGGGAAGTTATGCTCCCCCTCTATTCTGCCTTGGTCAGACCACACCTGGAATACTGTGTCCAATTTTGGGCACCACAGTTGAAGGGAGATGTTGACAAGCTGGAAAGCGTCCAGAGGAGGGCGACTAAAATGATTAAGGGTCTGGAGAACAAGCCCTATGAGGAGCGGCTTAAAGAGCTGGGCATGTTTAGCCTGCAGAAGAGAAGGCTGAGAGGAGACATGATAGCCATGTACAAATATGTGAAGGGAAGTCATAGGGAGGAGGGAGCAAGCTTGTTTTCTGCTGCCCTGCAGACTAGGACACGGAACAATGGCTTCAAACTACAGGAAAGGAGATTCCACCTGAACATCAGGAAGAACTTCCTCACAGTGAGAGTTGTTCGACAGTGGAACTCTCTCCCCGGGGCCGTGGTGGAGGCTCCTTCCTTGGAGGCTTTTAAGCAGAGGCTGGATGGCCATCTGTCGGGGGTGCTTTGAATGCGATTTCCTGCTTCTTAGCAGGGGGTTGGACTAGATGGCCCATGTGGTCTCTTCCAACTCTACTATTCTATGATTCTATGATTCTATGAAAGGTGATGGATGGATCTTTCACCTGCTTAGAGAAATTAGCCATGCCTTCTGCACAGGCCTCCTGCACATAAAATAAAAACCAGGATGACTAGAAGCAAATAACATTTTTTTTAGCACTGCAACTCCCAGACTCCCCTTGTAGGTATGCTGGTGGAAACATTCTCAGAGTTGTAGAAGGGAGATAAACACATAACTATCTCCGTCCCTGCCCAAATTCTGTCTCAAAGGACACAATGCAGAGGAGTTAAGAAGGAAAGCATTTCAGAGATTAGAAGCGCCAGTCCCTGTAATGCTGTATCCCCCCTGGCACTGTTCACTCCTTACGGGGAGCCAAAATGACTTTGGGAAGCCATCTGAAGGTAATGCCTTTCCTAATTTGAATGAAGTATTATGGCCCTCCAGATCTTCTTCAACTGCAACCCCTACTAATTGTGAGGCATGCTGGAAATGGAAAGCTGAAGCTCATAGAATCACAGAGCTGGAAGAGACCACAAAGGCCATCCAATCCAACTCGCTTCTGCTATGCAGAAATACACAACCAAAGCATTCTCAACAGAGGGACATCCAGCCTCTATTTAAAAACTGCTCCACCACATGCCAAGGCAGGATATTCCACTATTCAACAGCTCTTACCATCAGGAAATCATTTCTAATATTCAGGTGGAATCTCTCCCATTGGTTTGAAATCCTTGCTCCATGTCCTTTTCTCTGGAGCAGCAGAAAACAATCTGGAGCCCACCTCATTATGGCTGCCTTTCAAATCTTTAAACAGGGCTTTCATGTCCCCTCCCAACCTAGTTTTCTCCAGGCAAACATACCAAGCTCCTTTAGCCATTCCTCACAGGGCTTGGTTTCCAGACCTCTGACCATTTCGGTCACCTTTCTTTGAATGTATTCTAGCTTGTCAACTTATCTCTTGAATTGTGGTATTCAGAACTGTACACAGCGTTATTCCAGAAGAGGTCAGACCAAAGTGGAATAAAATGGGTTTGTGACTTCTCTCGATCTTGACACTATGCTCCTATTGATGCAGCCTAGAATTGCCTTGGCCCTTTTTGCTGCATCACATTGCATGGTCTATTAAGACTCTCAGATTTATTTTACATGGACTGCTGTCAAATCAGGTGATTCCACTCCTCCTCCTCCCTTTTCCTATTGTCTGACTTCTTCCTTAATAGCAAATGTATATTAATTAGTAGTAGTAATGATAAATTTTATTTATTACCTGACTCTCCCGACAGCTCTAGGTGGGTTGCAACAAAGTCAAAAACATGTGTTGTCGAAGGCTTTAATGGCCGGAATCACTGGGTTGCTGTGAGTTTTTCAGGCAGTTTGGCCATCTTTCAGTAGCCTTTTCTACAGACATTTTGCCTGCATCTGTGGCTGGATGGCATCTTCAAACAGTTATAGTTTTTTTCTCCCACCATGGACATTATTCCACAGATATATATACACTCCACTTGCCTCACTTGCCAACAGAACCTCTGAAGATGCCAGCCACTGATACAGGCGAAATTTCAGGAGAGAATGTTACTGGAACATGGCTATACAGTCCAAAAAGCTCACAGCAATCCAAAGTCTAAAACATATTGTCCCATCAATATTGTGAGAGTTGAAGTCCAAACACCAGGAGGGGCCAAGCTGGCCCAAGCCTGCTCTTACCTGTTCCTCCTCCTGCTTGATGCTCCTTGCCTGGCTCAGGAGGAAGCCTTCGGCCAGGGCCACCGCCTGGGAACAGGTCTCTGCCCCACACTCTCGGACCCAGCTCTCCATCTCCAGGGGAAGGATGTTCAGGAACTGCTCCAGGATCACCAGGTCTAGGATCTGGCTCTTGGTGTGCTTCTCTGGCTGCAGCCACCAATGGCACAGATTGTGGAGCTGGCTGCAAATGTCTCGGGGGCCATTGGCATCTTGGTAGCTGAATTCCCTAAAGCGTTTGCGCTGGACCTCTGAGTGGGGCTTGTCTTTGGCCCAGGAACCTCCACAGCTTACCTCTTGACCAGCAAGAGAGCCATCTGTTATGCCATTCCTCTCTTCCTCCTCTTCTTGCTTTTGGGCATCTTTGTCTCCGCGGAGCTCCAGGGCAGCTTCCAAGGGGTCCAGGAAGTGCCCTTGCTCCAAAGCAATCTGCATCCCCTTCGTGTGGCGAGCCCCCAGTTTAGCTTTGGGTGCAAACTCCCTTCCAGGTTGGAAATAATCCACTGAAGCGGTGCCAAACTATACTAATTCTGCAGTGTAGAAGCACCCTTAGTCTGTAAAAGAGAGAGAGAGAGAGAGAGAGAGAGAGAGAGAGAGCTTAAGTTATATCAACTTCTGGGTTGCTGTGAGGTTTCCGGACTGTATGGCCATGTTCCGGAACCATTCTCTCCTGACGTTTCGCCCACATCTATGGCAGGCATCCTCAGACGTTGTGAGGTCTGTTGGAAACTAAGCAAGTGGGGTTTCTATATCTGTTGAAGGTCCAGGGCGGGAGAAAGAACTCTTGTCTGTTTGAGGCAAGTGTAAATGTTGCAGTTGGCCATCTTGATTAGCACTGAATAGCCTTGCAGCTTCAAAGCCTGGCTGCTTCCTGCCTAGGGAAATCTTTTGTTGGGAGGTGTTAGCTGGCCCTGATTGTTTCCTGTCTGGAATTCCCCTGTTTTCTGAGTGTTGTTCTTTATTTAATGCCCTAATTTTGGAGTTTTTTTAAATACTAGTAGCCAGATCTTGTTCATTTTCATGGTTTCTTCCTTTCTGTTGAAATTGTCCACATGCTTGTGGATTTCAACTTATTGATTTATTTGTTTATTTGCGGAATTTATATACCGCTCTTCTCAAACCCAAAGGGGACCCAGGGAGGTTCACAGTGTTGGCAACAATTCAATGCCCTCGATAAAAAAACAGGATAAAACATCAAAGTTGACCCTCCCCTAATTAAACATTAATAAACACATCACATATAATAACATCACATATCACGCGAAGACATAGCCATGTTCTGTACACAGTTCGTACTTCATTCCTGAGCCCCCGATGGCGTAGTGGACTAAAGCCTCGTGACTTGAAGGTTGGGTTGCTGACCTGAAAACTGCCAGCTTCGAATCCCACCCGGGGAGAGTGCGGATGAGCTCCCTCTATCAGCTCCAGCTCCATGCGGGGACATGAGAGAAGCCTCCCACAAGAATGGTAAAAACATCAAAAAAAACATCCGGGCGTCCCCTGGGCAACGTCCAGACGGCCAATTCTCTCACTCCAGAAGTGACTGACACGGAAAAAACAACTTCATTCCCTCAAGTTAGCCTGGCTCCATATTCATCTCTTTAAAAGAGGAGGGCAAAGACCTTGCAAAACTACAACTCCTAGGAATCCATAGCATTGAATCATGGCAGATAAAAGTGGTGTCATACTGCATTAAATTCTACAGTGTAGATGCACCCTCTGCTAGATTTCCCCCCCTAAAAGATGCATTTCAACTAGGGAATTGCAGTGCAAAGGAGCCCCATTTGGACATTTTCCCCCCCATTTTGGGGAGAATTAGAATTCAGGATCCCATTGCACTCACCTGATTCTCTCTTGGCTTCCTTTAAGGAATGGAAGGAAGACGTTTTTCCCTTGTATGTAGAGGCTTCTCCAAGATTGCAAAGCTCTCTGGCTTTAGCCCTCTGTGGTTTTAACTCTCAGCAATTTTGCAAAAAGAAATCAATAACTAGAGGATGTTTAAGGCAAGGACAATCATGCATGAGGTTATTCGAATGAGACAGGATCTATGCGACTTACTGTTAATGCAGCTCAACAGCATGGTGGGAGTCTACACTGCATTATATGGCAGTGCAGATGGGGACACAGAGAAAAGCAAAAAATCCCAAAGCCTGAAGCCACTGGCAGCAACAAAAGGAAAGGCAGCTCGCACCCATTAAAGGGTTAAGGTCAGTAGTGGGCCTGGGAATACATCACTTCCGGTCACGCCCTATTGGCTGCCAAGGAGCCAATCGCCTTCTTCCTTGAGAAGCATGCAAGTCCCACCTTGGGCTTTGGAAGACAGGTGAGAACTGCAGTCTCCATTTACTTACAGTAGAGTCTCACTTATCCGACATAAACCGGCTGGCAGAACGTTGGATAAGCAGAAATGTTGGATAATAAGGAGGGATTAAGGGAAAACCCATTAAACGTCAAATTAAGTTATGATTTTAAAAATTAAGCACCAAAACATGTTTTACAACAAATGGACAGAAAAAAGCAGTTCAATACATGGTAACGTTATGTAGTAATTATTGTATTTACAAATTTAGCACCAAAACATCACAATGTATTGAAAACATTGACTACAAAAACATTTGATGACTAAAAGGCAGACTGCATTGGATAAAACAGAACGTTGGATAAGCGAACGTTGGATAAGCGAGACTCTACTGTACTTACTTACGCGATCCCTCGTAGCTCTTGGCTGATGGTCCTCCAAGTGTAGCGTCTTGGTGGTGGATGCGTAGGAGGAAAGGAGGAAACCATGAAATTGAACACAATCTGGCTACCAGTATTTAAAAAACGACAAAATCAGAACAGTAAATAAAAAACAACACTCTGAAAACAGAGATATGAAACAGTCAGGGCCAGCTAACACCTCCAAACAAAGGATTCTCCCAGAGAGGCCACAGGGCCATCAAATGCTAATCAATGTGATTAATTACAACATTCACACGATCTGGGACAAAATATATATATAAAAGAGTGATGGCATCAGGGCAGCGGACAAAACAACAAAACTACAGGCTCCCCAACCTCGAAATTTGACAAGACAACCCATCATCCACGGCTCTAGGTTGATACAACAAAAAGAAAAGAAAAATAAAGTCCTAATTAGAGGGAAAGGAATAATTGTTTTTATCCAATTGCTGCCAGTTACAAGGCTAAGTTCCGCCCACTTGGTCTCCTAGCAACCTACTCAGCCCAGGCAACAGGCACAGTTAGGCCTCACTTAGGCCTCTTCCACAGATTATCAGATTTTAACTGGATTATATGGCAGTGTAGATTCAAGGCCCTTCCACACAGCTATATCACCCATTTATAATCTTATATTATCTGCTTGGCATTGGAATATCTTGACTCCACACTGCCATATAATCCACTTCAGTGTGCATTTTATACAGCTGTGAAGAAGGGGCCTCATATAATCCAGTTCTATGCAGATAATATAAGATTATAAATATACAGTAGAGTCTCACTTATCCAACATAAATAGGCCGGCAGAACGTTGGATAAATGAATATGTTGGATAATAAGAAGGGATTCAGAAAAAGTCTATTAAACCTATAATCATTACCTATCAAATTAGGTAATGATTATACAAATTAAGCACCAAACATCATGTTATACAACATATTGGACAGAAAAAGTAGTTCCATGCGCAGTAATGCTATGTAGTAATTACTGTATTTACAAATTTAGCACCAAAATATCACAATGGATTTAAAATATTGACTACAAAAACATTGACTACTAAAAGGCAGACTGCGTTGGATAATCCAGAACACTGGATAAGCGAATGTTGGATAAGTGAGATTCTACTGTAATATGAAATAATTACTGTGGCAATCGAGTCCAACCCAATTCTGCCATGGAGGACACAATCCAAGCACGCCCAACAGATGGCCACACAGCCTCTCAATAATAATAATAATAATAATAATAATAATAATAAGAAGAAGAAGAAGAAGAAGAAGAAGAAGAAGAAGATCATACAATCATAACGTTAGGAGACACCCCTAAGGATCATCCAGATCAACTTCCTTCTACCATGCAGGAGGACACAATCCAAGCACTCCTGACAGATGGCCATCCAGCCTCTACATAATAATGATGATGATGAAGATGATGATAATAATAATAATAATAATAATAGAAGCATAGAATCCAAGAGTTTGGAGAGACCCCTAAGGACCATCCAGCCCAACCCTTTCTACTATTCAGCAGGACACAATCCAAGCATTCACAACACATGGACAACGTATAAATACTATACAATACTACACAGGGACATAGACCCCCTCTACCCTCACCACTTTCACAGTACACAAACAACCAAATGCATACTAAACATAAAGACAACCATACAACAGACATTCAATACCACCACTACCTCAACAATTTCTCACCAACACCACCAGACAATGCCACAGCAATGCGTGGCCGGGCACAGCTAGTACTAAATAAAAAAACAATTACAAAGATGTACAAATTATTATTAGATTGGGGCACAGAAGAGGAAGAAATTAAGGAATGTATGGCTAAATGGGCTAAGAATATAGGCAGATCAATAGCGTTGGATGAATAGGAGGCAATTTGGAATAAAAAAACAGGGAAATCATCCCCAAACCCTGCCAGTATTCGTAGTCTTCCATGTTGGGTCTGTGTGCCAAATTTGGTCCAGATCTGTCGTCAGCTGGGTTCAGTGTTCTCTGGGTCAGGGTGAACTACAGCTCCCAGATCCGAGGTCAATCACCCCCAAACCAGGCTTGTATGCACAGTTGGCCATGTTGGGTCCGCTCTCACAAACCCTTGCAGTATCTTCAGTTGGCCATGGGGCTTCTCTGTGCCAAGTTTGGTCCCAGTCCATTGTCAGTGAAGGTACTGCAAGTCCCATGATCCATGGCAAGTGTGGTCAAGATCCATCGCTGGTTGGGTTAACAGTGCTCTGGATGTAGGTGAAGTAAAGCTCTTGTAAATTCTCCCCAAACCTCTTGTTCAGTTGCTGATCTATTCTTCTGTTACCTGTGTGCCATAGAAAAGGGTAGGAAAGGGTTAAGGGAGAGGCAGTGGGCGGGGTCATGCAAATTAAGGAATCCTAATGAGGGGGACGTGGTTTTAAAAGGGAATCTTTAGGGATATGTCCAATGACTATAAGTCCCATATGTCCCGATTTACTGCTATTTGACCCAATTTGCAATAGGCCCTTGTGAGGCCCATGTCTGAAAGAAAACGCTGATGTTTGGAAGAAGAGTTGCTGCAAAGAGGAAGGACAAAAGTATATCAGGACAGAACTGCTTAGCTAGTGCTCCCTAAGTTTCCCAGCTGTTTTGGAGTTATGCTTGGAACAAAAGTAGATAAGTAGATAATTGTTTTATAATTTGATATGTTATATTTATTATTTTTTGTATAATGTGGCATTGAATTTTGCCATAATCTGTAAGCCGCTCTGAGTTCCCTTCGGGGTTGAGAAGAGTGGGGTATAAATATAGTAAATAAAATAATAATAATAATAATAATAATAATAATAATAATAATAATAATAAGCCTGGCCTGCAGGTGCTGTGCTCAGGGTCAGTGACATGAAAGCACCATTGTTTAAAGAATCATATGTTGCTTTTTGCTCAATACAACAGAGAAACCAATGAAATTATATGTTAGTTAAGATGCTTGTGACGTAATTAAAGAATGACCAAATAAACAATTGATCTTTGAAGACCAATAAAAATGTTTTCAACCTTCTGTGAAAATGATAAAAAGCCATTACAACCAATTTGGAGGGCCGAAGTTTGTCCATGCCTGTTGTATCTAATTTGGAAATGATATATATATATATATATACACACACACACACACACACATATATATATATATATATATATATATATATATATATATATATGGTATATTAAAAAAATAAACATAACAAGTTTGGAAAGCTGACTTGTATCTCCTTACACTTGAGTTGTGAGAAGGAGCTTGATTCAAGAGCAAAAGGTTTGACCCCCTGCCCCTTCCTGAAACATCAACAAAAGAGAAAGCTTCTCTCATTAAGGGGTTAAAGTCAGCGAGTCTCTATTCCTAGATTGGCCCCACAATAGAGGGTCCTTGTCTAACACCGCCTCTGGTCCCACCCCATCCGTCAACCAAGGAGCCAATCGGCTTCCTCCTGGCGAAGCACCCAGGCGTTGGTATTTTTCAGATACAGGTGAGGAAAAGGGACATTGCTCCTTCAATTTCTATTATTGGGTTACCACAGTAAGAGCTGGCGAGGGTGCCTGTGCCTTTAAGGCAGGCATGGGCAAACTTGGGCCCTCCAGGTGTTTTGGACTTCAACTCCCACAATTCCTAACAGCCGGTAGGCTGTTAGGAATTGTGAGAGTTGAAGTCCAAAACACCTGGAGGGCCCAAGTTTGCCCAAGCCTGCTTTAGGGCATCTTGTCTGTCTGAGGCAAGCGTGAATGTTGCCATTGGCCACCTTGATTAGCATTGAATAGCCTTTCAGCTTTAAAGCCTGTCTGCTTCCTGCCTGGGGGAATCCTTTGCTGGGAGGTGTTAAGACTACACAGAGAAGCCATTTAAATCCACAATTATGCGAACAGTTTCAACGGAAAAGAGGAAACAATGAAAATGAACAAAATCTGGCTACCAGTATTTTTTTAAAAAAACTCTAAAATCAGGACAGTAAATAAAGAACAACACTCAGAAAACAGGGAAATTCCAGACATGAAACTATCAGGGCCAGTTAATACCTCCCAACAGGCAGGAAGCAGCCAGGGTTTGAAGCTGCAAGGCTATTCAGTACTAATCAAGGCGATTAATTCCAACATTCACACTTGCCTCAAACAGACAAGAGTTCTTTCTCCCACCCAGGACATTCCACAGATATATAAACCCCACTTGCCAAGTTTCCTACTGACCTCACAACCTCAGAGGATGCGTGCTATAGATGTGAGCAAAACATCAGGAGAGAATGCTTCTGGAACATGGCCATACAGCCCAATAAGTGTTATGATTAAATTGATGATATCTTTCATTATGTTAACCAATAATTTGACAGCAGGGCCAAACCTTTCCATCCAAACATCAAAGGAGCCATCCAAGGTGCTGAATTCTGTCTCCAAATAAAGACTTAGCTCATCACTTGCGAGTTCATACTAAAGACACAAAGTGTTCTGACTACCTTCTTTTAATGGTATCCATCATTTTTTCTTTTGTTTATTGGATGTATTTATTTATATCCTGCCTTTCTCTCACAATGAGCTCCCTTTCTGCTTCCTCCCTCTAACACAGTGTTTCTCAGTCTTCCTAATGCCGGGACACCTTAATACAGTTCCTCATGTTGTGGTGACCCCCAACCATAAAATTATTTTTGTTGCTCCCTCATAACTGTAATTTTGCTTCTGTTATGAATCATAATATAAATATCTGATATGCAGGATGTATTTTCATTCACTCGACCAAATTTGGCACAAATACCCGGTATGCCCAAATTTGAATACTGGTGAGGTTGGGGGCGGGGGGGGGGGGGGAATTGATTTTGCCATTTGGGAGTTGTAGTTGCTGGGATTTATAGTTAAATGGCTATAATCAAAGAGCATTCTGAACTCCACCAATGATGGAATTGAACCAAATTTGGCTCACAGAACTCTCGCGACCAACAGAAAATACTGGAAGGGTTTGGTGTGCATTGACCTTGAGTTTGGGAGTTGTAGTTCACCTACATCCAGAGAGCACTGTGGACTCAAACACTGATGGATCTGGACCAAACTTGTCATGAATACTGAATATGCCCAAATGTGAACACTGGTGGAGTTTGGGAAAAATAGACCCTGACATTTGGGAGTTGTAGTATTTTCTGATGGTCTTTGGCGACCTCTCTGACACCCCCTTGTGACCCCCCCCCAGGGTCCCGACCCCTAGGTTGAGAAACACTGGTCTAACAGGTCTATGTGTGTGCTCTTTCTTACAGGAAAAAGGCATCATGTTGATGTGAGTCCCTCTCTTCCTGTCCTTTTGTTGTCGAGTAAGAAACTGGCAGCAGAACTTTGACTGACAGTTATCTATAGATCCCAAATGGAGCATCACACATTTCCTGGCCCTGAAGCAGAAAGGAGAGTGAAACAGTGTGGAACAGAAATGTGCAACGAAGCATCACGGGATAGAAAAGTGCAGGGCAACCTGAGCATGGACCTTGGCATCTCAGAGATGCAGCGCCAGCACTTCAGGAAGCTCTGCTATCAAGAGACCGAGGGACCCCGAAAAGTGTGCAGCCAGCTCCACTGCCTTTGCCACCAGTGGCTGAAACCTGAAAGGCATGGCAAGAGGCAGATCTTGGACCTGCTGGTCCTGGAGCAGTTCCTGGCCGTCCTTCCCCCAGAGATGGAGAGCTGGGTCCGAGAGTGTGGGGCAGAGACCTGTTCCCAAGCGGTGTCCCTGGCAGAGGGATTCCTCCTGAGTCGGGCAGAGGAGAAGAAGCAGAAACAGATGCAGGTGAGACCTTGTATTTTGATACTTGCACAGAGCAGAAGATATTTGGAATGAGACCCTATGCGTTACCACTTCCTGCTATGTAATAAAATAATATCCCAAAGTGAACTGACCTGAAGACCTGAAGGTTGGCAGTTCAAATCCACAAGACGGGGTGAGCTCCTGTCTGTCAGCCCCAGCTTCTCATGCAGGGACATGAGAGAAGCCTCCCACAGGATGGTAACACATCTGGGTGTCCCCTGGGCAACGTCTTTGTAGACGGCCAATTCATTCACACCAGAAGTGACTTACAATATCTTCTCAATTCGATAAAAAAAAAATACCAAAGTGAATGTGCCGCCAGCCCCAAATCCCTCTTTGATCGATGACCGTCATGAATATGACGTTTTAACTATCCTTGTCTATAAAAAGTTTATACAGTTGGCTCTCCATATCCACAGATTCTGCATCCATGGATTTAACCATGCATAGCTTGAAAACATTTACTCTCTGTCAATATATATGTACGTTCCAAAATAAACATTGGTATCTAAAGGACACCATTTGCCTATGGCATTCTGAGTATATAATGTGACTTGGCTTTAATATTTACGGGAGGTCCTGAAACTTAACCCAAGTGGATACAGAGTAACCTCTCCATTAGATTCAAAAATGCTCCATGATCCCTTTGCATATTAATTCAGAATGACACAGATATAACTTTGAATATATTTGACCTTTTGAATATGCCTTTTGAATAAATTCATAACATCTTGATAATTAAGCAAAAAATGAAGAAGAGCACCTTTATGATAGCATTCGGTCATTGTTGTATCATTCTGGATGGCTTCCCTTTATGGAAGGCATGGACAAACTTGGGCCCTCCAGGTGTTTTGGACTTCAACTCCCACAATTCCTAATAGCCCACTGGCTATTAGGGATTGTGGCACTTGAAGTCCAAAACACCTGGAAGGCCCAATTTGTTCATTATGGCCCATCTGGAGTACTAATCTGGAGTGCTGGGTATATGATGCAGAATAACTTTGCAGTGAGAGGGGGCATTATGAGGTTCTCCAGGTGTTATTGAATTTCAGCTCCCAGTGTTCCTCACCACTTACTGTGTGGGCTACGACTGTTGAGAGTTGTAGTTTGGTGGCATCTGAAGGGCTAGTATTTCTGTCCTCTAGTTTAGAAGGAGCTCTGGGTACAGGAAGATCTCAAAATAGTGGTCTTTCCTAATTATCCCTTTCCTTGTCCTTAATCTCCATTCTACTTTCAGGAGCTACGTAAAGTAGCCTGGGAATTACCACAAGAAGAGGAGACTCCACAAGACACCAGATCGAAGGAGGAGTTTGGAAGAGGTGCCAACTCATTGGGTAAGGATTAATAGGGTCACAATATTGTTTAGTCACACTCTGTCTGAAGTAAGCTTCAAATCCCTGGGCTGCTTTAATGTTCCCTTTAAGCTTAACAAGTTAAGAGAGCTCAACCTAAGAAAAATCCTGGATTAAATCAAGGGCCTCTCTAGTCTACTTTTCTGTTCATACAGTGGCCCCACGTTACTTGTGGGAAGCCCAGAAGCAGGACATAAACACCGTAGTGTTTTTCTGGTCTCTTGAAACAGCTGCAAAGAGAGTTCAAGTTGAACTTTTTAAGACTTTATATTGGGCTAGCTTGGGTACTCAGTGTTGCCCAAGTTATTTGAAAAAGCCATTTTTAATTGTACAAAATGCATAAGGTTGTGGGTGAACTACAACTCACATCATGCCAGGTTAACCCTCTGACACTCCATCAGTACTTAGTTTGTCATGTTGAGCAAGTTTGCTCTCTAGATGCATAATCTGTGGGGTCTGTGGGGTCTCTGGTTGCAGGGTGAACTACAGCTCCCACCATGGTGGGTCAGTTTCCCCCAAACCCCTCCAGTATGCTCAATTGGTCATGGAGGTTCTATGTGCCAAATTTGGTCCCGATCTATTATCAGTGGTGGTCACAGTATCTCCGGAAGTAGGTGAACAGCAACTTCCAGAAATGAAGGTCAGTTCCCCCCAAACCCCTCCAGTATGTTCAGTTGTTCATGGTGGTTCTGTGTGCCATGTTTGGTCCCGGTCTATTGTCAGTGGTGATCACAGTGCTCTGTCTTGATGCAGGGTGAACTACAACTTCCATCCTGTTGAGTCAATCCCCCAAACCCTTCCAGGATGTTCAGTTGCTGATCAATTCCTCTGTTTGCTGTGCACCAGAGGAAAGGGTAGGGAAAGGTTAAGGGAGAGACAGTGGGCGTGGTCATGCAAATTCCACACCAATGGAGAGAGAAAGGAACACTGGGATGTGTTGCTCACTGTAACCTGCAACGTCCTTGGAGGGAGTGCTTTTGGTGGCTCCTCAGCACTGTGGGTTATACCTGTTTGAGGATACAGGAGCCTGTCTGTGAAAGTGGGCACCCCTGCCACATACACACATACAGATTGTCACTTTTATTATGTGTATAGATAGATAGATTGGGCAAAGGGCTCTGAAATGCTCAAAGAAGATCTCCAAAATAAGGGACAATAGTAAGTTGTTTTTAAAATGCAGTTAAACTACTAACTGAAAAGCCATTATAAGAAAGAATATACACCACCAGAACAGCAGGTATCGCTATAAGCCAATCTCGAGAAGCCCATTGAATAGGACAGATTGGATTTGCTGGTAAAAAGACAACATGGAAGGGAGACATCCTAGCCATCAAAATCCAACAGCATCTGTTCATCATGTCGGACTCTAGTTGGGAAAAGTAACTGGACTTAGAACAAATTATTTATACCTATGTTTTATCTTGACAGTCAGTGAAAGAATCCACATTCTGCCCTCCATGCAGTTACCTGTAGGAATGGAAACATCTTCAGTCCTGGTGGACCAGGTAGGCGAAGAGGAAAGGTTTGGGGATCCCCAGGGAAGGGGGGCAAACCAGATATCCTGTGTCTAAAAATATAAGGGAGTTTTTAGTAATCCTGTCAGAGGACACCAAATGCTGACAACAAAGGCACCCTTTTGACTAGGGAGAAGGAGGAGGGCAGTGGTAGCAGAGGCACCAGGCGGTGGCCAAGGTTCAATCCATCCCTTTTTACCTGACCAGGTGGACAGTGGAGTGGTTTGGATTAGAGCCAATCCAGTTGTCCAGACTAAACATAGACAGTGGGGAATTCCTCAACTTGCAAAATATGGGAAAACTGAGTTAACCAGTTTTACAATACATTACGGACAGTGTGGACACCCAGGAGTGATGTTTTATGGCAGGTGTAGACAAACCACCAGTTTGGAGAAGCAGAGGGCTAGGTGGACCTGGGAACATGCTCAGGCACTAGTAGCCCTCTCAGTTTGCAAAGCCTAGAAATTTATTTTTTTATTTCGTGTCAAAAGCATTGCATAACAAATACATTTTAAAAATGATGAAAAAAATAGAGGAAATCACAAAACAACTAAATAGTTTTAGACCAGAAGCAGGCAACAGCAACTGCATTGTCCGTAGCTTTAAGCAACTCCTCCTCTGTACATGAGGTAGGACATTGTGGGCAAGCATACATATGCGGAGTTGTTTGTTCTGCTCCACAGTCACACAAGGTGGAGGATTCCTCCAGGTAGTGCCACCTCGCCAAGTTGTCTTTAGATCTGCCCACTCCACTTCTGAGTCTGTTCAGGGACTTCCAAGTTGCCCATTCTTGGTTTGCCCCTGGAGGAAGACCCTCGTGGGGGGCCATCCAGTTAGAATTGTCAGGTTTAGCTGCCCAGAGGGACACCTTTGCTGTTGCTGGAGGAACATCAAGAGGAGTGGTGGTTCTCATGAAGCCCTTCCTTGATTTGAGTCTGGTGGGAGGAGGCTGATAGTCATGCAGTGGGTGGCTTTCACAATGTTCGACCTTATTTTTCTCACCGTTGGCAGCAACTTCCCGTCGCACGTCAGGAGGGGCAATGCCAGCTAACTTGTGGAGTTTATCAACAGGTGTAGGTTTAAGGCATCCTGTGATTATTCTGCATGTTTCATTTAGTGAGGAGATTGTGGTGGAGGCTCCTTCTTTGGAGGCCTTTAAGCAGAGGCTGGATGGCCATCTGTCAGGGGTGCTTTGAATGCAATTTCCTGCTTCTTGGCAGGAGGTTGGACTAGATGGCCCATGAGGTCTCTTCCAACTCTATTATTCTATGATTCTATGATCTATTATTCTAGAAGGAAACTAGAAGCTAGAAGTAGTGCTTTGTATTATAGTTAGCCTCCACCTTTGCTGGGACTAGGAGGAAAAGACTCCATAAAAATTAAAAATTAAAAAAAATGTTGTTTTTTAATCCAAGAAAACATCTCCATAGACATTTCTAAGTTCTCCAGAATGACCCTGTGGTCAGTCTCCACTGGAAGTTGGCCATTGACATGCACTGGAGGAGCTAAAGACTCCTAGAGAACATTTGTTTTTAATCAAATCCATGAATAGTCAAATCTGCAAACATGAAGGACTGACAGTGCTGACAAAACCATTTTCTTGTTTTTTCTTCTCCAGGGCCTGGTGACCTTTGATGAAGTCGCTGTGTGTTTTACAGAGGAGGAGTGGGCTCTGCTGGATGCAGGCCAGAGGGCTCTGCACAAGGAAGTCATGGAGGAGAACCGTGGGCTTGTGGCCTCTCTGGGTAAGGCCCCCTCTGTGTCTTCCACGTGTTTTTCACCACAATTAACTCATTGCTGTAGATAAGGGCTGAGCAACTTCAGAAGATCTGGGGCCAACATTCAGCATCATTTTCATTCATTATCAATCACATTTATATAGAAATAATATAGCCACAGGGTCCATCCCCATCCCAAGTTGCTCTCTCACAAATTGCAGCACTGTATCAATTACTTCGTGTTTACAAAACTCACTCGGTGCACTTTGCCCAGTTCATTTTTATGATTTTTATTTTGGTGTTTAAATCATGTTTTATTAAGCTTGCCATTTTATCTTTATTTGTTAATGTATGAAATTTTATCATTGCGCATGTTTTTTCTTTTGATGTGTTTTATTTTGCTTATTGTATTTACCTGGGCTTGACCCCATGTAAACCACCCCGAGTCCCTTTGGGGAGATAGAGGCGGGGTATAAAAATAAAGTTATTATAGTAGAATCTCACTTATCTAACATTTGCTTATCCAACGTTCTAGATTATCCAACTCAGTCCGCCTTTTAGTAGTCAATGTTTTTGTAGTGAATGTTTTCAATACATTGTGATATTTTGGTGCTAAATTCGTAAATGCAGTACAGTAGAGTCTCACTTATCCAAGCTTCACTTATCCAATGTTCTGTATTATCCAAGGCAGTCTGCCTTTTAGTAGTCATTGTTTTTGTAGTAAATGTTGCAATGTATTGGTGCTAAATTTGTAAATACAGTAATTACTATGTAACATTACCGTGTATTGAACTGCTTTTTCTGTCAATTTGTTGTAACATGATATTTTGGTGCTTAATTTTTAAAATCATAATGTAATTTTATGTTTTATAGGCTATTATCCAACATTTTCACTTATCCAATGTTCTGCCGGCCCGTTTATCTTGGATAAGTGAGACTCTACTGTAATTACTACATAGAATTACTGTGTATTAAACTACTTTTCCTGTCAAATTTGTTGTATAACATGATGTTTTGGTGCTTAATTTGTAAAATCATAACCTAATTTGATGTTTAATAGGCTTTTCCTTAATCCCTCCTGTAAAGATGTCATGACCATTGTGTTTTATTCATGATTGCTATGTTTAGGTTGACTGTTTAAGGTTATATATTTCAGCTATTCTTATACAGAAGCTGGGAGCCTCTAAGGCATGGCCAGGAAAAGGGGCGTGGCTTCACCTTGCTGGTGGAAGCCTTAGAATTCAAAATTTAGCAGTTGGAATTCGGCAGTTGGAGTTTGTCGGTTGAGCAGAGCAGTTGGTTCTGTTTAGTGAGAAAGGAGAGTGATTGAAAAAGAGAGATTGTGGGAGGAAGTTGAGCAGCTAGAGAGTTTTAGCGGAGAAGGGCTAAAATTAAAGTTGCTGAGCCTTTAGTAGAGATAACTAAAGAGCTGAGGCTGCATCCCTAAGTCAAGGAAGACTAGGGTTGACCAGTTAAACTCCCCAGTCCAAGTTTGATCGGGTACAGATCAACTGAGTTCAAGAAGGACAATATTCCTAACTGAAAGAAACAAGTAATATAAAGCTGATACCATACTAAGCTCAGTGAAACTATTGAGAAGTCTTGCAACACTTACTGTACAGAAGTAACATCATTCAACTTAAGATATAACATTCTTGCAACCATCAAGCTTTGTGCTATAAATAAACAAGTTACTGTTTCTTCAAATGTTGCTTATTATTTGAGCAAAGCATCTTTCAAAGGTGGTGGCAGCGACAACATTGAAAAGTAGGATACATAGAAGTAGAAGTTGAATCCTTCGCAATTTGGTGGCAGAGGTGGGATCCAAAAAGATTCCATCCCTGTCATCACATCAAGTCTTCACACCTCCTTATTATCCAACATATTCGCTTATCCAATGTTCTGCTGGTCTGTTTATGTTGGATAAGTGAGACTGTACTGTATTATTATTATTATTATTATTATTATTATTATTATTATTATTAACGGCCATGTTCTAGCAGCATTTTCTCCTGATGTTTTGCCTGTATCTGTGGCTGGATCCTGTGATGATGCCAGCCACAGATGCAGGCAAACTGTCAGGAGAAAGTGCTGCTAGAAAACAGCCATACAACCCAGAAACCACACCACACTCCAGTAATTCCGGCCATGAAATACTTTCTCCATTTAACAGATCCATTCTGCTCTGATCAGTTTCTTCTATCTATTTCTACAGTAGGTAGAAGGGAACGAAACGAAGAGGAAACACAGACGAAAACCGAAGCCAAACAAACATTGATGATAAATTCTCATAAAAGCACAGAGTTCTGTGTAACACCATCACAGGGAGAGCGTCACATAGGAAAGAAAACTTTGGTGAGGAAGAAACCATTCAAATGTTCTGAGTGCGGAAAGGGCTTCAGTCAGCGCAGCACACTTGCTGACCATCACCGAATCCACACTGGCGAGAAGCCGTACACGTGCTCAGAGTGCGGGAAGAGCTTCAGCCGTAGCCGAGCCCTTGCCGATCACGAAAGAACCCACACTGGGGAGAAGCCGTATCAATGCTCAGTATGTGGGAAGAGCTTCGCTCAGAGTAGCAACTTTGCTTACCATAAAAAGACGCACACGGGGGAGAAGCCGTTTGAATGCGCAGAATGCGGAGAAACCTTCAGCCGCAGCCGCGCTCTTATCGATCATCAGAGGATCCACACCGGAGAGAAGCCGTACAAATGCTCAGAGTGCGGGAAGAGGTTCACCCAAAGCAGCACTCTTACCTATCACCAAAGGACTCACACGGGAGAGAAGCCGTACCAGTGTCCGGAGTGCGGAAAGAGCTTCTCTCAGAGCAGCAACCTCTCGGCTCATAAGAAAACCCACGTGTACAAACCGTTGCAATGTGTAGAGTGCGGAAAGAACTTCCGTTCCAGGGAAAACTTTGCCTTTCACCTTGGGATTCACACAGCGCGGGAAAGGACGAAGGGTCCCCAGCATTTGTGGAGGGGTGGGAATATTTGGGACGCAGAGGACGTGCCGTGGGCGCAGTCTCAGAATGGGTACAACCGACCAGAAAATACCCATTTCCCAGAATAGGAAACACATGAAACTAAAAAGATGAATTGTGCAATAGCCTGGCAATAAGGACGTTGTTGAATCTAAATCAGGCACGGGCAAACTTGGGGCCTCCAGGTGGACTTCAGCTCCCACAATTCCTAACAGCTGGTAGGCAGTTGAAGGGTTTCATGGCTGAAATCACTGGGTTGCTGTGAGTTTTCTGGGCTGTATGGCCATATTCCAGAAGCATTTTCTCCTGACATTTCACCCATATCTATGGCAGGCATCCTAAGAGGTTGTGAGGTATATACCGCGCAGCCCCGATTACTGTACTGGACTCCTTCGTGTAGATTGGTACTGTAACTGTTCATTTTAGATTGAACTGTTTTTACTGCTGTTTTATGATATTGTTTTATTTTGTTTGTTCATTCATGCCATTGTATGTCTTTTGACAACTGACTGTTTTATACATGCTAGAAACCACCCTGAGTCCTCTCGAGCCGATGGAGCGGTATATAAATAAAGGTTGTTTTTATTATTATTATTATTATTATTATTATTATTATTATTATTATTATTAAATATTGGAAACTAGGCAAGTGGAGTTTATATATCTGTGGAATAATGTCCAGGGTGGGAGAAAGAACTCTTGTCTGTTTGTGGCAGGTGTGAATGTTGCAATTAATTATCTTGATTAGCATTTAATAGCCTTATAGCTTCAAAGCATAGCTGATTCCTGCCTGGGGGAATCCTTTGTTGGGAGGTGTTAGCTGGCCATGATCCTTTCATGTCTGAAATTCCCTGTCTTCTGAGTGTTGTTCTGTATTTACTGTCATGATTTTAGAGTTTTTTAATACTGGTAGCCAAATTTTGTTCATTTTCATGGTTTTCTCCTTCCTGTTGAAATTGTCCACATGCTTGTGGATTTCAACGGCTTCTCTGTGTTGTCTGACAGGATGGTTGTTAAGAGTGGTCCACCATTTCTGTGTTCTCAAACAATACGCAGTGTCCAGGTTGGTTCATCAAGTGCTCTGCTATGGCTGACTTCTCTAGTTGAGTTATTCTGAAGTGCCTTTCATGTTCTGCAGACTAACTCTGAGGATGCCTGCCATAGATGTGGGCAAAATGTCAGGAGTGAATGCTTCTGGAACATGGCCATACAGCCCAGAAAACTCATAGCAACCCAGCCGGTAGGCTGCTAGGAATTGTGGGTCCAAAACACCTGGACAGAGGGCCAAAGCTTGCCATGCCTGAGCTAAATGATGTCTTGAGTAGAGTATTTAAGGCAGGTATGTTTGAAGCCAATTGCATTTAAATCTCGGTTGCATTTGGAAATTGTTTATGTCCACCACTCTGTAAACCTAACCATGGGGACAGATTATTTGAGGACATCTTATTAAAGTCGCCGCTTTGCTCATCCTTCATCACTGCTTCCTCCATCAGCCTGATCCTAGGAGCCATGGTGGCAGTTGAACTGCTCACTTGAAAGTTGGGTTGCCGGGCTGAAAGTTGCCAGTTTGAATCCGCGAGACAGGGTGAGCTCCTGTCTGTCAGCTCTAGCTTGTGGGGACATGAGAGAAGCTTCCCAGCAAGATGGTAACACATCTGGGCGTCTCCTGGGCAACGTCTCTCTAGGTGGCCAATTCTCTCACACCGGAAATGACTTGCGGTATGTTCTCAAGTTGCTTCTAACACATTTTTTAAAAAGCCTGATCTTGCTGGAAGATGTAGTCAACAAACCTCTGCTTCTGGAAACTTGGGTTACTAGATCTCAATCTGAGGAGCCGCCGGTGGCACAGCGCTGAGCTGCTGAACTTGCAGACCGAAAGGTCGCAGGTTTGAATTTGGGGAGTGGAGTGAGCTCCTGCTGTTAGCCCCAGCTTCTGCCAACCTAGCAGTTTGAAAACATGCAAATGTGAGATCAATAGGTACCGCTCCAGCAGGAAGGTAATGGCACTCCATGCAGTCATGCCGGCCACATGACTTCGCAGGTGTCTACGGACAACGCCGGCTCTTCGGCTTAGAAATGGAGATGACAACCATCCCCCAGAGTCGGACACGACTGGACTTAATGTCAGGGTAACACCTTTACCTTTACTAGATCTCAACTTGAAGAGGGTTCCTGCACTTTTGACGGTTTTGAATTTCAGCAGGAGCCTTTTCCATTGCTGCTAATCAACCAGGCAATAGAGAGCGAATGCAAACAGATGAGCACCCATCTCAGGGTTAAAACAAGAGAGTTTGGTTAGAAGGGCCCCAAGGGCTTGCTTGCACTACTATCCATTCCAGCAGTGTTCCATGTGGAGGGAAGAGCCAGGATCTTCATTCTTCTGGTGGCTCCTCCATCAGCGCCTCCTTCCTGGGTCCTCCAAGGGGTCTGGTGAGAAGAGGGAGGAAAAGGGGGGTGCAGTAGAGGGAGAGAGCTGGGATCTGTATTAAATATGCTCCCCCACTTTTGGGGGACCAATAGCAGCCCCCTTTTCCCTCCCAATGCAATGAGCAGTGGGGTAGAAGGGGAGAGTGAGACTGAAGCTGAGATATTGTGACTTAGCAAAGGCCTCCAGACAATAGCATAGTACATGCAGTAGCAGGCATGGTCCAACTTGGGCCCTCCAGGTGTTTTGGACTTCAACTCCCACCATTCCTAACAGCCTACCGGCTGTTAGGAATTGTGGGAGTTGAAGTCCAAAACACCTGGAGGGCCCAAGTTGGACCATGCCTGCTACTTAGTAGGTGAGTGTCCTATGATGTTTTCAACATCCTATTGCCATTCTCTCGGGACAGAGACCTGGGCGAGAAAGTGGAGACATGGAGGCAAGTTCCCATCCATTGGCCATGGCAGAAGGCTTCCTCTTGAGTCCTGCAGAGGGAGAGGAGCAAGAAGGAAGGCAGGTGAGACCATACAACCAAAGCCCTCCTGACAGATGGCCATCCAGCCTCTGCTTTAAAACTTCCAGAGAAGGAGGCTCAACCACTCTTTTAGGCAGCAGTATATTATGCTGCTGAACAGCTCTTGCCATCATGAAGTTTTTCCTAATGTTTAGCTGGAATCTTTTCCTGAAGTTTGTATCTATTTTCAATGTGACATCCTTTCACATATTGAAACATGGCTCTCACGTATCTTTCTCTCAGCCTTCTTTTCTCCAAGGTAAACACACCCAACTCCCTGAGCAACTCCTCATAGGATCTTTCACAATTTTGTTTTCTTGCCCAAATGTGTTCAGAGAAGCTTTGCCTTTACATTGTCCACTGAGACTTTTTTTTGTGTCAGGAGCAACTTGAGAAACTCTCAAGTTGTTTCTGGTATGAGAGAATTGGCCATCTGCAAGGATGTTGCCCAGGGGAAGCCCAGATGTTTTGATGTTTGTACCATCCTCATTAGAGGCTTCTCTCATGTCCTGCATGGGGAGCTGGAGCTGACAGAGGGAGCTCATCTGCGCGCTTCCCGAGTTGGATTCAAACCAACAACCTTCAGGTCAGCAACCCAACCTTCAAGTCAGCAGTCCTGCTGGCACAAAGGTTTAACCCATTGCGCTACTGGGGGCTGAGAGTGTGTGACTCCTTCAATGGGTTTCCCTAGCTGAGTGGGAATTTGAACCCTGGTCTCCCTAATTCACACCAAACCAGTACATCACATGGACTTATGATTTGGTAAGCAATAATTCATTTTGGGTTGCTATGAGTTTTTTGGGCTGTATGGCTATGTTTCAGCTGCATTCTCTCCTGACGTTCTGCCTGCATTTGTAGTTAATGGCATCTTCAGAAGTCTGCTGGCAGTGAAGCAAGTGGAGTGTGTATATATATATATATATATATATATGGAATGTCCACGGTGGGAGAAAAAACCATTGTCTGTTTAAAGTAGTGGTTCCCCAACCAGTGGTCCATGGCCTCACCGTTACTACAACGTTGCAACGCCCCACAGACTATGGCTCCTTCCTCATGGTTATGCACCCATGGTGAGGAGGTGAGAGAATGCCATTAGGGACAGTTTCTTGCGTCTCACGCTCCGCCCTTTGTATTTTTTTCAACCTCAGCCCTTTCCTCTTCTTTTTTTTTTTACACGAGCGTTAACAAAAACCACAGATAGCAACACAGCCCAACCAAAAAAAATTTTGTTGGTGTCTTTGTTTTTAGACCTATTCCTGGAGTTATTTGGGGTGCTGATTCAGAAAATTGCATTGGATAGAAAACATCAGCTCTAGATTATTAAATATGATTTTCTGTGGGAGAGCAGACAGCGAGTACTGGATTGCATATGTTCTGTATCGGAAACTAGAGCTGATGTGGTCTATCCAATGCAGTTTTCTGAATCAGCACCCCAAATAACCAAACAGAATCTCAAATTGACCAAAAACTGATTTGTACCCCTTTTGGTACTAATGTTGGAGAGCAGTTCCTAGTCAAAGTCGTCCCTGGTCAAGTGGTCCCTGGTCAAAAAAGGTTGGAAACCACTGGTTTAACGCTAGTATGAATGTTGCCCCCAGGCAACGGAGGCCATACTACCTCCATACTACCATATTACCTCACTGATTGTCTTCGCAGCTTCATGGCTACTCAATGCTATTCAAGCTTTCTAATTGCAACATTCACACTTGCTTCATACAGTTATGGATTTTTTCTCCCACCCGGGACATTATTCCACAGATATGTACACACTCCACTTGCCTCACTGCCAACAGAACCTCTGAAGATGCCAGCCACAGATGCAGATGAAACGTCAGGAGATAATGCTTCTAGAACATGGCCATACACTCCGGAAAACTCACAGCAACCCAGTGATTCCCGTCATGGAAGTCTTTGACAACACTATAATTTCTTCACTAACTAGTATTCAGTCCTTTTAGTGGGTATATTGGACAGATTAAGTTCAGAAGAAGCCTACAAAGATTTCACTACCTTACCTGCCTCTAGTCTTACTCTAACAGGGGGTTGGAGTAGATGGTCCTTGTGGTTCCTCACAAGTCCTAAGACGGCAGAACACTTGCCTTTGGACTCTTCCAATCCTTTCCTAACCAGATATTTCCCCTTCCTCCAGTCCTTGCTCCTCTTCCAGGAGCCCAATGTCCTGGCCATAGTAGCAACCACTGAATTGCCTGTAGCAGAGGAAGCTTCTCTGGATGCTGAGCAGAGGACACCATTCAGGTGGATTGTGCAGGAGGGAGCAGGAGGGGCCGCTTCACTCGGTAAGGGCTAACTGGGTTCCCATTCCTTTTCTAACTTGGCCTCACTCTCTAAAACAGTGATTCCCAGCCTTATTTTTTTTTTTACCAGGGACCAGTTGACCACTTTGACCAGGGACCACTCTCCAACATTAGTACCAAAAGGGTTACGAATCAGTCTTTGGTCATGTTTAGATTCGGTTTGGTTATCTGGGGTGCTGATTCAGAAAATTGCTTTGGATAGACCACATCAGCTCTAGTTTCTGATACAGAACATGTGCCATCCAGTAGTCACCATCTGCTCGCCCACAGAAAACCATATTTCATAATCTAGAGCTAATGTTGTCTATCCAATGCAATTTTCTGAATCAGCACCCCAAATAACCCCAGGAACAGGTCTAAAAATGAAGACATCAAGGTGCCCCCACTTCCAGGCACCACATGGAAGGGCTCCGCTCAGGGGGAGGGAGGAGGAGGAGAAGCAGCAGTCAGGAGGCTTGTTGTCACACCTTTCGTGAGTAGTCAGCCTCTCCCCTCCCAACATCCCCACTGCCTCGGCACTATAAGAGGGTTTCGTGAGACCAGTTGCTCTTGTTGCAACGGTGTAGTAATGGTGAGGCAGCAGACCATATTTTAGTTCTTGGGAACCACTTGGGAATCTAGAATTCCCGAAATGTTTTAATTTACTGCAATCTAATAGAAGCTGCGGCTGCAAGAATTCATGAGCTTGCCATCCCATGCAAATTATTGAGAAGCATGGTGTGCTTTTTTGTGTGCAGAATCTCTTTTGGTTCCCAAACCTGAACCCATCCCATGGTTGGAAGAAAAAGAAGTTCCATTGATGGAGGTGTACGAGGAAGTCACAAGACCAGCAGGTGATTCCTTCGGTGTATAACACTATATAACAAATTTGAAGCATTTTCTGTTCCTGGTTTGAAAGCTTTGGAAAGGCAAGACTTGTGGATTATGTGATCAATTGTGATTGTATGGTTTTCAAATGTCTCTAATTGTTTTAATTCTGTTTTATTATTTTATTTAAATGTCCATTTTAATTTTGTATTGTTGTTAAGGCATTGAATAGCTGCCTATATCTAAAGCCACCTGGAGTCCCCTTCAGGGTAGAGAAATGGGGATAAAAATATCGTAAATAAATAAATAAGACTTTTTAAGAGACCATAATCATTTGGAAAACCAGAATCTCCATAGCCTTTTGGAAAATAATGGCATTCACAACCATTTGAAAATCATAACCTTTGTAAAAGTATTATCTTCTAGAGAAGAGCCAAAAAACTCGTTTGAGTAAAATCTTCTCTTCTCAATTACATGTACTTATGCAAGGCAATTTGGTTTTCACTTGTTAGACTGATAACCTAGCTGTCTCTGATCTGTTGGGAATGGAGATTATGCCAATGTACAAAACCAGCAGAGTTTCAGAAGTGTTCTTTTTCGGTGCCCAAAAATACATCTACTCTCCCATAAAATATCTTGTTTCTATATCATGCTCTCAAGAGATAAAAATAAAGTAGACTTTGTGAAAAATAACATATTTGGTTTACTCACAACCTTCATGGATTCAGCATACAGGTACATAATTTGTCAATCTAGTTTCAGATAGATTTGAAGTAGTTTCTCTGTGCTGATAACACAGGGTATCTTTTCTTATAATCAACAGAAACATGAGCTTGCTCTTAACACTCTAAAAATTCATGGCGTCCCTGTTTGTGCTTTAATGGAGTCTGAAGTCTAAAATGGGGTTTGAGATCTCAGCAGTCCCAGATCTGAGCACATCGTCTGCAGCCCCTCCCACAACCTCAAGAAACTTAAAGGGAAAGCTGCCTACCAAAACATAAATGTTGTTGTTGTTGTTGTTGTTGTTATATTTATATTTATTAGCTGGGCTGTGGTGCAGGCTGGTTAGTAGCTATGAAATCACTATGAAGCCAGTCCATGTCGGAGTGAGCACCTGACAATTAAAATAAACAATACCCCTGCTCATTGTTGACCTAAGCAACTCGAAAGATAGTTGCATTTATCAAGTAGGAATTTAGGTACCACTTTGCAGGGAGGCTAATTTAACTAATTTACGACACCATAAAAATCATCCAGCAGCATTTGGAATGAGGAAGTATCCAAGGACTCGGCGTCACAGTGGATAATGAAGCTGTTGCTCCCCCTGTGGCTGGAATCGAGCATCCCCTCAGGAAGCTGGAAGCTGGAGAAGGTTAAATTGCCTCTGTGTCTTTGTCTCTGTCTCTGTGTTCATATGGCATTGAATGTTTGCCATGTATGTGTACATTGTGATCCATTCTGAGTCCCCTTTGGGGTGAGAAGGGCGGAATGTAAATACTGTAAATAAATAAATAAATATTTACACCTCGCTTTATCTCTTTCAAAGGAGACTCAAAACAGCTTGGCATAAAGTATTAGCATACAATTTAAAATATACAGCTATGCAAACATTAAATTAAAGCATAATTAAGTATAAACATTTTTTAAATCACAGTTAAAACCATTAAAACATATTCGGATCACATGCATCTACTGAGTTATTTGTTATGGGAAGCAGGCAATTAATACCATTTTTCCCTGTTTCCTACAGGAGATGGGAAGGAGAAGAAAAAAGATGACAAACAGGAATCTGTAGCAAAACATAACTCGAGTAAAAACCATGTCATTTGCACAGCCCCTCTGCTTCCTCAAAGCCCCTTGCCAAATAAGCACCAAGCAGGGCAGAGAGAAGTAAGGAAATTTTCTTTTTCCAAAAGAAAGAAATCGTTCCAGTGTTCGGAGTGTGGAAAGAGTTTCAGAAAGAAGCCTACCCTTAACGCCCATAAAAAAATTCATACTGGCGGGAAACCCTATAAGTGCTCCAGATGTGGGATGGGCTTCAACCGGAGCAGCAACATGTTGGCTCACCAAAGAACCCACACCGGCGAGAAATCCTTTCGGTGCCCCAAATGCGGGATCAGCTTTAGCCGGAAGCAGGCCCTTATCGATCACGGAAGGATCCACACTGGGGAAAAGCCGTATAAATGCTCGGTTTGCGGGAAGAGCTTCAGCCGGAGAAATAACTTGGCCTCCCATCAGAAAATCCACACTGAGAAGAAGCCCTTTGAGTGCTGCGAATGTGGGGAAAGCTTCCGGCGGAGCTGTACCCTGACGAAACATTTCAGGATCCACACGGGAGAGAAGCCCTACAAGTGCTTGGAGTGCGGGAGGAGCTTCACCCAGAGCAGCACCCTCATGTATCACCAGAGGACCCACACGGGGGAGAAGCCATACCAATGCTCGGAGTGTGGAAAAAGGTTCGTGCAGAGCAGTAACCTCACTTACCATAAGGAAACCCACACATTTAAGCCGTTTGAGTGTCCAGAGTGCAGGAAGAGCTTTGCTCACAGCAGCAGCCTGGCTGACCATCAGAGGCTGGCCACCTGCAAGAAGCTGTTCAAGTGCCCGGACTGCGGGAAGCACTTCCGCTCGAGGGAAAACTTCGGCTTTCACGTCCAAATCCATATGGAAAGTGTGGCGGTTTGTGGTTATGTAAAATAAAAATAGATATGTAAACTGAAACTTTATCACCGTCTTTAAATCAAGATTAACTCTGCTGTGTAATGAGGCTTGTCACTTTAGGCTTGAGTGAAACAATAACAGTACAGTAGAATCTCACTTATCCAAGACTCGCTTATCCAAGGTTCTGGATTATTCAAGGCATTTTTGTAGTCAATGTTTTCAATTATATAATAATATAATTGTCTCAGTCTCTGTCTGATGTGTTTATGGGCATTGAATGTTTGCCCTATGTGTGTATAATGTGATGTTTTGGTGCTTTATTTTTTAAAATCATAACCTAATTTGATGTTTAATAGGCTTTTCCTTAACCCCTCCTTATTATCCAAGATATTCGCTTATCCAAGGTTCTGCCGGCCCGTTTAGCTTGGATAAGTGAGACTCTACTGTATCTTTATTCAGGTTCAAAAGTTCAAACACACACTTCTTCATTCACATGGTCATTTCCGACTCTTCGTGACCTCATGGACCAGTCCACGCCAGAGCTCCCTGTCGGCCGTCGCCACCCCCAGCTCCTTCAAGGTCAAGCTTGTCACTTCAAGGATACTATTCATCCATCTTGCCCTTGGTCGGCCTCTCTTCCTTTTCCCTTCCATTTTCCCCAGCATCGTGATCTTTTCCAAGCTTTCCTGTCTCCTCATGATGTGGCCAAAGTACTTCAGCTTTGCCTCTAATATCCTTCCCTCCAGTGAGCAGCCATTGGGCTTTATTTCCTGGAGAATGGACTAGTTGGATCGTCTCGCAGTCCAAGGCACTCTCAGGATTTTCCTCCAGCACCAAAGTTCAAAAGCATCTATCTTCCTTCGCTCAGCCTTCCTTATGGTCCAGCTCTCGCATCCATAGGTTACTATGGGGAATAAAATACTCGCTATAAGAATCAACCAAGAGCCAGCAGAGTATCAACACTACCCACTCTAGAAAAAAAGAGAAGAAGACATAAAAACACAACTAGAAAGAGGAGCATAAAGGGTATACATATGAATGTACTATTATTAATTCACTTGAAGAAGACCTAGTCGAAACCGGTCGTGATCTACTGTGACCTACTTGCTCTTCAGCACAATGAACTGATTGAATAAGTGAACAATTATATATAGAACATATATTGTTGAGCTACAGTCATTTTTGATGTATGGATTATGTTTATTACAATTGTGAATTCTGAACATATTGTATTTTATTCTGTATGAGTTTTTACGTTATACCTGTTAACTGAACATTGCTAAAGCAATTACTACATTTGTGGGTATCTATTACTTTTGTGCATAACCAGGAACCCATTTACTTAATAATACTATGGGGAATACCATTGCTTTCACTATGCGGACCTTCGTTGCCAGTGTGATGTCTCTGCTCTTCACTATTTTGTCAAGGTTGACCATTGCTCTCCTCCCAAGAAGTAAACGTCTTCTGATTTCCTGGCTGCAGTCTGCATCTGCAGTGATCTTCGCGCCTAGAAATACAAAGTCTGTCACTGCCTCCACGTTTTCTCTCTCTATTTGCCAGTTATCAATAGGTGTGGTTGCCATGATCTTGGTTTTCTTGATGTTTAACGGCAGCCGGGGTCAAACACACACACAGGGCAACAATATGTAACAGTCCTTTTAAATATATGCTTCATCTCTTTAAATAGTCAAACTTTGGAGAGCACGACAGCCATTACATTCCTGACCAAAAATTCCTGTCAGCTTCTTTTCCTCACTAACAAGAAAGCATTAATTGTCAGAGCAGGCAATACTAGCCAATTAGGTCAGACAGTCTGACTTCATCTAATTTACCGATGGCAATTTACTGATATTTTGAATAGGGTATGACTCAAGCATATTATCGTACATAGTATTCTACCAAGCCTCAGACGATCAATTAAAAGTACATCACTACCACTTTTCCACTGAATTGTGTGCTTTTGATTTATTCATGGTAAAATGTATATAACTTGAGATATAGGATCATTTAAGGAACAGTGGGAGCACCTGGGATGCAGAGCGGGTATCACAGGAGGCATCACTACACAACTGCGGAGGTGGGTGGAACAAAGCACAACACACTCATGTCACAGGGCTGCAAAACGAATAGACAAAAGACACTGTGGCTGAGGACCTGAGCACAGGGTGTTATTGGCGTCTGAAGACAAGGACATAAAGCCAATCCTTTGAATCCACTATTTTCTGCCTTTAACAGATTAACCCAGAACTCGCCAAACATTTCATGTTAGTGACACATCTTTTAGACCAGCATCATTTCACAACACAGTCATTAAGTTGCCAAAGGCTTTCATGGCCTGAATCACTGGGTTGCTGTGAGTTTTCCAGGCTGTCAAGGATGTTTCATTTTACCCATTATCTATGGCAGGCATCCTCAGAGATTGTGAGGTCTGTCGGAAATAAGGCGAGTGAGGTTTATATATCTGCGGAAGATCCAGGGTGGGAGAAATATCTCTTGTCTTTTTGAGGCAAGTGCAATTAATCACCTTGATTAGCATTGAAAACTCTTGCAGCTTCAAAGCCTGGCTGATTCCTGCCTGGGGGAATCCTTTGTTGGGAGGTGTTAGCTAGCCCTGATAAGTTTAATGTCTGGATTTCCCCTGTTTTCAGAGTGTTGCTCTTTATTTACAGCCTTGATTTTAGAGTTTTTAAATACTGGTAGACAGATTTTGTTCATTTTCATGGTTTTCTCCTTTCTGTTGAAATTGTCCACATGCTTGTGGATTTCAATGGCTTCTGTGTTGTCTGACACAGTGGTTGTTAGAGTGGTCCAGCATTTCTGTGTTCTCAAATAATATGCTGTGTCCATTGAAATATGCAGGCTTTGCATATATACTCTCTTTCAATGCTTATAAATTACAAATTCCATTAATTTGACAATTTCCTCTCCTCTTTCAATGTTCTTGCCTATGAGGCTCACTTGAGACTAGTTATGTGCCCATGATTGTCCCAAAGCTGGCTGACAGAATGACTTTTATCTGTGCATTTTGTTTATCGTGTCAGGAGCAAATTGAGGATACAGTTATAATGTATTTATAAACACAAACAAGGTTAAAAACTCGGCATTATACTAGATTTCCTTTGGCCACTTGGAGTGCCTCTGGTGTTGCTGTGAGAAGGTCCTCTATTGTGCATGTGGCAGAGCTCAGACTGTATTGTAGTAAGTGGTCTGTGGTTTGCTCTTCTCCACACTCACATGCCATGAATTCCACTTTGTAGCCCCATTTCTTATGATTGGATCTGTTCAGCACTTTCCAAGTCGCCCATCCTTCTGTGTGCCCAGGAGGGATTGCGTAGGCTTTTCTAGTTGCTTCTTGTCTATTATTATTATTATTATTATTATTATTATTATTGAGTATGTTTATTTATACCCTGCTTTTTCTCTCCACAAAAAGACTCAAAGCAGCTTACCTAGCAGCAGCCAATCCAGTGACATCACAGAGAGCCCCCTTCACCCCAGACAGACACACAAAACATACTTTTGACTTTTTATACATATAGAAAACACTATGCTTAATGCAATTTCGTTCAGATTTATTTTGCAGCCTCTGAAAACAGAGCAAGGAACTGCCTATGCAGACAGAGGCATTTCCCTCCCAAAAAAAGTCACATACAAATTCTTGAATGACAACACCCGCAAATTTTCCAGGGTAGATTAACGTGCCTCCTTCCCTGTTGACATTTGTCAGATGCAAGGCTAACATGCAGAGATCATAACGCTGGCACAAAAAGGGGTTGCAGATGCATGTCCAGACAGCAGGCATGAAAACTAGAATAGTTCAACAATTCAATAAGAAGCAGCCATTCTACACAAATAATAAATGGATTTGATATTTTTTGGATTTAGGCATCTGATTAATACAAAACATAACTTTGCTGTCTCAACATCTCTTCCAAGAATCATTCCCAAGACACATTAGCTGAATAAACTATATTTGAGTTGCAATGTTGCCTCCTTCCACTCCTTCCTTTATCCCTTTGATGAGTTTTTTTTTCTTTTTGGTCATTTGCCTGAAGGTCAAAACACTAACTATAGTCGGTCCTCTACATCTAATGGATTCTGCATCCACAGTTAGAATTTTCTTTAAAATAGAAACCCAGTTTATGCAAGGAACATTGTATATAATGGGATCTGAGTATCTACAGATGTAGGTATCCATTTTGGGTCCTGGAGATGAATTCCAGCAAATACTGGGAGCCCTCTGTACCTACATCTGGCCTCCCATGTCCATGAATTCTGGTACCTACAGATTTCAACCATCCACGTTTCAAAAATATTTTTAAAAATCCAAAAAGCAAACCTTGATTTTGTCATTTTATATAAGAGACACAATTCAACTATAAGGTAAAGGTTTTACCTGACATTAAGTCTAGTCGTGTCCGACTCTGGGGGTTGGTGCTCATCTCCATTTCTAAGCCGAAGAACTGGTATTATCTATAGACAGCTTCTAGGTCATGTGGCCGGCATGACTGCATGGAGCACCATTACCTTCCCGCAGAAGCGGTACCTATTGATCCACTCACATTTGCATGTTTTCAAACTGCTAGGTTGGCAGGAGCTGGGGCTAACAAAGAGAGCTCACCCCCTCTTCGGATTCAAACCGCTGACCTTTCGGTCAGCAAGTTCAGCAGCTCATTGGTTTAACCCGCTATGCTACCAGGGGCTCCATTAATTAAACTATATCATTAGATATAATGGGACTTGAGCATCCATGTATTTTGATATCCACAGAGACATCCTAGAACCAAACTCCAATGGATACCACGGAGCCGGTGTATACTGCGAACTAAGCTATCCATAACGGCAACAAAGGAGAGCCTCATTCTGCAAATTGCACCAACATTTGGCTCAATCTGGAATAGAGAGAGGTCATGTTTCAAGATCTCCCTCCACTCACTGTTTGGGTGTAAGTCATCCCTTGAGATATCGTTTATGCACATATGATTTGAAAACTATAATGGAAGCCGCAAGGACTAGAAGCATGCTTTAAAACAAAACAAAGAAGAAGGAGGTTCCCAAAAGGGCTGAATGCTAATCTTAATTCCAGTCCGAGCACATTGTGAAAGTTCCTAGTCTGTAGAAGAAAAAAATAAGTGGGTGGACTATGTGAATCATTTTCGATTGAAGGGAAGGAGAAACAGAGGGAGGAAGGGACACTTCCATATTGCTCCCTCCAAGCGATCAGGGAAACCACACTATAGGTAACCCCATTCTGTGTGGAGGAGGAGACACATGTGCCCCATCCGCATGTCCTTTTGGGCCATGATTTTTTGAGAAGTTTCTGCAACTTCTTCCTTCGGCGGCAGCCCGAGGTCAGTGGGGCTTTTCCTGTTCTCCGAACACTGTGTGAACGGTTTCTGCCGCGAGTGCCTCCTCTCGTGTGTGCTGCAGTGGGACCGCTGGCTGAAGCCCTTGCCACAGTCCAAGCACTTGAAGGGCTTCTCTCCCGTGTGGGTCCTGCAGTGGCGAACCAGGTCGGAGCGGTGCCGGAAGGTCTTGCCGCAATCCGCACAATTGTACGGCCGCTCTTTGGCGTGCATGCGCTGGTGCCGGTTGAGGAGCGAGGCCTCGCCAAACTTCCTCCCGCAGTCTGGGCACCGGTAGGGCTTGTCGCTCGCCGTGTGAGTCCGCTTGTGCACCACCAGGTTTGAGCTGTCGCTGAAGCCTTTGCCGCAATAGGAGCACTTGTACGGCTTCTCGCCGGTGTGGGTCCTCCGGTGGCGGACCAGGTAGGAGTTCTGGCAGAAGCACTTGCCGCAGTCCAAGCACTGGTACGGCTTCTTCTCGGCGTGGATCCTCCGGTGTGCGATCAGGTTGGAGCGGTCGCTGAAGCTCCTCCCGCAATGGAGGCACTGGTACGGCTTCTCTCCTGTGTGCGTCCGGCGGTGTTTCAGCAGGTCGGAGCTCCGGCTGAAGCCCTTCCCACATTCCAAGCACACCTTTTTCCTCTGGTCCATGTGGGTCCCATCTTGGGCAGGTTGCTCCCCATGTTTCTGGCCAACTTTCTGGCAGGCTTCCTCTCCAAAGGGGCCTTCACGCTGATTCTCTGCTTTGTGTTCATTTTCAAAGGCTTCCAGTTGCTCCTGGCACAGAAAAGCAGCTTCTCCAAAGGCCTCAGATGGTTCTGTTTTCTCAGAACATTTGAGCTGAGGTTTTTCTTCCTCGGTCTCGCTCACCCACCCATCACCTGCTGGAAGATAGAAAAGCAGAGAGTTACACATACAGAAATCATTCCCTGTCCAAATTCCAAAGTGGAAAAGTAAGAGCTCATCACAGTGGTACCTATGCCTTGGTCAGTTCCTAACTAGATTACAGCCAGGAACTCAACATTGGGCTGCCCTTGAAGGCTGTTTGGGAATTACAGCTGAGGGAAATGTGGCAGCCAAATAGATCTCCAGTGTGCTTATTTCAGACCACAAAAAAACAGATCACATAAAGGTTGTTGTATGTTTTCCAGGCTGTATGGCCATGTTCCAGAAGTATTCTCTCCTGACGTTTCGCCCACATCTATGGCAGGCATCCTCAGAGGTTGTGAGGTACCTCATAACCTCTGAGAATGTCTGTCATAGATGTAGGCGAAATGTCAGGAAATAAGTACCCACTTTGGCGGGGAGGTAAAAAGTGCCCTGAAAAACCTGCTGGCCAAAATCCAACCAGGAAAGGCATCCATGGATGATAGGCTCCTTGGCATGGAAAATGAAACATGGCTGAATCCCCATGGGCGAGTCGAGCACAGCCAGATGTCGGAGATGAAAAGAGGGAAGGCTTGCCTCTGTTCATGTACTGTCAAGTCTTTGTCAATTGTATAACAGCATTGAATGTTTGCTATATATGAACCTGTAATCTGCTCTGAGTCCCCTTGGGGAGATAGAGCGGAATATAAATAAAGTATATTATTATGATTATATTATTAGTAGAATGGCTCCTAAATCAAAAGTTTTTGATGTGTTTGTTTTTACCTATATCTACATTGAAATGCTGCCATGCCATCCCTCCCACCTTATCCCAATAAAATAATATGTGCAGTGTCATGGTTTGCAAAGGCACTGTGCTGTGTGTGTGTATGTGTGTGTGTTAATTGGAAAATGAAGTGCATGAAGCCGATTGGCTGAGCCTGCAAAAGACCTGGGATTGATTCGATACTGTTTCTGTTCTGCTGCTACAGGACAAGTTTTCGGTGCTGACTGAGTACTGCTGGTGAAGGGAGCAGTATACTCAGTCAAGCCTTGCTATTTTGAGGCCTGTTTGCTGCTGAGACAAGAGGGAGAAGAACCAGGACAGTATTCTTCTCTGAAACAGATTTATGGACTGAGAAAGGACCATTTATGACTGTGGACTTCTTTAAGTGATCAGAGGGACCATTGAAAATACTACTGGTTTTGATCTCTTGAAATCAGTAAAATTCCTGTATTTTTGTTCTTCAAACCTGCATGGCATGTTATTGTTCTGCAGGTGACTCTAGATCACAGACATCATCATCAATCTGTAACATGCAGCATCTGAACTGTTAGCAGCCTAATTTAGGCTGAGGGGTGAAGGAATCAACCAAACTGAGCAAGCTGTGCTTGTTTTATTCCTGGTTTTTCCTTGAGTTGGCTTACTCACCCAAGGAGCTGGCCTCTCCATCGCTGTCCTGCTTAGCTTCTCTGTAGAGCTGCCACTGTCCATTGTCGGATGGGCCTTGCTCTGCCTTGGCAGTGTTCCCAAGAGCTTCCTGAAAGCCCTTTGGCACCTGGAATGGCAATGAAACAAAGACTAAAATCTGGAGCAGATTTGTGGTCTGAATGCACAGAAGCCACTACCTCACTGTGATGTGTAGCCTCAGAAAGGGAGAGGGAAAGCAAGATGGTTTGACCCATTTTGTTGTTGGCCTGCTGACTGCTGTGTGTATCCACTTTCTGATCCAAATAACAGAGTCCAAATCCTAGAGTTGGAAGAGACCCCCAAGGCCACCCAGTCCAACCCCATTCTGCCAAGCAGTAAGATTGGGAATACAGGTGGACTTTAGAGTGACTGATCACCTGTATTCTGTGAGCCCTCTGAACCCCACTAATGACAATCTGGACCAAACTTGGCACACAGACCCAGCACTGCCAATTTGGGGTGATTGACCTTGGCATCAGAGAGCTATAGTTGACCTGTATTCAGAGAACACAGGTTACTGGCGCTGTTCTGAGCTTAAATTGTTGTTTTATATATTAGTGGTTTTATTTTATATTGCACTGTGTGTTTATTTTATGCATTGTTTTTGGCACCTTGTGACATATGTAAGCTGCCCCGAGTCCCTTCAGGAAGATGGAGGTGGGGTACAAAAATAAAGTTATCATTATAAAAGTTATTATGAACATTGAACCCAGCAAGTGATGGATCTGGACCAAACCTGGCACACTGACCCAACACGGCCAACTGTAAATACTGGCAGAGTTTGGGGAGGATTGATCCAAGATTTTTGGAAATCGCAGTTCACCCACATCCTTATGTATTTTCTAATGGGAGCATTCATTAAAAAACAACAGGAAAGACTGAGTTTTTCTATGACATAGAGTAACATATGATCAAACTGAGAATACCTAACATCCAAAAACAGACAAGGCCCTTTTCAAATATTCCAGGCATTGCCAGGTACCCAAGCTAGTAGTTATTATAAAACTCAGTACCAGAGTCTGTGCGTTTACTTCTTTCTCTGGAAGTGCTGATGCACTCTGTCCCACTGAAAAGGGATTAAAGAACATTTTTAAATGTTAAAAGAGTATTCATGATAACATGGACTGTTTTCAAGCCAGGTGTCACTCATCCTTTTCTGTGCATTTTACTGTTATGGCCAAAATGTAATACTGTGCATTCCTCCGTGCTGAAATTCATTTTGTTAGTTCTAGCCTAGCTCTTTAATGTGTCACTGTCATTTTTGGATTATGATCCTGTCCTCCGGGGTATGAGCTATCCCTCCCAATGTGGCGTCACCTCCAAATCTGATAGGACTCCCTGACCATGATTGGCAGAGAGGCTGCCTCACCTGCGGTTCCCACTGCGTGTTCTCTTGCTGCCTCTGCAGGAACTCCTCTGCCAAAGCCACTGCCTGGGCACAGTCTTCCACTCCTCGTTCCCGGACACAGCTTTGAATCTCCGAGGGAAGGATGGTCAGGAACTGCTCCAGGACCACCAGCTCCAGGATCTGCTCCTTGGAGAGCCTGTCGGGCTCCAGCCACTGGCGGCAAAGGGCCCGGAGGCGGAGGCAAACTTCTCGGGGGCCATCCGCTTCCAGGTAGCAGAACTGCCGGAAGCGCCGGCGCTGGGCCTCTCCATCGACAACGGGGCTCGGCTTCGGGGCCTCTGCTTTTAATTTCCTGGGGTCTCCCCGAATTGCCACCTCCGAGCCGAGGGCGGCCGGCAGAGCCTCCCCTATCAGAGGCCGGGCCGTCCACTCCCCTCGGGGCCACATCCAAGCGTCAGCAACACCTTCGAAGGGGAACGCCTTGCCATTTTCCTCCCATGGTGTGGGGAGCAGGAGCTGTGGGCTGCCCCACCCAAGGTGTGGGGCCTGCGTGGCCTTGAGGAGCTCCTGGAGAGACCCATCCCAGCCTTGAGGCAGCATTTCCCCCGGTTCCTGCTTCACCTGCTGGGGAGCCGCCCAACCCAAGAGGTCCTTCATCGTCCCACATTGAAGACTTCTTCCTGTCCGTTTGGGTTCCTTCCCTGGCTTGGATCCTTCAGGATCTTCCGGCGCTTCTTGCTCCAGAAGCGGAAGTCCTATGGATGTCGCTGCAATGTTTGCCGCAGTTGCCATCGTCTCTCAGCCTAGAAGCAGGAGGATAACTGCCATTATAATCAGTTTTAAGGACTTAGAGCAAACTTGGGCCCTCCAGGTGTTTTGGGCTTCAACGCCCACAATTCCTAACAGCCTCAGGCCCCTTCCCTTTGCCCCTCAGCCGCAATGAAGCTACAAGACTATTCAGTGCCAATCAAGGTGGCCAATTGCAATGTTCACACTGGCCTCAAGCAGATAAGAGTTCTTTCTCCCACCCTAGACATTATTCCACAGATATATAAACCCCACTTGCCTAGTTTCCAACAGACCTCACAACCTCTAAGGATGCCTGCCATAGATGAGTGCAAAAACGTCAGGCAAGAATGCTTCTGGAACATGGTCATACAGCCTGGAAAACTTATAGCAACCCATTATTATTATTATTATTATTACCCTGCTTTATCTCTCCCAAAGGAGACTCAAAGGTTAAAGCATACATTATTTAAAAATACATATTCAAACATGCACCCTTAAAAAAACCCACAAATGTGCATCACCAAAAAGCACATACTGATAAAAAGCTAAACCTTTTTCATTGAGACAGGTTTTTAAAAAGGCTTTTAAGATCAATCCTAGAGACACTGTCGTTTTTAGCTTTAAATATGTTTTAATGGATTTTAACTGGACATTTTTTCATACTGTTTATATTGAATTCTGTTTTAATGTTTGCATATTTGGTATATTTTAAATTGTATGCTAATGCTTTTATGTTAAGAAACTTTGATTCTCCTTTAAGAGAGATAAAGCGGGGTATAAATAAATATAATAATAATAGTTAGAACAAACGAAGAGGAACATGCATCACTACAAACACATACAAACATGCACAACCACACTCAGAATCATGCGCTATTAAAACACACAAACACGCATCATTAAAAATACACACACATGTGCACCATTAAAACACACATATACACACCCTTAAAAATCACAATCATGCAACTTATAAAACCATAAATATGCACCATTAAAACACATGCACACAGACACATAGGCATGCTTTAGATACACACATGCAAATACACATCATTAAAAACATTCATAAATATTGGATTATTAAGAACTCAAACATAAATACGGTAAAGGTAAAGATTTCCCCTTAAGTCTAGTTGTGTCCGACTTGGGGGGTTGGTGCTCATCTCCATTTCTAAGCCAAAGAGCTGGCATTGTCCATAGACACCTCCAAGGTCATGTGGTCGGCATGACTGCATGGAACGCCGTTGCCTATTGATATACTTACTTTTCATGTTTTCGAACTGCTAGGTTGGCAGAAGCTGGAGCTAACAGTGGGAGCTCACTCCGCTCCCCAGATTTGAACCACTGACCTTTCAGTCAGCAAGTTCAGCAGCTCAATTGTTTAACCCACTGTGCCACCGGGGGCTCCCACAAACATAAATATGTACCAATAATATACTACAAGCAAGTATCATCACACACAAACATGTATCATCCAAACACCGACATAAACATACATTATTGAAGCATTATGTACATGAAATACACATCCAGCCATGAACGATTACAACATATAAACACAATAAAAAAACCCAGAAAAATATGCATTAAGAATACACACATGCAAAAAGAGCACCATTGCAACACACACACACAAATGTGCCTGATTAAAAAAACACGAACATGAACCATCAAAACATCATTTTAAAAACACACGCACAAAGATGCATAATTAAACATGCCTCATCAAAAAATAAATCGAACCATGCATTCTTTAAACACACACACAATATGCACCATGAAAACCTACAGAAATATGAACTGTTAGGAGGCACACACAAGTATGCATGCATCATTATATTATTTTAGGAAATCACATTATTGGGGTCACATGTCCCCCATTGGAAGATGCACAGACCCAGCTTCAGACTCCTTACTCCAAGGCGAGGATCCCTATTCCCTGCATTGATGCATTTCTCAAAGGCATTATTGATCCCTTTTCCCTTTGATCTGAGCCTTGCAGAGCCCACTCACCCAGCCAAGCTGCTTCTCCCACGTGGGAGGCGGGGCCAGCAGACCGGAAGGAACGTTGGGAAAGCCAGCGTTCTATTGACAGCCTTCTGTTCGCAAGCAACTTTCCCACGCTGCCTCCCTAGGCCTGGTGGGGGGGCTCTCTATGGCCTTAACCCTTTCCCCACCTCTGTATGAGAACCATACCTGAGAGTTGGGAGAGAGGGGTCCCCAAAGGTCATCCAGTCTCACCCCATTGTGCCAGACAGGAAGGCACAATCAAAGCACCCCAGGACAGATGGCCATACCCACCTCTTCCCAAGGCCCCTTCTACACTGCCATATAAAATCCAGATTATCTGTTTTGAACTCGATAATAATAATAATAATAATAATAATAATTATAACAATAACAACAACAACTTTATTTTTCTATCCTGCCTCCATCTCCCCAAAGAGACTCAGGGCGGCTAACACAGGGCAAAGCCAGAAGACAATAAAACAAATAAAATAAAAAGTGGATGAACAAAGTCCTTGATGAATCCTGGGATTTTCTGGCAATCAGTCTCTCAGCAGGGGGTGAACTGGAAGAATCTTTTGTTTCTCAAGACAGTCATATAGTCAGGCCTGTAGCGAGGGGTGTGTGTGTGTGTGTGTTAAGGGTTCAACCCCCCCCCCCCGCCCGAAATTTTTCAGGTTATAAAAAAACCTGGTTTACTCATGAATTTTACCTGGTTAACCAAATCCCCATGCTAAATCTATGAGACGCAAAACATTAAGAGTCCCTTCAATCTCAAGCAGTCTCAAGCAGATATTGACAGGTTTGTAGCAGGGGTGGGGGGTGCTAGGGGTTCAACCACTCCCCCCGAAAAAAATTTCTGGCTACAGCCCTGCATATAGTCCAAAGACACATAAGCACTGCTATGATATTTGAGAATCTTAGGGGTAGTAGATCTTGCGCTGGTCTGCTGTCCAGCAGGGGCTCAGTTGTAGAAACAGAGTGGTAACAGGGTTGTTGTGTGTTTTCCGGGCTGTCTGGCCATGTTCCAGAAGTATTCTCTCCTGACGTTTCGCCCATATCTGTGGCAGGCATCCTCAGAGGTTGTGAGGTGGTGACATATTGGAGATGGCAGTTTGATTATGCAAAGTTTGCATTAGTGAAGAAGTTAGGAAAAAGGGAAGAGACACCCAGCAGACCTGGCAAAGAGAAACAGCCAAGACTATTTTGTTAAAGAAATGTATCACACCTATCTATCTATCTATGCATCTATCTATCTGTATATGGAGGTGTTCCTTGAGAAGACAGGATGGACTAAGCTCCTGCCTTTTGCCGCTACTCAGATATAGAGATGGGCCCTTTTTAAAAAATAAGCATTAGGGTACACTACTTACACTGACCTGTGGATATGTCAACACAGGATACATGAGTATATAGGTCAGGGGTCTCCAAACTAAGGCAAGGGGGGACATGAAGTTTTCCAAGGTTGGTTACCCAGCCCCTGCCCTAAACTGTAGTCTCAGGGCTGCCCTAAAACTGAAAGGACTTGAAGGTACACAACAACAATCCTAATTAATGTGTTGTCGAGGTTCTGAGGGTGCCTGCCATAGATGTGGGCGAAACGTCAGGAGAGAATACTTCTGGAACATGGCCACACAGCCCGAAAGACATACAACAACCCTGCAATCCTAATCAACTTCACTGTCTCATCAGCCCAAGGGAGTCCACACTTCCCATTGAAAAAATGGTAAGTTTATGTTGGTAAAAATTGTTCTTCATCTTAAAATATTGCATTGTTCTTTCAGTTTTTTCCCCTCTACAAATAAGATATATGTGCAGTGTGCAGAGGAATTGGTTCATGTTTTTTTGGGGTTTTTTTTTTTTTGCAAACTGTAAGTATGGCCTCCCAATAGTCTGAGGACCATTGACTCTTTGCTTAAAAACTTTGAGGACGCATGATATAAGGTATTTATTTTTAAGATGCCACTAGATGGTTTGTTGGATTCAGTGAAAAGACAAACACAGCCATGCTGACAGTCAGAAAATACTGATTTTTGTGCGGCAGCTTCTCTTGGCATGGATTCTCTGATGGAAAGTCAAGCTGTGACTTTGGCTGAAGCTCTTTCCGCACTCTGAACAGGTGTAAGGTTTCTCTCCAGTGTGGATTCTCTTATGTCTGACAAGGGTGGACTGGTTGCGAAAGCTCTTGCCACATTCGGAGCAGGTATGCGGCTTCTCCCCCGTGTGCACTCTTTGGTGCTTAATGAGCTTTGACTTCTCGGAGAAGCTTTTGCTGCAACTCAGGCAGTGGTGTGGTTTCTCTCCCTTGTGAATCTTCTGATGCTTAAGCAAGTAGGTGCTCAAATTGAAGCCTTTTCCACATTCGGAGCATTGGTACGTCTTCTCTCCCATGTGGGCCATTTGGTGTTTCTTGAGATGGGTCCTCTGACCAAAGCATTTCCCACACTCCAAGCACTGATATGGCTTCTCCCCGGTGTGGATTCTCTGGTGTCTCGAGAGATGGGCCCTCTGACCAAAGCGTTTCCCACACTCCAAACATTTAAACAGCTTCTCCCCCTTTTGGATCCTTAGATGCTTCATCTTACCAAGATCCGAATTCATAAACTGTCTCCTATCTGCAGAAATACTTTGATTCAGGTATATGTTAGAATCTGTCCCTTCATAAAGTGTTTCACATTCAGGTAGGTTTCCACTCTGGTTGAAAGTCTTTACAAACATTAATTCTGGTTTGTCCTCACTGGGGAAAGCAATCCCCTTTGTTCTTTCTCGCTTTCCTGTTGGACTGAGATTTCGTGAAAGTCTCCCACCTGAAATGGGAAGGATTTGGCTTCTATGTGGCTTCTGTCTTGGCCAGCTGGTGCACCTTGGTTCCAAAAATTCTCCTTCAATGCTTCACAATCTGCTCTTTCTGAGAAATCCTCACCTAGTGGACCCCCATTCTCACTTTTCCATCCATCACCTGTTGGAAACAAAGCAGAAGGCAAATTAAGACCCATTCTCACAATATCACCAGGAAACAGGAAGGTTTACGAGGAACAAGATACAGTGGTTGCTCCAAGTTTTTGGAAATTTTTCTCTGGCGAAGTTAGGATCATCCCATACTTCTTTTTTTCCCCACTGACCAAGGAAAATTGTAGAGTCTAAGAAAGTTTCTGAATTTTGAATAAGAGCCCAAAGAGAAACTGAACCATATAGTGTTTTACTAATTTTTCATTTCCTTCTCTTTCTCACACAACATCAATTTCTGTGGTTCAACAAGCTTCATGTTTATTTATTCAGGTTAATTCCCTTATACAGCTTCTTCATCAAGTATAACAACAGTCACTGACCCACACACACCCCACAGATTATGACAAGAGTACAAGACTTTGCCACAAACTAAGAAAGCAAATGTGTCTACGTATTTCCTCAGGAAATATGAAGTCTCCTACTGTGGAAATTTTTTAACACAGGTGGGACAGCCATCTGTTGGGGTGGTTTGAGTGTGTTCATTCTGGATGGTTTCTTCTAACTATGATTATACATCTTTACAGGATATACTGGTAACCACCTCACCCACAGTATTAGAAATATTTTATGTCTTCCAGATCAGCAGAATCCATATGTATGATTTCACTTACTTACGGGAAAATTATCTCTCTAGGCTTTTGCTAGATCATCCAGTGTGATTCTATGTATGTTTCCCCTGATTGTTCTTTAACTCTGATGGCCAGAACTGGACACAATAATGCAGGTGAGGATTCACCAGAGAAGATGAGAATTTCCAGACCAGAGGTCTGTCCATGCCATCTCTAAACTTGCCCCAGGGAAGGGAAATCTTTGGTCTTCCAGATACAACTTTCAATCCACTTTGGCAAAGTAGTACAGGAACTGAGAGCCCCATGTACCTTGCAGACCCTTGAGCCTAGACTATCCAAAGGACTAAGGGACAGCTTACTCAAGGGAGCATCACCAACATTCAAGGACACAAACAGCCCATTCTTCTTACCCATAGGTCCAGCATCCCTGTCGTCATCTTCCTGTTTGGTCTCCACACTAAGCTTCTTCTGCTCCATCTCAGGCAGGGCTTGGCCACCTTCAGGGGAATCCACTGTCTTCTCGTCTTCTAACAACACCTTAAATATTTATCCGTTGTTAGCCAAATGTATATCTCACATATATAGCTTTCCTCTCCCCTACATAGTCCTCAATATATTTGTGAGGTAGGTTAGGACCAGAGGAAAAAAACTGGCCCATGGTCACACAACACATTTTATGGTCCAGAAAGGACTTAAACCCAGATCTTACAAGTCACAAACCCACATTAAATCTCCTGCCTGGGCATTTGATGGGGGGTTGCATTTGTTCCTTGCAGAGGACTCTTCACCCCCACTATATTTCTTTTATCCTTCCATGGCTGTTTCAGGCACAAAATATGTCTTTTAAAAACCAAAATGTATATTGAGACTACATTATTGGGTCAAAGGGAAAGATGGGAGGTCTCAGAGGGTTCAAAAATAGACACAGACTAACCTCAGCTGAAACCTAACTACAGTGCCACTCTAGCTTAACATCTAAAGGAGATCTTTTGAAACCTCTCAATAAGTAGCCCTTTGGGAGGCCTGGAACCCAAGACTATGTAGCAATGTTTTAAAATCTCTTAGAGTTGATGCCAGACTAAAAACCCAAAATTATTCAGGCTCAACGACTATGCTAGATGTGAAAAAAGTTTTTTATAAAAGAGTTGCCTGAGTGAAATTTTTCAACTAGTCTAAACCCCAACCCATACTGAGCCTCAGGATTGATAAAGTGTGAGCTACACAGAATCAAGACAATGAACTGTTCTCACCTGGTTTGCCTGCCTCTTGGCCTCTCGCTGCTTCTGGAGGAAGTCCTCCGCCAAGGCCACTGCCTGGGAGCAAGTCTCTGGACCACATTCCTTGACCCAGGCCTCTATCTCTGGAGGCAGGACGGCCAAGAACTGCTCCAAGACCAGCAGCTCCAGGATCTGCTCCTTCGAATGCCTTTCAGCTTTCAGCCACCGGCAACACAGTTCCTGAAGCTGCCCGTAAGCCCCTCTCGGCCCCTCGGCCTCCCGGTAGTGGAAACGCCGGAAACACTGCCGCTGCTCCTCCCTCCGCATGCCGTCCCCATGCAAGATGGCGGCCTTCACTTTCCCATAATCCTCCCTGCCTTCGGCCTCCAGGCTGGTGAAGGCCCGCTTGGCCTCTCCACTCAATGCTGGCAGGAGCCGGGGCACCCACTCTTCCTTGGGCCACCGGCAGGCTTGGGCCACTTGCTCAAAGTGTGATGACCCATGGGCCTTGTAGTCCTGCTCAGGACATTGTAATTCCTGATGAAGATGAAAACTTGGGTTTTTTACCTTCCCAGTCTGAACTGGATTCCTCTCAGCCAGATCTTTCCCAGGCAGATCTGGGAACCTTGCACCTGCAAGAAAGTTGTCTCCCAGAAGTATGTCAAACAAGCCCAGAGCCTACTTCTCCCGTATTCTTGCGCCGGGAGTTTTGTAAACAACAGAGAAGTTTGGATTCAGCTTCGCGCAGGAGTGCAAGGATTGCAGCTAAGAATGTGGCCAATTAAGACTGCTTCTCGTGAGAATCTTTGGGGAGTCTCACATCTGGTCTCAGAGTTAGCTTTCGGTTCTGATTCCCAGAGAACTGCTTCGGCGGGAAAGCTAGACTCTATTTAGGTGTTTTACCCGCGTAGTAACTTCGCGGAGTCAATTCGTCAGCCTACGGAGCGGGTCGTGTCTGGACAGCGCGCTCCGATTCAAGCCTCGCTCTCGCTCAAGCCTTGCCTTGCTATCCAGCCTTCGCCTTGCTTCCCAGCCTTTGTTTACCTACGGACTTTGCCTTGTTTCCCAGGACCAATCCTTGCCTTGTACCACGGATTTTACCAAGTTATTCCACGGACCTTGTTCTTGTTCCTAGTTACCTTGTTCCACGTTCAAGCCTTGTTTCAAGTATCAAGTTATTTCCTAGCCTTGCTCAAGTTTCATGGACTAAAGGACCTTGTCATCTCCCCTCACTTTGCTTGGCAAAGTGAGTGTTTCGGTTATTGGATTACAACTTTGGACCTTAATATTTCTTATTGGACATTGCTTTCTTGGACTAATTCTGACCTTTCCTGAAAGGTCTAATTCTGGACTATTTTCTACACTTGTTTTTATTAACTTTATATATTCCTTCAATAAAGATATTAGATAGATTCTGGCCTCTGTGTATGGTTATTGGTGCTCTGCAGCCTGGGTCTTGACAGTTTGACTCCGCCACCCTAAGCACCAATTAACCTCGGCCAGAATGTCTACCGGAGTCGTACCTGGGCCGAGCGGCCAGCCGATTACCTACACCATCGACAAGGAGGAGGTGGACCGAATCCGTGATAAGCTCAATGCACAGGATGGAGAAATAAGGGGTTTGAAGGAACGCGGAATTCGTCTTCCGGCCATGGCGTTGCCAACCAAGTTTACTGGAGAAGCTTCTAAGGTTCATGTCTTCCGTCGCCAATGTCAAGCTTATCTAGAGGCCCGTGCTGCCGAGTTTCCCCAAGAAGACATCAAAGTGGCATGGGTTTACAGTCTTCTAGACGGGCCAGCGGCCAGCTGGGCGACGGCACTGTACGACCAAGCCTCTCCACACCTAAGATCAGCGCAACGCTTCTTGGACCACCTCAAGGAGACTTGGGGAATCGAGGACAATTTGGAGGCAGCCGGTCACAAACTCCGTCGCCTTTTCCAAGGAGACAGACCTATGTCTCAGTATATAGCCGAGTTCCGAGTGCTGGCCCACAACACCGGCTGGAACGATGTAGCCCTCAGGGGACAATTCCGGGAGGGTCTCAACATTGAAATGCTGGAAGAAATCTCCAAGGTGGATCCTCCCCAGACCCTCGAGGCACTCATTGATCAATGTTTACGGGCTGAAGTCATGATTGCCAACAGGAAACAGTGGGTTCGAGGCCAGGGCGGTAGAGCCGGGGCAAAACCCCCCGCTCCCGCCAGCGTTCAGCCACGTCCGGTCTGGAGACCCCCACCGCCAACCCCATACCCCAGAGGGAGCGAGGAGGTGCCGATGCAGTTGGGCAATGTGCGTCCCAGACTAGATGCCGCCGAGAAGGCCCGTCGTCAACGCTTAAACCTCTGCTGGTACTGCGGGAACGGGGGCCACTTCGCCAGAGAGTGCCCAGCCAAAGGGAAGCCTGCCGCCCGTCTTGCGGCGGCGTCCTCCACGGAGACGAAGACGTCTGAGCCGACTGGCACACAGCCGGCGGGGGAAGCCAACGACCGGGTGTAGAGAGGCTCGCCAACCCGGTCAAAAAATCCATCCAAGAGCCGCCAACCGGGGTCCTGTTCCTTCTCGTGGTCACATTATGGTCAGCAAAAAGGGGACCCGTCATGATCCACGCCATGATAGACTCTGGAGCTACCAACAATTTCATCGATAGAGAGTATGCCGACTCTCTGGGATTACAATATCATGATTTCAAGAATGCCCGTGTGGTGCAAGCCATAGACGGCCGCCCCCTCAAGACGGGCCCCGTAAGTCAGTGGTCGGAACCCACCAGGATGTGGATAAGGGAACATATGGAAGAGATTTCCTTCTTTGTTACCGAGGTTCCTCATTTCCCTGTGATTTTGGGAATTCCATGGCTGACTCTCCACGACCCTAACATCTCCTGGTCCAACAGAGAACTGCAGTTTGCTTCACCGTACTGCCAAAACCATTGCCTCGTAGCCAAGGTATGCCACGCCACGGACACCGAGCCCATCATCACCTTGCCAAAGAAGTACTCCGAGTATTGGGATGTATTCAATGAGAAAGAAGCCGAAAAATTACCCCCACATAGACCTTATGACTGTGCCATTGACTTGGTGGAGGGGGCCCCGATCCCGCGAGGGCATCTCTACTCCCTGACTGAACCAGAGCAAGAAGCTCTCAGGGAATTCCTAGAGACAAACCTTCGCAAGGGATTCATCAGACCCTCTCAATCCCCAGCCGCCTCCCCAGTGATGTTTGTGAAGAAGAAGTCAGGGGAACTACGCTTGGTGGTGGACTACAGAGCATTGAACAATATCACCAAGCGGAACAGCTATCCCCTGCCCTTAATCTCGGATCTATTGGATCGGCTTCGAGGAGCCAAGGTTTACACCAAGCTGGATCTTCGGGGGGCTTACAACTTAGTTCGCATCAGGGAAGGGGACGAGTGGAAGACCGCCTTCCAGACCAAATTCGGATTATTCGAGTCCCGAGTTATGAATTTCGGTTTATGCGGAGCCCCCGCAACGTTCCAGCATTTTGTCAACGACATTTTTCAGGACTATCTAGACAGGTTCTTGATAATCTACCTGGACGATTTTTTGGTGTTTTCTAGATCACAATCAGAACATGAGAACCACGTCAAAATGGTGTTACAACGATTGCGGGATCATGGACTTTATGCCAAGCTGGAAAAATGCGCCTTTGATCTACAAGAGGTAGATTTCCTTGGTTACCGCATCTCGCCTCTAGGGCTTTCCATGGATCCAGCCAAGGTTTCAGCAGTATTGGAATGGCGGGCGCCAACTAACAAGAAGGAGGTGCAGCGTTTCTTGGGGTTCGCGAACTATTACCGCAAGTTCATTCCAGATTTTGCCCGCTGGTCCGACCCCATCACTAGCTGCATCCGTGGAAAGCAGCCTTTCCGCTGGACTGATCAAGCAGAGAGAGGGTTCCAGCAACTAAAGAAACTATTCACCTCCCAGCCAATTCTACAGCACCCAAATCCTGGAACCCCTTTTGTGGTGCAGGCGGACGCCTCTGATGTGGCAATTGGGGCTGTACTCTTACAACCGGTGGGAGATCACCTCCATCCCTGTGCCTTTTATTCTCGTCAACTAACCACACCAGAGAGGAATTACACCATTTGGGAAAAAGAACTACTGGCCATAAAGGCAGCCTTTGAAACTTGGAGACATTGGCTAGAAGGGGCCAAATTTCCCATTGAAGTCCACACTGATCATCGTAATCTAGAACATCTAAGAACTGCCCGCAAACTAAACCAGAGGCAGCAACGTTGGGCTTTATTCTTTGAACGTTTCAACTTCCAGATCCATTATGTGACCCCAGCCCAAACCAAGCAAGCAGACGCCCTGTCACGTAAACCGGAATACGCTGCAGGACGCAAGGAGACCTTTGAATCCCAACTGCTACAACCCGAGAACTTTGCCACGCTCACGGTGGGGAACACCAAATCCATTCCCATTGGTTCAACTTCCCCTACTCCAGGACCCATCTGTGCTCAAGAAATCAGGGCTAGTCAGCAAGCAGATGCCTGGGCGCAGGACCAACTTCGCCAAGGTCTGCACTTTCCCTTTTCGCTTAAAGATGGGCTGCTCTGCTATAGAAATCATGTTTATATCCCACCCGGACCGGGCAGGGAAAAAGCGCTTCGTCTGTGTCATGACTGCAAACCAGCAGGACACTTCGGACTATTTAAAACTATGCATTTGATCCTAAGGGATTTTTGGTGGCCCAAGATCCGCAAGGATGTGGAAAAATATGTCAACACCTGCCCAGTATGCCAGCGCTCCAAGATACGAAGGGAAAAGCCCTCAGGGCTTTTACACCCCCTTCCTACCCCATCTCGCCCATGGGAAATAATTTCCGCGGATTTCATCACTGACCTACCACCTTCCTGTGGATTCACCACGATTTTGGTGGTGGTGGACCTTTTCACCAAGTTAGCCCATTTCATTCCCTGTGAAGGCCTCCCCACGGCCAAAGAAACTGCGGATCTATTTCTTCAACATGTTTTCAGACTACATGGATTGCCCAAGAGTTTAGTCACAGACCGTGGATCTCAATTCACCTCTCGTTTTTGGAAGGCACTACAAAAACTATTGGGCATAGACTCTCGCTTATCTTCAGCTCATCATCCCCAAACAGATGGGCAAACGGAGCGCACCAATGCCACTTTGGAGCAGTATCTTCGCTGTTATGTAAACTACCAACAGGACAATTGGGCTTCTCTGTTACCACTGTCTGAGTTTGCCTACAACAATGGAGTTCAAGCTTCTACAAAAGAAACGCCGTTCTTTGCAAACTACGGCTTCCATCCACGTTTCTTTCCCCCTGTCATTGGAACTTCAGAAGTTCCCGCAGCAGAGGATTGGCTGCAGGAACTCACAGCGGTGCAACAACTTTTGCTCCAGCAACTGGACCAAGCCAAGGAGGACTATAAACGCCACGCTGACAAACATCGCCAGCCGGGCCCCGAAATCAAGGTAGGAGATCGGGTTTTCCTGTCCACTCGCTTTCTGCCCTCCCACCGCCCCTGCCGGAAGTTAGATGCCCGTTTCATTGGCCCCTATCCAGTGGTGGCGCAACTTAACCCCGTGACTTTCAAACTCCAACTTCCGCGTTCAATGCGCATTCACCCAGTGTTTCACCGTTCCCTGCTCCTTCCGGCGGATGGTGTGCGACCTGATACAGACCAACCGGCCCCCCCTCCTGTTTTGATGAATGGGGAGGAGGAGTTCGAGGTTGAGGACATTTTGGATTCTCGCTTTCACCGCCGCCGCCTACAATATCTCATTGACTGGGTGGGTTTTGGCCCTGAGGAACGCTCCTGGGAAGACGCCTCCACAGTCCATGCTCCTGATCTAACCCGTCGCTTTCATCAGACCTATCCCACCAAACCACGACCTCGCGCCTCGGGGAGAGGGCCCCAGTTTGGGAGGGGCCTTGAGGAGGGGGATAGTGTGATGACCCATGGGCCTTGTAGTCCTGCTCAGGACATTGTAATTCCTGATGAAGATGAAAACTTGGGTTTTTTACCTTCCCAGTCTGAACTGGATTCCTCTCAGCCAGATCTTTCCCAGGCAGATCTGGGAACCTTGCACCTGCAAGAAAGTTGTCTCCCAGAAGTATGTCAAACAAGCCCAGAGCCTACTTCTCCCGTATTCTTGCGCCGGGAGTTTTGTAAACAACAGAGAAGTTTGGATTCAGCTTCGCGCAGGAGTGCAAGGATTGCAGCTAAGAATGTGGCCAATTAAGACTGCTTCTCGTGAGAATCTTTGGGGAGTCTCACATCTGGTCTCAGAGTTAGCTTTCGGTTCTGATTCCCAGAGAACTGCTTCGGCGGGAAAGCTAGACTCTATTTAGGTGTTTTACCCGCGTAGTAACTTCGCGGAGTCAATTCGTCAGCCTACGGAGCGGGTCGTGTCTGGACAGCGCGCTCCGATTCAAGCCTCGCTCTCGCTCAAGCCTTGCCTTGCTATCCAGCCTTCGCCTTGCTTCCCAGCCTTTGTTTACCTACGGACTTTGCCTTGTTTCCCAGGACCAATCCTTGCCTTGTACCACGGATTTTACCAAGTTATTCCACGGACCTTGTTCTTGTTCCTAGTTACCTTGTTCCACGTTCAAGCCTTGTTTCAAGTATCAAGTTATTTCCTAGCCTTGCTCAAGTTTCATGGACTAAAGGACCTTGTCATCTCCCCTCACTTTGCTTGGCAAAGTGAGTGTTTCGGTTATTGGATTACAACTTTGGACCTTAATATTTCTTATTGGACATTGCTTTCTTGGACTAATTCTGACCTTTCCTGAAAGGTCTAATTCTGGACTATTTTCTACACTTGTTTTTATTAACTTTATATATTCCTTCAATAAAGATATTAGATAGATTCTGGCCTCTGTGTATGGTTATTGGTGCTCTGCAGCCTGGGTCTTGACACAAAGGAGGCCAGGAAGGCTTTGGCGTCGTCCCACGGCTCCTCCCTCGACTGAGAGGTGCCCCAGTTTGGGTGAGGGCCTTCCACGCTCTTCAGGAACTCCTGCCATTGGGTTTCCCATAGCTGAAGCGAGTCTTTGTTGGGCTCATGTTTCACTTCCATTGGTCTTCTTTGCAGGAATGCTTCTGTCATCCCAACATGGCAGCTCCCTCTCACTTCCCGTGACACCTGCCCTGGTATAAGACTTGTAAGGTCTTCTCGGGTCTCCATTTTCATCCTTGGACAATACTAGTCTGAAATGTTCTACTGCGGCAGTCTAAACATGTGCCTGGAGCTTACCACCTGGAAAACTGAAAGAAAAAAGAAGAAGATTACACAACATTCAGATTTTAAAGAGGAAGAGTTATGAAAGCAAAGACGCAGAGCTGGAATGGAATTGGCCGTTGAAGAAGTAACCATGAAAAGATAAAAACAGAATGGTCAAGCCCATTTTAATCAAGGGCCACATCATCCTTAAAGGACAATTGAGACCATGGATGGAGAATCTGTGGATACAGAGGGTCAGCTCAGCTATTACATAGGGTCAGCTTTTACATAGTGTGTGGTACTAGTTTTTATCTAGTTTGGGTCCCCAGATGATACTGAATGACAACACCGACCACTTAATAGGAATAGCAGCCCAAGAATACTTATGGCTCTGAGGTTGGAGAAAGGTCACAAGGCATTTTAACATTGTGATATCGAGCTAGGATTTGGGGGGTCCCCTTCTTTAGGAGGGAACCCTAGCTCCTACCCCCGGCCGTAGGTCCGAGAATCCTGGCAAGGGGAGAGTCGCTAAAGGTCAAGGATTCTCGCTACAAAGATCTCACCCTCAGACGTGAAGAAAGAAGACCGAGTTGTTTATTCAGTTCAGCTGAAAAGGATGACACCCGCGATCGTTCATCAAGGAGCCATGTCATAAAATACAGAGCAACAACTTCTATAATACAGAAAATGGGGAGGCGCGATTTGAAATTCGTGCTACTCATTCCCCCACCCACCTGCGCACTGATTGGCCCCTGAGGGAGCGGCGCGAATCCCTGTCCAATCAGGGAGCTCCTGCCGTCTCGGTTCCTCCACCAATCAGAGGCAAGGAGGCGGGCTGAGCTGAGAACAATGGATTTGCTAGGGATTATGATAGTGTCATTGAGTCAATATGCAAGAAGGAAGTTCCGAGAGCCTCGATAAGCCCTCAAGGTATTTTCCAGATTGCTTCTTGGGGTGCAAATATACATATTTGTCTAGCAGGCTTGCCAAATTCTGGTGAGTCAAGGCAGACCAGATAGGCAGGATTTGTTTCTGAACGAGTCCAGTTCATTTTGACAGCTGAGGCGATCGTAGGCTTTGATCGCCCCCATTGTAAGTGGTCCGAGAACCAGATAGCCATCTTCCCATTAAATGGGCTTGCTCCGACGTTTAATGGGAGGGGAAGACCATATCTATTGTCCATGCAAGATGAGCGTCTGACAGTCTCCTGGTGTGAGGATTAATCTCCTCCGGTCAATGTTGCAACTATCTGTTCATATTGATTCCTAGGTCAGATTTCGGTCATTCTTTAATATAAAATATATTTCATGGTAATAAAGGGAAAAGGGAGCATGCAGGGTACACAGGACACATGTGGGAACATAATTCATCTTGTTTCACCCATCCCCAAAGCCCAAGTTTTAATGCAGGGAGTTCATAAAGTGATAAAAGTTCAGAAAAGGGGTGGAATCTGTGGCAATCCGGGCGAAACGGCCCTACTGGGCCAAAGGTCGGCGGGAGGTTGCACTCCGAATGTGAGGGCAGTTCACCTTCCATGCCACGCGCCCAGCATGTAGTCCGAACCTTCGTTAGTCTGTTCTTGCAAAGAAAACTGTGCCGCGGCGCGGGGAAACTCCGTTTTGACAGGTTTTGTCAGTCAGCTGATTTGCTTCTTAAAACTTTATTAATTTGAGAACGGGTGGTCTCCTTGTGACGGGGAGGCCTTTGGAGTTAGAGGTGAGGAAGATGGTCATGCCTGGGGTCCAAATAAGAAAGATATGGCTGGAAATAGAGGCTGGGGGGGGGGGGTCAATCCACGGTTCGCCCAGAGAGGGGAAGAGAGGGAGGCAGGGCTTCTAGGATAGGAAAGGAATTCATGCTATAGCGCAAGGAAGGATACAAAATAGCCACTCAAGAAGAGAAGTTGGAGCAAGGAGATTCTTTTGTTAGAGGTTTGTTACATAGTTAAAAAGCCTGAAAGGGATAGGGAAGAGGCAGAAGATATGCCTTAAGCTACTGCTGGGGCATGCACGCATGGCCAGATTGGTCTCAGCATGGTTCCTTCCGATCAGCGGAACTCACTGCTGCAGGTCAGATTAGGCTGAATGCAGATGACTGCCCTGGTTCGACCACAATTGGGCAAGCCTTCTTTCTTTTTCCTGACGAAACAGAGCAAACAACAGTCTTCCAGCTGTTGCTGTATCTCAACTCCCATCAGCTCTAGTCCTGATACCCTGTTTCCCCTAAACTAAGACATCCCCAGAAAATAAGACCTAGTAGAGGTTTTGCTGAATTGCTAAATATAAGGCCTCCCCCTAAAGTAAGACCTAGCAAAGTTTTTGTTTGGAAGCATGCCCAATGAACAGAACACCAGAGCATGCAGGATCGGTAAATGTATGTACCATAGTGTTGTACATGGAAATAATGGTACTAACAAGACATTTTTGATAGGATTCACAGTTTGTCTGGTTATGCTGGTTTGTGATGACAACTGCTGTATAGTATATAATAAATGTTCTTTTTTTTTTTGTTCAACAATAAATGCGAATTCTTCTTCATGGAAAAATAAGACATCCCCTGAAAATAAGACCTAGAGCATCTTTGGGAGCAAAAAATAATATAAGGCACTGCCATATTTTTGGGGAAACACGGTATCTAATGATGAGGAATATATTCACTTTTTGGTTGTGTATTTATTATCCCTCTTTTTCTCCCATAACTGGGACCCAGAGTGGATCACAACTTTAAAAAGCTAGGCAAGTAAAAACATGCAGGAAGTACATTTTAAAATGGAATTAAACTGGTCACAACAAACGAGGGTGCATCTACACTGGCGAATGAATGCAGTTTGGTGCCCCTTTTAACTGCTAGGGTCAATGCTATAGGGTCAGAGCAGCTGTAGTTTGGGGAGGAAAAGACCTTGTAAGACTGCAATTCCCAGCATCCCCCAGCATGGGGCCAGGGCAGGGTCAGGAGTGTGAACTGCATTCCTTCTCCATGGAGATGCATCTCAGGACACTCACTCCCCTGGCCACCCTCCTGCTCTTCCTCATCCAGCTCCCAAAGGAGGAGCTGAAACATTTCCTATCAGAACCGCCTTTCCTCCCCTTCCCTCACCTTAATTCCCCCAGTTTCCCAGACTCGGATCTTCCAGGCAGTTTTGGACTTCAGTTCCCAGAATTCCTGCTCCTTCTCCAAGGAAGCGGAGGCTTCTGGGAGGAACAAAGGTCTCTTTAAGGCAAACCTTCGAGATCTGGAACTCCAGGTGGCTAGAGAGGACTTCCTGCGGTGTTTTGTTTTGGAGGATGTGTCCTGTGTCCCCCTCTTCCTGGTCCGGCTTCTCCTCCAAAAGCGGCTTCTTGGGAAACTCGTCCCTTTTGCTTTTCTTTCAGGGAGGTTTTTTTGGAGGAAAAGGAGAAACACCTGAGGCGGAGTTCTTGGGTTTAGAGGGAAGGAACCGGAGGGAAGAAGGTGAGGGAAGGCAGGGGAAGGACAGGGAAGGTGAATCTGATGAGAAATGTTTCATCTCCTCCTTTGGAGCAGGATGAGGAAGAGCAGGAGGGTGGCCAGGGGAGTGTCCTGGGTGCATCTCCACTGGAGAAGGAATGCGGTTCACGCCCCTGATCCTGCCCTGGCCCCATGCTGGGGGATCCTGGGAATTGCAGTTTTACAAGGTCTTTCCCTTCTCTGCCTAAGAGTGCTGGTGCCTCCCCAAACTATAAAGATAAAGGTAAAGGTTTTCCCCTGGCAATAAGTCTAGTCGTGTCCGACTCTGGGAGTTGGTGCTCATCTCCATTTCTAAGCCGAAGAGCCGGCCTTATCCGTAGACACCCCCTAGGAGCATGGAGCGCCATTACCTTCCTGCAGAAGCGGTACCTATTGATCTACTCACATTTGCATGTTTTCAAACTGCTAGGTTGGCAGAAGCCTACTCCGCTCCCTGGATTTGAACTGCCAACCTTTCAGTCAGCAAGTTCAGCAGCTCAGCGGTTTAACCCACTGCGCCACTGGGGGCTCCTCCCAAACTATAGTTATCCTGAATCTATGTCATTGAGCCTGGCAGTTAAAAGGGGCACCAAACTGCATTCATTCACAGTGGAGATGTACTCACATTTATCGCGACCAGTTTAATTCCATTTTAAAATCTACTTTCTGCATGTTTTTAGTTGTCTTGTTTTTTCAAGTTGTGAGCTGCTTTAGGTCCCGATTATGGGAGGAAAAGAGGGATAATTAATGCATTCCTATGCACACTGCACATGTCTTATACTGCAAAAAAAAAACAAACAACGAAGGAACATTACAATATGTAAAATGAAGAACAATTTTAACTGAATTAAAAATACCAGTATTTCAATGGGAAGCGTGCACCTGCTTTTGGTGGATGAGATAGTGAAGCTCATTAGTATTGTTGTTGTAGTTCTTTACCTTCAAGTCATTTCAGACTCAGGGCAGCCCTGAGACTCAAGTTTAGGGCAGGGGCTGAGTAAAATGTCTTGGGGGAGCGCAACCGTCCTGCAGGTATCAGCTTGGGGACCCTTTGGCCTAGACGTTTTTCCCTTTCATGGTTAGTTATTCAACGGCCAGTTCCATTCCATTTTGCTTTCATAACTCTTCCTTTTTTAAAATGTGAATGTTGTGTAATATTCTTCTTTTTTCTTTCAGTTTTCCAGGCAGAAAAGCTCCATGCGGATGTTTTGATTGCAGAAGTAGAGTCTAGCATTTCCCACCGTTTCAGACTAGTATTGTCCAAGGATGAAAATGGAGATCCGAGAAGACCTTACAAATCTTATATTAGGGCAGGTGTCACAGGGAGTGAGAAGGAGTTGCCATATTGGGACAGCGGAGGCATTCCTGCCAAAGAGACCAACAGAGGTGAAACAGGAGCCTGACAAAGACTCGCTTCAGCGGTGGGAAACCCAATGGCAGGAGTTCCTGAAGAGCCTGGAAGGCCCTCACCCAAACTGGGGCACCTCTCAGTCGAGGGAGGAGCCGTGGGACGACGCCAAAGCCTTCCTGGCCTCCTTTGAGCAAGTGGCCCAAGCCTGCCGGTGGCCCAAGGAAGAGTGGGTACCCCGGCTCCTGCCAGCATTGAGCGGAGAGGCCAAGCGGGCCTTCACTGGCCTGGAGGCCAAAGACAGGGAGGATTATGGGAAAGTGAAGGCCACCATATTGCACAGGGATGCCATGTGGCAAGAGGAACAGCGGCAGTGTTTCCGGCATTTTCGCTACCGTGAGGCTGAGGGTCCGAGAGGGGCTTACGGGCAGCTTCAGGAACTGTGTTGTCAGTGGCTGAAACCTGAAAGGCATTCAAATGAGCAGATCCTGGAGCTGCTGGTCTTGGAGCAGTTCTTGGCCATCCTGCCTCCAGAGATAGAGGCCTGGGTCAAGGAATGTGGTCCAGAGACTTGCTCCCAGGCGGTGGCCTTGGCGGAGGACTTCCTCCAGAAGCAGCGAGAGGCCAAGAGGCAAGCAAACCAGGTGAGAACAGTTCATTGGGTTCCAGGCTTCCCAAAGGGCTACTTTGTGCAAGGTGCCAACAGACCTTCTTAATTTATCAAGACAGGGTAGCAGTGTGGTCAGATCTGCGGTAAGTACAATGTAAACTGTATGGGGCTCCCTTTGAGCCTTCTTAGGTCTCCCAGCACCACCTCTGCCCCAATAAAATCCCTCCTTTGTGCCTGAAACAGTCATGGAAGAAGAAAATTGTCTCACAAATTCCCATGAGCTCAGCTGGTGGGCATACTGAGATTTTAATTTAAGAAAAAGCTGAAATACAGTGGGGTGAGGAGTGCCCTGCAAGGAGCAAATGCAGCCCCCATCAAATGCCCAGGCAGTAAGTTTAAGGTGTGATTGTGACTTGTGAGATCTGGGTTCAAGTCCCTTCTGGACTATGAAACTCATTGTGTGACCATGGGCCAGTTATTTTCTCTGGCCCTGAACTACCTCACAAATACTTTGAGGACTGTCTAGAGCAGAGGAAAGCCATATATGTAAGATAAACATTTGGCTAAAAAGTGATAAATATTTTAGGTGCTGTCAGAGGAGATGATGGGTTCCCCTGAAGGTGTCCAAGCCTTGCCTGAGATTGAGCAGAAGAAGCTTAGTGTGAAGACCAAACAGGAAGATGACGATGGGGATGCTGGGCCCTTGGGTGAGAAAAACGGGCTGTTTGTGTCCTTGGATGTTGGTGATGCTCTCCCTAGATTAACCAAAGCACTGTGGCTGCTTCTCCCCCTAAGTAGGGCCTTCTCTTAGACTCGTGGTTCTCAACCTTTGTAATGCCGTGACCCCTTAATACAATTCCTCATGTTGAGGTGACCCCCAACCATAAAATTATTTTCATTGCTACTTCATAACTGTAATTGTGCTACTGTTATGAATTGTAATGTAAATATCTGATATGCAGAATGTATTTTCATTGTTAAAATTTGAACAGAATTAAAGCATAGTGATTAATCACAAAAACAATATGCAATTATAGATGGCTGGAGTTACACTTAAGAAATGTACCTATTCTGGTTTGCATACAAATTCAACTTAAGAACAAACCTATAAAACTTATCTTGAAAAAGAGAGGAGGAGAAAGGGAGAGAAAAAAGAGAGAGAAGGAAGGGAGAAAGAAGGAGGGGGAGGAAGAGAGAAAGAAAAAGAAATGAAAGGGATAGAACAAGAGAGAAGGAGAGGGAAGAAAGGGTGAGAAAGAAAGAGAGAGGGAAAAGGGGAGAAAGAGAGGGGAGTGCCTTCTTGCTCTGCCTCCAAGCGCCTCCCTGTGACTCCTCTCTGCCCCGCACTGCCGGAGGAAGAAGGGGAGGAGGAGAAGGAGGGGTCCCTTTTCAGACATTAAGGAGGCAAAGCTGCAACCCCTGTGCGCAGTCGTTCGACCCCCAAAGCGGCCGCGACTCACAGGTTGATAACCACTGCCTTGGACCTTTGGACAATTTAAGCCCAAGAGTCTGCCAAGTACATAGAGCTCCAAGCTCCTGAAATGCTTTGCCAGAGAAGATTGAAAGTTGTAGTATTTGGAAGGTCAAGGTTTCCCCTTTCTTGGGGAAAGTTCAGGGACTGCATGGGCCTGGCCTGGAAATCGTCATCATTGCTGGTGAATCCTCGCCTGGATTATTATATCCAGTTCTGGCCATCAAAGTTCAAAAATGTTCAGGGGAAACATATCATAGAATCACACTGGAGGATCTAGCAAATGCCTAGAGAGATAACTTTTCCTTAAGTGTAAGTAAGTGAAATCGTACATATGGGTTCTGCTGTTCTGGAGGCCATGCAATATATCTAATATTGTGAGTGATGGGGTTACCAATGGGTCCTGTGATGACATAGAATCATAAAGTTGGAAGACACTGCAAGGACTATGTAGTCCATATCCATTCTGCCATGCAGGAAAACACCCCAACAGATGGCTTTTCCACCTCTGTTTAAACTCAGTAACTTTCTCAGACTATGAAATTTTCATGGTGAAAATGGGTCTTAATTTGCCTTCTGTTCTATTTCCAACAGGTGATGAAAGGAAAAGTGAGAAAGGGGGGCCACCAGGTGAGGATTCCCCAGAAAGAACAGAGTGTGAAACATTGAAGGAGAATGTCTGGAGCCAAGATGGGTCAGTAAGCCAAGGCAGAAGCAACATGGATGAGCCAGGAGCCAAATCCTTCCCATTTCAGGTGGGAGACTCCCATGAAATCTCAATCCAGCAGGAAAGCGAGGAAGAAAAAAAGGGGATTGCTTCCTCCAGTGTTCATAGTCGAATTTTCCCTGAGTACAGATCAGATTTAATGTTTGCAAAGACTTTGAATCAGAGTGGAAACCTTACAGAATGTGAAACGCTTTATGAAGGGACGATTTCCAACATATATCTGAATCAAAGTGTTTCTGCAGATGGGAGAAAGTGTATAAATTCGGATCTCGGTAAGATGAAGCATCCAAAGATCCAGAAAGGGAAGAAGCTATTTAAATGTTTGGAGTGTGGGAAATGCTTTGGTCGGAAGACCCACCTCTTAAGACACCAGAGAGTCCACACTGGGGAGAAACCATATGAGTGCTTGGAGTGTGGGAAATGCTTTGGCCAGAGTGTCCATCTCAAGTCACACCAGATAATCCACACTGGGAAGAAACCATTTGAGTGCTTGGAGTGTGGGAAATGCTTTGGTAAGAGTGTCTGTCTCAAGTCACATCAGATAAACCACACTGGGAAGAAACCGTATCAGTGCTTGGAGTGTGGGAAATACTTTGGTAAGAATGCTTGTCTCAAGTCACACCAGAGAGTCCACACTGGGGAGAAGCCGTATCAGTGCTCGGAGTGTGGAAAATGCTTTGGTCAGAGTGCCCATCTCAAGTCACACCAGATAATCCACACTGGGAAGAAACCATATAAGTGCTTGGAGTGTGGGAAGTGCTTTGGTCGACGTTACCATCTCAAGTCACACCAGAAAATTCACACTGGGGAGAAGCCCTATAAATGTACAGAGTGTGGAAAGAGGTTCAGTGACCGGTCCACCTTTGTCAGACATAAGATAATCCACACCAGAGAGAAACCATACACCTGTTCAGATTGTGGGAAGGGCTTCAGCCGAAATAGCAGCCTGACTTTACATCAGAGAATCCATGGTGAGAGAAGATCCTTCACAAAAATCAACATTTGCTGAATGTCAGCATGGCTGTGTTAAGTCTTTTCACTGAATGCAACAAACGTCTAGTGGCATCTTAAAAAGGAATACTCTATACCAGGTGTCCTCAAACTTTTAAAGAGAGGGCCAGTTCATGGTCCCTCAGACTGTTGGGAGGCCTCACTATAGTTTGAAGAAATAATGAATAATTTTTATGCACACAGCACATATCTTATTTGAAGAGAATAGAATGAATTTACCGTATCATTGTACAACGAAATTAAATGTTTCCCCAGCACACATCACAAAAACAACACACCCATCCCTCTACTGTCCAACCACCATCGCACAGCCTCCAGTGCCACATCAATGCGAAACCATGAAGTTCAATATTGCTACAGCTTTAGGATAAAATCTGTCTCTCAGTCTGTTTGTCCTTGTTTTTGTCATCCTGTACCATCTGCCAGATGGAAATAATACAAAAAAAAAAAAAGAATATGCTGAGTTAAATGGGTCCTTCAGAATGTCCTGAGCTTTCTTAAAGCTGTGAGACTTAAGTTCTTCCAAAGAGAACAGAGAGCAACCAGTTATTCTCTGGGCAGAAGTGGTGACCCTTTGGAGCTTCCTCCTATCTGCCACTGTACAGTTACCAAACCATGGGCAGATGCAATAGGTTATGACACTCTTTATAGCACAGTGGTAGAAAGTCACCAGCAGTTGTATTGCTAAAATAAAATAAAAGCAATACAGTATTTAAAATGAAGAATGATATTAGCCAACATAAACTTACTGGTATTTTAATGAAAAGTGTGGGCCTGCTTTTAGTTGATGAGATAGTCAAGTTAATTAAGATTGTTCTTGTGTACCTTCGAAACGTTTTAGATTGAAGGTGACCCTGAAGCCAAAGTTTGGGGGCAGGGGCTGGGTAACTGACCTTGAAGGGCCTCATCCAGCCCCTGGGCCTTAATTAGGGGACCCCTGCCCTATATTGTCATGTATAAGTCTAGAAATCCTAGTCGAAAAAAATCAACCCCAAAATCCTAGGTATACTTATCCACAGGTCAATGTACGTATGTACCCTAATTCTTATTTTTTAGAAAGGACACATCTCTGTATTACTGTATCTGGAGTGGCAAAAGACGACACCGTATCTATCCTGGAAGAATGTAAAAAGAAACACCAACCCTCTCTTCTTTCAACCATGGCATTGGGTTGTTGTATGTATTCCGGGCTGTATGGCCATGTTCTAGAAGTATTCTCTCCTGATGTTTCGCCCACATCAATGGCAGGCATCCTCAGATGTTTGAGAAGAAACCCAATCAACAATTGGGCCACACAGTCTACAGAAAACCTACACAACAGATAGATACCTTCATAAAAACTCCAACCATCACCCGTCACAAAAGAAGCACAATCAAAGCCCTGACAGACCGTGCACAAAGAATCTGTGAACCTCACCTCCTCCAAGGTGAACTAAACCACCTAAACTTGGCTCTACAGGCCAGTGAAGACTCCACCACAGATATCAGAAGAGCTGCATGCCAGGAGAGTAAAGACAAAGATCCACCCAGAGAAAAGGGAACCACTGACCGCATAGGCAAACTGATGAAGAAGCACAACCTACAAACTATCTACAGACCCACAAAGAAAATCCAACAAATGCTACAGTCAGCAAAAGACAAGAGGGATCCTCTTTCCTCTGCAGGAGTCTACCGGATACCATGCAGCTGTGGACAATTCTACATAGGGACCACCAAACGCAGCATCGCCCAAACACGAGTCAAAGAACATGAAAGGCACTGCAGACTAACTCAACCAGAGAAATCAGCCATAGCAGAGCACTTGATGAACCAACCTGGACACAGTATATTATTTGAGAACACAGAAATGCTTGACCACTTCAACGATCATGTCAGACTACACAGAGAAGCCATTGAAATCCACAAGCACGTGGACAACTTCAACAGAAAGGAAGAAACCATGAAAATGAACAAAATCTGGCTACCAGTATTAAAAAACTCAAAAATCAGAACAGTAGATGGGAAGTAACACTCTGAGGGCAGAGGATCTCCAGGAATGGCTAATGACTCCGAACAAAGGATGCCCTCCAGGCAAGAGACAAACCTTTCCGATGCTAATTAGGGTGATTAACTGCAACATTCACGCTGACTTCCAACTGACAAAGAACTCTTCTCACACCCTGGACTCTCCACAGATATATATTAACCTTCATTGCCTAGTTTCTCCATGCCTCACAACCTCTGAGGATGCCTGCCATAGATGTAGGCGAAACGTCAGGAGAGAATACTTCTAGAACATGGCCATACATCCCGGAATACATACAACAACCCTGTGATCCCGGCCATGAAAGCTTTCGACAATACATTGAACTATGGCATTACTTATGCAGTTTGAATGCTTGGGTAGGATGCCACTGGGAGCCATAGAGAGGGTGTCAAAACTTGCCCACAACATATGCATGAAGTTGACTTATGGGTATATGTAGTAGCCTTCTTGGGCACATTAAATGTCTTAGGGCCCAACTACACTGGAGAGCTAATGTAGCATTAACACCATGTCTCTGTGATACAGAGCTTTTGTAGTTTGGTGAGGCACCAGACTCTGGCAGAGATGGCTAAGGACCATGCAAAACCACAGCTCCCATTATTCAACAGGCGTGAGCCAAAATGAGGTTAAACTACAGTGCCTTCAGCCTCCTGTCAGATGCTCACCTGTTTCTCTACAACTCTTTTCAAGGAACCCACTTTCTGTTATAAATGGATTGAGTGGGACCTTTCAAGTGGTTACTTCATTCTCTCCAGTACTTCTGATCTACCGTTTGCTTCCATTTTTGAAATGTGGAGTGTGAGAAAGAGCCCCAATTGAAGGGCACTCAGAAATTGAGCCAAAGAGGAGAGGCAAATAGATGTTTTAACAAAGTGCACATTTGTAAGCTTATTCCATATCTCCTCTCCCCCTGAACAGGTGCATGTTCAACCCTATTTTTGTGCTTGTTTTGTTGTCGACCGTGTTTTAGGGGATCGGGCCCTTAAGGAGAGACCCGATCCGGTCCTGAGAGAACGGACCTTGACGGAGCCAATAGGAAAATATGAGCCGCAATACAACCTGAAGCCGAAATGAAGAAGGTCCGCCAAAGTTGAAGGAAAATTCCGCCAAGGAGTCTTTATTGAGCGATTCAGCTGAAGAGGACTCTAGTAGCGATCATTCAGTCTACTAGGGTACCATATAATCAAAATAAAGCCATATTTATACAGAATTTCAGTCTGACAGCCCTTTGAATTTCCCGCCCCGCTCCCCCGCCCATCTGATCGTTGATAGGCTAGAAGGTTGAACGAGGCGGGCTTTCGTTTCCCGCCTTGCTCCGTTGGCCCAATAGGAAGCTGCCTTTTGTCTCTACTCGGGCCAATCAGGAAGGAGAAGGCGGGAGTTATTGAAACAATGAAGTGACAGGGCAGGAAATATCGGATTAATTCCTGCTAGACCGATTTCTAAAGGGATTAATGGCAGCAATCAAGGATGTTCGGGTTTCTGTCACGTATACAGATTTTAGATATGCCTTGGGGTGTCAGAGGTGGAAGTAAAGATGGGTGGTGATGAGCCATATTTACAGGCTCCGCAGGGCGCCTTCCTGAGGTGTCCTGGTTTTTCCTTTGGGTGAGATATGACAATGTTTGCCTTGGGGCGAATCACCTTTAGGTCAATACTCCGAATTCGGCGACTCAAGCCCTATATTGTCCATGCAATCTGAATTTGATTGGGTTTAGCGGTGGCAGATTATCCTTTTGTTTTTGGGAAGGGAAGCCTAGGTCATAGGAAATGGGATAGGTTCTGGGGTTCAGGTTGAGTTCAAAATATTTCCTATTTGATTTCATGACTTGACAATTATATGAAATAAAATGAAAAATAAAATAAAGTTGGAATATAAACCATGCTGGGAAAAATACATATTTTCCGGGGATCCCAAAGAGTACAAATACATATAGGCAGATAGATAGATTTCATGGAAATAAGGGAGAATCCATAAAAGTGAGTTACATTGCATAAAGGGGAATCATGAATGATATAAACAATTGAAAATATTTGATAAGAACGAAGTTCATAACATCTGGAGAACCCAACATGGAAATTCATAAAAGTGGAGTTTTAGCAGCATGATTTTACAATTCATGAAGTTGTTATCTCTTGCCTCAGAGTGCAGGGATAATCCACAGTAAACTCCAGTAAAAAGTCTCAATCACCTTCTACTATAAATATATGGAATATAGAACATAAAGTCTTGATTTTTGAACTATCTTTTACAAAGTCCTGGGGGGGAGGGTGGTCACCTCGATCACATTTTCCCAGAAGAGACATTTCCTTCACACACACACACACGCACACACACATTTAGGAGGTTATTTCTGCAAACATATTAACAGCCTTCCAATTGCAAGTTTAGCCATTGAAGGATTTGATAAATAGATTCTCTCCAAAAATCTCTAGGGCCTTCAGCACATCTCTGAGACAGTTGATGTGATCTATCTTGGAAGCTAAGCAGGGTCAGCCTTGGTTTGCACCTGGACGGGAGACTGAGAAGGAGTCCAAAGTGCTTGAGGCTTTATTGCAGAGGAAAATCACCTTCTTTGCCCAGGAAAACCCTTTGCAATTCATCATTAATCTACAGGCAATTTTAGCAGCACGCGATAAAGAACAGAGAGAAAGCTTGGAGATTGAAGGTAAAGGTTAAGTCCAGTCGTGACCGACTCTGGGGGTTGGTGCTCATCTTCATTTCTAAGCCGAAGAGCCGGCGTTGTCCGTAGACACCTCCAAGGTCATGTGGCCAGCATGACTGCATGGAGCGCCGTTACCTTCCCGCCGGAGCGGTACCTATTTATCTACTCACATTTGCATGTTGAAATGACCATGTAAAAGTCATTTTAAAACATTTTATAAACAATAAGAACGATTGATGTTAACAAACGGATGTTAACAAAAAATAAAATAATACAAAATTAATAAATACAAGTACAGTAAATAAATATAAATAAATTGAAGTTTTTTCTTATGAGTAAGCTGGAAAAATTACTTTACTAAAATTCAACTCCTTTCAATCTCAGAGGAATTTCTTCCCCGTTGCGAAAAGCATTTCCGAACAATTTTAAATAAAATGATTTATTTATTTGTATTTATTATTTAGACGCCACATGTTTCCCAGACTCCGCTCTTCCAGGCAGTTTTGGACTTCAGTTCCCAGACTTCCTGCTCCTTGTGCAATGAAGCGGAGGCTTCTGGGGGTTGAAGTCCAAAAGCCTGGAAGACCAAAGACTGCTTTGAGGCAAACCTCCGAGATCTGGAACTCCAGGTGGCTAGAGAGGACTTCCTGCGGTGTTTTGCTTTGGAGGATGTGTCCTGTGTCCTCTTCTTCCTGGTCCGGCTTCTCCTCCAAAAGCGGCTTCTTGGGAAACTCGTGCCTCTTGCTTTTATGTCTTGGAGGTTTTTGGAGGAAAAGGAGAAACGCCTGAGGCGGAGTTCTTGAGTTTAGAGGGAAGGAACCGGAGGGATGAAGGTGAGAGAAGGCAGGGGAAGGGAAGGAAAGGCAAGGCGGCTCTGATGGGAAATGTTTCAGTTCCTCCTTTGGGAGCAGGGTGAGGAAGAGCAGGAGGGTTGGGTTGTTGTATATTTTCCGGGCTGTATGGCCATGTTCCAGAAGTATTCTCTCCTGACGTTTCGCCCACATCTATGGCAGGCATCCTCAGAGGTTGTGAGGTATGGAGAAAACTAAGCAAGGAAAGGTTATATATATATCTGTGGAAAGTTCAGGGTGAGAGAAGAACTCTTGTCAGTTGGAGGCCAGTGTGAATGATGTAGGTAATCACCTTAATTAGCATTGAATAGCTTCATCTCCTGGCCTTTTCCTGCCTGGGGGCATCCTTTGTTCAGAGTCGTTAGCTGCCCCTGGTTCCCATGTCTGGAACTCATCTGTTTTCAGAGTGTTGCTTCTTATTTACTGTTCTGATTTTTGAGTTTTTAAATACTGGTAGCCAGATTTTGTTCATTTTCATGGTTTCCTCCTTTCTGTTGAAGTTGTCCACGTGCTTGTTAATTTCAATGGCTTCTCTGTGTAGTCTAACATGATAGTTATTGGAGTGGTCAAGCATTTCTGTGTTCTCAAATAATATACTGTGTCCAGGTTGGTTCATCAAGTGCTCTGCTATAGCTGATTTCTCTGGTTGAGTGAGTCTGCAGTGCCTTTCATGTTCTTTGACTCGTGTTTGGGCGCTGCATTTGGTGGTCCCTATGTAGACTTGTCCACAGCTGCATGGTATCCAGTAGACTCCTGCAGAGGAGAGATGATCCCTCTTGTCTTTTGCTGACCGTAGCATTTGTTGGATTTTCTTTGTGGGTCTGTAGATAGTTTGTAGGTTGTGCTTCTTCATCAGTTTGCCTATGCGGTCAGTGGTTCCCTTGATGTATGGTAAGAACACCTTTTCTCTGGGTGGATCTTTGTCTTTATTCTCCTGGCTTGCTCTTGGCCTTACAGCTCTTCTGATGTCCATGGTGGAGTATCCATTGGCCTGTAGAGCCCAGTTTAGGTGGTTTAGCAGGAGGGTGACAAGGGGAGTGTCCTGGGATGCATCTCCACTGGAGAAGGAATGCACTTCACACCCCTGACCCTGCCCTGGCCCCATGCTGGGGGATCCTGGGAATTGCAGTTTTACAAGTTCTTTTCCTCCCCAAACTGTAGCTGCCCTGATCCTAATGCTCTTTGACACAGGTCTGGGAATTGTTTATTCTTCTCAATCTTGTTGGACTGGAACTCTCAGCATTTCTCACCACTGACTGTACTGATGGGAGTTCCAGTCCAAACATCTGGAAGGCTGTAGGAACTCTCGATTAGCACTTTACCCACTTCCTTACCCACTCTGTACCGTAGTACCTGACACGCCTAGCATCTTATAGTTGGCCACCCCAACGCTGAATCCTGATACAGTAGAGTCTCACTTATCCAAGATAAATGGGCCGGCAGAACATTGGATAAGCGAAAACCTTGGATAATAAGGAGGGATTAAGAAAAAAGCCTATTAAACATAAAATTACATTATGATTTTACAAATTAAACACCAAAACATCATGTTTTATAAGAAATTGACTGAAAAAGCAGTTCAATACACAGTAATGTTATGTAGGAATTACTGTATTTATGAATTTAGCACCAAAACATTGCAACATTTACTACAAAAACAATGACTACTAAAAGGCAGACTGCCTTGGATAATACAGAACCTTGAATAAGTGAAGCTTGGATAAGTGAGACTCTACTGTAATTGTATCTGGGTTATTGATGGAGTTTTTGTCATTAGGTTTTTAAATTCTTGTTACTGATTATATGTCTTATTCATTTATGTTCGTTCATGTTGTATAATGTCCTAATTGCTGTATGGTTTTAACTTGTTGTATGTTTCTGTTATATTGGAAACCGCCCTGAGTCCCTTGAGGAGATAGAGCGGTATATAAATAAAGTTTTTATTATTATTATTATTATTATTATTATTATTATTATTATTATTATTATTATTATAAAATACAGCTTGACTCCTGTGTCCCTGGGACTGATATCCACTGGATCTTACCATACTAGTACTGTTTTTGCAGTAGATTCAGGATACAGGAATCAGCCTGGACCAGGGGTCCTTAAACCTTTTCAGCAGAAGGCCAGTTCACAGTCTCTCAGACTGTTGGGGGCCCAGAATATACTTTGAATAAAAACATGAACAAATTCCTATCCACACCTCACATGTCTTATTTATAGTGCAAAAAAAAAAACACACAAAAATGTACAGTATTTAAAATGAAGAACAAATTTTATCAACATAAACATTTCAATGGGAAGTGTGGGCCTGCTTTTGGCTGATGAGATAATCAAGTTAATTAGGATTGTTGTTGTGTGCCTTCAAGTTGTTTCAAACTTAAGACAGCCCTAAGTCTAAATTTTAGGGCGGTGCCAAGTGAAGGGCCTTAAAGGGGTGCAAACAAACTGCAGGTCTTAATTTGGGGAACCCTTGGCCTACTGTTTTCTTCCTTTTCAGGGTGACTTATTCAACGGCCAGTTCCATTCCAGCCCTGTATTTGTGCTTTCATAAGTCTTCCTCTTTAAAGTGGTAATGTAATATTTTTATTTTTTTTCTTCCAGTTTTCCTGGCATAAATCTCCCATGTGGATGTTTAGACTGCTGCAGTAGAGTCTATAATTTTCCAAGTTTCAGACTATAATATTAATATTTTTAAATTTTATTATCGGCCTGTCTTTCAGATTGAGGCAGGGTACAACATAGTCATGTACATCTATCACATCTCATATTAAAACATAGCTAGAATGCAAACATGAACACATTTTGAAACAAACATATATTAAAATACCTGTGGCAAAAGTTAAAACACAATAGACATTCTTGTCCAAGGATGAAAATGGAGACCCGAGAAGACCTTACAACTCATATACCAGGGCAGGTGTCACGGGAAGTGAGAGGGAGCTGCCATGTTGGGACAACTGAGGCATTCCTACAAAGGAGACCAATGGAGGTGAAACAGGAGCCCGACAAAGACTCACTTCAGCAGTGGGAAATCCAATGGCAGGAGTTCCTGAAGAGCGTGGAAGGCCCTCAGCCAAACTGGGGCACCTCTCAGTCGAGGGAGGAGCCGTGGGACGACGCCAAAGCCTTCCTGGCCTCCTTTGAGCAAGTGGCCCAAGCCTGCCGGTGGCCCAAGGAAGAGTGGGTGCCCCGGCTCCTGCCAGCATTGAGTGGAGAGGCCAAACGGGCCTTCGCTGGCCTGGAGGCCGAAGGCAGGGGGGATTATGGGAAAGTGAAGGCTGCCATCTTGCAGGGGGACGCCATGCGGAGGGAGGAGCAGCGGCAGTGTTTCCGGCGTTTCCGCTACCGTGAGGCCGAGGGGCCGAGAGGGGCTTACGGGCAGCTTCAGGAACTGTGTTGCCAGTGGCTGAAAGCTAAAAGGCATTCGAAGGAGCAGATCCTGGAGCTGCTGATCTTGGAGCAGTTCTTGGCCATTCTGCCTTCAGAGATAGAGGCCTGGGTCAAGGAATGTGGTCCAGAGACTTGCTCCCAGGCGGTGGCCTTGGCGGAGGACTTCCTCCGGAGACAGCGAGAGGCCAGGAAGCAGGCAGACCAGGTGAGGACCGTTCATTGTCTCTATCCTGTATAGCTCACTCTGTATCGATCATGTGACTCAGTACAGGTTGAGGTTTTGACCACTTGAAGTTTATCATTCTGTTAACTCTAAATGTTGTAGACTTTTTTCACATCTAATATAGTCATTGAGCCAGAATAATTGTGGGTTTTTAATCTGGCTTCAACTCTAAAAGATTCTAAACTCTCAGCTTACTTTGTGGTTTTAAAAAGGCCTCTTTTGTGCCTGAAACAGCATGAAAGGAAGAAAAAAATGATAAAATTGCCTGACAAATCCCCATGAGGAGATGAGGCATATTGAGTTTTTAATTTAGGGGAACATTGAAATACAGCGGGGGTGAGGAGTGCCCTATAAAGAGCAAATGCAGCCCCCCATCCTATGCCCAGGTAGTAGGTTTAATGTGGGATTATGTTCAGGTTCCTTATGAACCATGAAACTCAATTGTGTGATCATGGGCCAGTTATTTTCTCTGGCCCTGACCTACCTCACAAATATTTTGAGGACAGTTTAGAGCAGATATTGATTCGGCTAACATGTGATAAATATTTTAGATGCTGTTACAGGGAGAAGAGACAGTGGACTCTCCCGAAGTTGGCCAAGCCCTGCCTGAGATTGAGCAGAAGAAGCTTAGTGTGGTGACCAAACAGGAAGATGACAACGGGGATGCTGGACTCTTAGGTAAGCAGAACGGGCTGTTTGTGTCCTTTGATGTTCCTAAACTAATCAGAGCACTGTGGCTGCTTCTCTATGCCCTTCCAGACAGGCCCTATATCCCAGAATCTGATCCCAGGTTTTCTGCTTTAAACTGGATTATATGAGTCCCCACTGCCAGATAATCTGGGATAAACAGAAAACCTGAAATTGGATCCTGGGATATAAAGCCTGTCCAGGATTGAAAGTTATAGTATCTGGAAGGCCAAAGTTTCCCCTTCCCTGGGGTAATTTAAGGGACTGCATGGGCAGATCCCTGGCCTAGAAATCCTCATCATTGCTGGTCAATCCTCTCTTTGATTATTGTATCCAGTTCTGGCCATCCAAAGTTCAAAAACGTCCAGGGAAAACATACCATAAAATCACACTGGAGTATCTACCAAATACCTAGAAAGATAATTTCCCCTTAAGTGTAAGTAAGTGAAATCGTACATATGGATTCTGGAGGCCGTAAAATACTCCTAATATTGTGGGTGATGGGGTTACCAGTGGGCCCTGTGATGACGTAGAATCCATAGAAGGAGACTCCACATTTCCTGAGAAGTCACGTGGGCACAGTTGCCCTCTTAGTTTGTGGCAAATTCTTGCACCCTTGTCATAACCCGTGGTTTATGTGGGTCAAAACTGTTGTTATACCTGATAAAGGAGCTATATAAGGGAAATAATCTGAATAAATAAACATGAAGCTTGTTGAACCACAGAAAATGATGCTGTGTGAGGAACAGAAGGAAATGAAAAAATTGTTGTGCCTTTGCCTTTGTGTTATTCTGATGAGGATTTTGGGATGCAAGTGCATAATGATAGGATTCAGATTCAGGATGAGTTTCAAGATGACTCTGATGGGAATGATGGGATTCAGCTGCAGAGTGTGCTTGCCGTGGGAAATGAAGGGCAGGGAGTTTTTCCTATGGGAAGATGTTATTTCTGATGATGGAATTCAGCTGTTGGAAGCAGAAAGGGAGAGTAGCTCTGATAACACTAATTTGCTCAGTGGCCTTGACGGCCTTGACACTGGGGCTGCTGAGCTCCATCCTGCTAGCTGTCTGGAATTTCGGGGGCTGGGAAGGAGTCTTCGAATAGTAAACAAGAGGAAGGCCAAAGGGCAAAGAAATTATTTCATGCTATGCTTTTAAAAAGGGTCTGCTGAGAGGGAGATGTTTGTCAAAAGCAACTTCTTAGCTTGAGTCAAGAACCAAGTCGGCTTTCCTGTTTCAAGTCTGCATTCCTGTATTACCTTGTAGCCTGGATATATTCCTGTGTTTGGGACTTTGACTTTCTTTGGAAGGATCTTGTTTCATGCCTATGCTTCTATGGATTTGATGATTACAGCCTTGTTTTGTAACTATATTTTGGAACTGAACTTTTACCTCTTTTGAACTATTTTCCTACTTATTTCCTAATCTATATATATAAAAGAGTGATGGCATCACAGCAATTCACAAAACAACAAAAGTACAAGCCCCCCAACCTCAAAATTTGACAACACAACCCATCATCCACGCCTCAAGGTTGATACAACAAAAAGAAAAGAAAAATAAAGTCCTAATTAGAGGGAGAGCAATAATTTTTTTTATCCAATTGCTGCCAGTTTAGAGGGCTAATCTCTGCCCACTTGGTTGCCTAGCAACCAAGGGACAGCCAGGTTTCAGTTAGGGGACAGGCAGATTTAGGCCTCACTTAGGCTTCTTCCACAGATTATCAGATTTGCACTGGATTATATGGCAGTGTAGACTCAAGGCCCTTCCACACAGCTATATAACCCATTTAGAATCTTATATTATCTGCTTTGCACTGGATTATCTTGACTCCACACTGCCATATAATCCACTTCAGTGTGCATTTTATACAGCTGTGAAGAAGGGGCCTCAGATAATCCAGTTCTGAGCAGATAATATAAGATTAGAAATATACAGTAGAGTCTCACATATCCAACGTAAACAGGCCGGCAGGATAAGTGAATATGTTGGATAATAAGAAGGGATTCAGGAAAAGCCAATTAAACATCAAATTAGGTAATCGTTATACAAATTAAGCACCAAAACATCATATTATACAACAAATTTGACAGAAAAAATAGTTCCATGCGCAGTAATGCTATGTAGTATTTACAGTAGAGTCTCACTTATCCAACACTCGCTTATCCAACGTTCTGGATTATCCAATGCATTTTTGTAGTCAATGCTTTCAATATATCGTGATATTTTGGTGCTAAATTCATAAATACAGTAATTACTATATAGCATTACTGTGTACTGAACTACTTTTTCTGACAAATTTGTTGTCTAACATGATGTTTTGGTGCTTAATTTGTAAAATCATAACTTAATTTGATGTTTAATAGGGTTATCCTTAATTCCTCATTATCCAACATATTCGCTTATCCAACGTTCTGCCGGCCCGTTTATGTTGGATAAGTGAGACTCTACTGTACTGTATTTACAAATTTACCACTAAAATATCACAATGAATTTAAAACACTGACTACAAAAGCATTGATTATGAAAAGGCAGACTGCGTTGGATAATCCAGAACATTGTATAAGCGAATGTTGGATAAGTGAGATTCTTCTTTAATATGAAATAATTACTGGGATAGAATAATGCAGAACAATATAATCTCTAAAACCAGGACAGTAAATAAACAGGGGAATTCCACACAGGAAACAATCAGGGCCAGCTAACACCTCCCAACAAAGTATTCCCATCATCAAAGTCTGGCAAATCCTGTTTTCTCAGGGCCACAGACAGTAGAAGCACATAAAATATCGCAAACAACATCACTCTGAAAACAAGGGAATTCCAGACAGGAAACAATCAGGGCCAGCTAACACCTCCCAACAAAGTATTCCCATAATCAAAGTCTGGAAAATCCTCTGTTTTCTCCGGGCCACAGACAGTAGAAGCACATAAAATATTGCAAACAACACCACTCTGAAAACAAGGGAATTCCAGACAGGAAACAATCAGGGCCAGCTAACACCTCCCAACAAAAAATTCACTCAGGGAGGAAACAGCCAGGCTTTAAAGCTGCAAGGCCATTACATCCTAATCATTTTTCCTAATTGCAGCATTCATACTTGCCTCCAACAAACAAAAAAAACCAATCAGAAATATTGTATATTCACAACCTTTAGGAAATAATATCCCCTGATGGCGCAGCGTGTTAAAGCACTGAGCTGCTGAACTTCTGGACTGAAAGGCCACAGGTTTGAATTGGGGGAGCGGAGAGAGCCCCCACTGTTAGCTCCAGCTTCTGCCAACCCAGAAGTTCGAAAACATGCAAATGTGAGTGCATCAATAGGTACTGCTCCGGCGGGAAGGTAACGCCGCTCTATGTAGTCATCCCACATGACCTTGGAGGAGTCTACGGACAACGCCGGCTCTTCGGCTTAGAAATGGAGATGAGCACCAACCTCCAGAGTAAGACACGACTGGACTTAATGTCTGGGGAAAACCTTTACCCTTGACCTTAACTACCACCAATTCCTCAATACTTTATTTCCCATACCACCATACTTCGCCACAGCAACGCGTGGCCGGGCACAGCTAGTAAACTATAAAAGACTATGTCCTGTGTGCAGCCTGGTGTCTTTAGCAAGGTGAAGCTAATCTGAGGTGTGACAAAAATAAAAAAAGTATAGGGTTTAGTTTCTCTTTGAGCTGTTATTCAAAATTCAGAAACTTTCTCAGACTATACAATTTTCATTGGTCAGTGAAAAGAAAGAAAGGAGGGACAATCCTAACTTTGGCACGAAAAATTTCTAAAGACTTGGGAGCAACCACTGTGTTCTCCATAAACCTTCCTCGGGAATACTTCCTGAGGGTATAATGAGAATTGGTCTTAATTTGCTTTCTGCTTTATTTCCAACAGGTGATGAATGGAAAAGTGAGTATGAGAGGCAACTAGGTGAGGATTCCTCAGAAAGAACAGAGTGTGAAGCAGTGAAGGAGAATGTTTGGAGCCAAGATGGGCCAGCGAGCCAAGACGGAAGCCACATGAAGGAGCCGAAAGCAAATTCCTTTCCATTTCAGGTGGGAAACTCCCATGAAATCTCAGTCCAGCAGGAAAGTGAAACAGAAAAAAAGGGGATTGCTTTCCCCAGTGTTCAATGTAGAAATTACTCTGAGAACGAATCAGATTTGATGTTTGCAAAGACCTTCAGCGAGAGTGGAAACCTTATTGAATGTGAAATGCTTTATGAAGGGACAAGTTCCAACATATACCTGAATCAAAGTATTTCTGCAGATGAGAGGCAGCTTATGAATTTGGATCTTGGTAAGATGAAGCATCCAAAGATCCAAAAAGAGGAGAAGATGGAGTGTGCGAAATCCTTCTGTCGGAAGACCCATCTCTCGTCATACCAGATAATCCACACAGGAGAGAAGCCGTACCAATGCTCCGAATGTGGGAAATGCTTTGGTTGGAGTGCCCATCTCAAGGCACACCAGCTAATCCACACTGGGGAGAAGCCGTTTCAGTGCTTGGAGTGTGGCAAATGCTTTGGTCGGAGTGCTCATCTCAAGTCACACCAGATAATTCATACTGGGGAGAAGCCCTACAAATGTACAGAGTGTGGAAAGTGTTTCAGGCACAATGGAAGCCTCAGCTTCCATCAACGGATGCACACAGGGGAGAAGCCGTATACCTGCCCCGAATGTGGCAAGAGTTTCAGCGACCAGTCCACCCTTGTCAAACATAAGAGAATCCACACCGGAGAGAAACCATACACCTGCTCAGAGTGCGGGAAGGGCTTCAGTCAAAGAAACAGTCTGACTTTACATCTGAGAACCCATGCCAAGAAAAACAGCCACACGAAACTTAGCAGTGACTAAATGCTGGCATGGCTATGTTAGTCTTTTCTCCCTACCAAATGAACAGTCTAATGGCATCTGTGCTGGAACTGTACAAGTCCCAGTTCCTTTTGTTAGGCTGTCTCACCCACAGCTTGAGAGCAGCCATTTTTCTGTTAGCTTTATGAGGGTGTAACTTAAGGAAATCCTTCCTGGTTTGTATCAGTAAGTTTGCCCGCCCCTTTACCTGGGGAAAGGGAACCATTTTAGATTACAGTGAGATCCAGGCTTGGACAGGCCATTTCAAGCCAGTACTACTAACCACCACTGTCCTGCTCAGTGGCAGCCTGTGGAGTTTCCAGCGCCTTCAGCAAGGTGCCAGGCCTCAGTAGGAGAGACCTGCTCTCTCCATTTCCAACCTGATTACTTTGGGAATTGGGTGCCCCAGAAGCCCCTTTACCAGAGAAAGTGAGCAAGGGAAACTTTCATCTGTCCTTCGTCTCCAAAATCATCCACGAGCAGTGACTTCAAGAACAACCTGTTACCTATGAATGTTAAGTATGGACTTTGTTGTGGGGAAATCAAGTTAGTGTCTGTGTGGAGATAGGCCCAAGACCAATTAATAAATAGTTACCATTTCTCTAAAGCAAACAGTGCTGGTGCCTCGCCAAACCACAACTGCCCTGATTCCATAGTATTAAGCCCTGGCAATTAAAAGTGGTATCAAATTATTATTGTTATTGTTATATTTATTTATACCCCACTTTATCTCTCCTGTAGGAAACTCAGAGTGGCTTAACATAAAAACATCAGCATATGATTTGAAATATACAAATATGCAAACATTAAAAACAGGATTAAATATAAATACTATTAAAAATTCCCACTTAAAAACCATTAAAACATATTCAAAGTAAAAAAAAACAAACAAACCACAGCACCCTGTGACTTGATCTTAAAAACCATCATCTTTAAAAGCCTGCATTCCAAACTGCATTTATTCGGCGGTGGAGCTGCACCCTCAATTGTTGTGACCAGTTCAATTCCATTTTAAAATGTATTTCTGCATGTTTTTAATTGTCTTGCTTTTTAAAGTTGTGAGCTGCTTAGGGTCCTAATTATGGGAGGAAAAAGGGGTTATCAGGAGCAGAGAACCGGTTGAGAAAGTGGGAACCATAGAGTTGGCAGGGGGCACCCAGAGGCCATCCAGTCCAGCCCCTTCTCCCACTTTAGAGCCAAGTGCTGCTCGAGGATCTAAATAATCCTAGAGGGGTTTCTTTCCCAGTGATAAAGAATGGTCTTGGAATCTTTGACATGGGGCTGGGAATGGTTTCTCCCTCTTGACCCAGTTGGACTGGAACTCCCAGCATTCCTCACCACTGACTACTGATGGGAGTTCCAGTCCAAACATCTGGAAAGCTGTAGGAAGTATGAGAAGAGATGGAGAACTGTTCAACCTCGAAATGTGGAGCGGCATTTCTTCTAATGTAAAATGAATGTAACTCCTGTGTCCCTGGGACCATTCTCCACAGGTGCTTACCGTAATAGCATCATTGTCTCTGGGCATTTCCGAGGGCCTTCATGCCATTCTGTGGTGGAAACTCCTGCCTCCAGACTGAATTCTCTCTCCGGAGTGGCAGTATCCAAGGCTTTTTCCAGTTGGCCATTAAGGCCTCACCCCCTTCTCCAACTGTCTCTTCCATCTCGGACAAACTTCAAAGGCAAGGATGTTAGTAAGGATGAATAACAAGGAGAAAATGTGGAAAGACAAGCAAAAATATGTCTCCTGATAATGTGTAACTCCATTTTGAAAATAAGCTCTGAGGCGACGCCTATAAAATGGAGAAGAACGTTGCTATAACACTGATAGCCCTCCCAGGAAGCTGCAATTGTCATTTTAAAAACAGCAGCCATTTTGAAAACTGGAGCTCTGAGGCGATGCCTTCGAAATGGAAAAGAACGTTGCTATAGCACTGTTCGCTCTACCAGTAAGCTTCCACTGTCGTTTTGAAAGAAGTAGCCATTTTGAAAACTGGAGCCCTGAGGCGACGCTGATAAAATGAAGAACATTGCTATAGCCCTGTTAGCTCTCCCAAGAAGCTGTCACTGTCATTTTGAAAACGGCAGCCATTTTGAAAACTGGAGCTCTGAGGCGATGCTGATAAAATAAAGAACATTGCTATAGCCCTGTTAGCTCTCCCAGGAAGCTGTCACTGTCATTTTGAAAACGGCAGCCATTTTGAAAACTGGAGTTCTGAGGCAACGCCTCCAAAATGGAGGACAACACTGCTAGAACACTGATAGCTCTACCAGTAATCTGCAGCTGTCGTTTTGAAAATGGCTTCCATTTTGAAAACTGGAGCTCTGAGTGTTATAACTTAACAAACAACCTCTGTTGTTACTTTTGATTTTGTCTTTGACAAAAGCTGACATTGAAATCGAGCAATCTAAACAGTTGTGGATAGTGAGATCCGGACCGCAGGTAGCAGGAACAATTCATGGATATTGAGATCCGGTAGGCAGAAGACGAAACCTGGCAACGAGCCACTGCGAGTCTGTACCTGGTGAGACAAAAAGCTATGATCCAATGTTGCATTAAAAATGCTTTCTCATATAGCCGAGGTACTTCCAAACCCATTAAATCAATGCGAGAATAAAACATACTCGAGTATAAGCTGAGTTTTTCAGCCCTTTTTTAGGGCTGAAAAAGCCTCCCTTGGCTTATACTTGAGTGAGGGTCCTGGCTGGCTTATATTCAAGTCATCTTATACTTCAGTATATATCTAATCAGAGTTGGACAGTCTTATCTTATTAAAGTCTTATTATCTTAAATTACAATTTTTATGTAAATACAGTAGAGTCTCACTTATCCAAGACTCGCTTATCCAACATTCTGGATTATCCAACGCATTTTTGTAGTCAATGTTTTCAAAACATCGTGATATTTTGGTGCTAAATTCGTAAATACAGTCATTACAACATAACATTACTGCGTATTGAACTACTTTTTCTGTCAAATTTGTTGTATAACATGTTTTCGTGCTTAATTTGTAAAATCATAACCTAATTTGATGTTTAATAGGCTTTTACTTAATCCCTCCTTATTATCCAAGATATTTGCTTATCCAAGCTTCTGCCGGCCCGTTTAGCTTGGATAAGTGAGACTCTACTGTATTCAAAAACATTTAACCTAATGCCTTGAAATTGTGGCCTGTTTTTGAACTGCTAGGTTGGCAGAAGCTGGAGTTAATGTGTAGTACCATACATTTCTTCCTCTTGAAATCCATTTAGTTAGTTTTGGTTCAGTTCTCTTAGTCTGTTAAAGTCCATTTGGATTCTGATCCTGTACTCTCCAAATTGGGTGCAAATGTCCTTGCTATATCCATCTCTTACTAAAAAGCAGAGGTTGGTTCTGGATTTGGCAACCTTCTCATTACATGTGAAGCTTCCTTCCACCAGCTCGGCCTTGTCAACCTCCTGTCCAGGCACCGGTTCTCCCAGTTTGACAGGCTCAACCCAACCCAGTAAGTCCAGGGAGTGGTGGTAGCTGTAGACTAAAACTCCTTATTGAAACCAAGTAGGGTTTCCAAACTTAGTAAGGTAAGGGTTTCCCCTGACGTTAAGTCCAATCGTGTCTCACTCTGGGGGTTGGTGCTCATCTCCATTTCTAAGCTGAAGAGGGTCATGTGACCACTGGCATGACAGCATGGAGTGCCGTTACCTTGCTGCCAGAGCAGTACCTATTGATCTACTCATATGTTTTCGAACTGCTAGGCTGGCAGAAGCTGGAGCTAACAGCGGGAGCTCACTCCGCTCCCCGGATTTGAACCTGCGACCTTTTGGTCTGCAAGTTCAGCAGCTTAACGCTTTAACATGCTGCGCCACTGGCAGGACTATAATTACAGGATTATAATTCCCATCAACCCCACCACACACCCCATGCTGATGAAACCCAGATTGGCTTCTGTGCTAAAAGAAACATAGTTCAGCTTGTAAATAAAAAAAGGAATCTATTATTATTTTAGTCGCACTTTAATCTGGTGTGACAATTTCACAGAAAAGCAGATTCTAAATCTAGACGGATGGTTTCTTCATCCTACACAATCAACAAAATCGAGCCATCCATTCCAACACATCACCAAGATGCCAATCCCTGAGAAAGCCAACCACCAACACAAGGGAATTGTTTTGGGTGTTGAAAGGTTCATCTACACCAGGCATATGCTAACTCGGGCTTAAGCGGCTGAGGTGGAAAAGAAAGGGGCCTGAGGCTGTTAGGAATGGTGGGAGTTGAAGTCCAAAACACCCGCAGGGCCCAAGTTTGCCTATGCCTGATCTACATTATAGAATTAATGCAATGCGGCACCACTTGAATTGCCGTAGCTCAATGCTATGGAGTCACAGGAGTTAAACTCTGAGGCAGCTGCACTCTATTGCAGAGGAAGCAAAAGAGCTTCTAAAACTACAACTCCCATAATTAAACAGCATTGAGCCATGGCAGTTCATTTGCATTAATTCTACAGTGTCGATGCACCCATAGTCCGCCCCAAAAGAAAAGTTTTCCAAGCCGAATAAGGCCCCTTGGTGGTTGTATTTTTTTTTTTTTTACCGTATCCATTAGAAAAGTGAAATATGCCAAGTTCACCTATAACCAAAGCTTTGAGCAGTTTCTTAGAAGGACTACAAGTCCCAGAATAGCCAAGCCAGCAATTGTAATGTAAAGGTAAAGGTTTCCCCTGACATTAAGTCCAGTCATGTCTGACTCTGGGGGTTGGTGCTCATCTCCATTTCTAGGCTGAAGAGCCGGCGTTGTCTGTAGACACCTCCAAGGTCATGTGGCCGGCATGACTGCATGGAGCGCCGTTACTTTCCCGCCAGAGCGGTACCTACTGATCTACTCACATTTGCATGTTTTCGAACTGATAGGTTGGCAGCAATTGTAGGAGTCTAAAATACACACATTCTAAGGATACTTAGTGGCATGGAAGGTTATTATTATTATAATGGAGATTGAAACACAGTGTCTGGAAATCTGCTACACGGCAACGTTTTGTAACCACTTCTGGTCCCATTTTCTTCATCTGCATAAGCTTCATTTCTTGCCATTTCTTGTGTTTTTGGATACAAAACATGGGTCAGATCATATAGGTTGGGAAACCAGGGGAAACGTCTCTGCTTTAACATAGAATAAGTTAAAGAAACCATACAAAGGCCTGTGACTTCTCTGTTGATCTTCACCTTGCAGAACCTGTCTAGAGATTTAAGAGGTCCGACCAAAACTATGTGGGCAGATTCCCATATCCAAAGCATCCTTGGACACACATCTACAATGAACACTTGATGCGAAAGTGACTTGGGTCAGCTTCATCGGGGTCAAAACAACAAATGGAAATGATCCTAGGTCACCGTAACACTAATCAAAGTAGGGAAATGCTCCAAATTCTGGCCTGCAATTTCGGAACAGTGTAAACAGTTGGGCTGATCCAAAACAGAACCAGCAGTGACTCTTTTCACCGCTATCCCATGTTTCCCAGGCTCGTGTCAGTGTAGATCCATCTTTTATTTCAGCATCCATCTCAACCTTCATGTTGTCCAGGAAAAGTCCCCCAACACCCAAATACGTATATTACTTATTTCTAGCATACTAACAGTTGGAAAGGGGTCAAGGTTTTCCCAGCTTCTCATGGTAAGCTTATATTCAGAACAGCATGTGATACTAACCATGTATTTGGCAATGGGCTCTGAACAGCAATAGCTTATACTTGACAAAGAGACATAATACACACACATAGAGGCGAGTGAAAGCCAGTAGTATATTTAGTGTGACACAGGACTCTTTGAAAATACAGACACCTTCAAGTGTGTGAGACCCATTGGTCTGTCCAGAGTAATGCTGCCTGTTGTGCTCTGTTCCTTTCCGGAAGCGCCTCAGGTAAAGGCTTATCCCATCGTCCACTATCTGAACCTTTTTGCTTTGAAATGACAAGGATCAAAGTTAGGACCTTCTGCATACATGTGCAGAAGATTATCTCCAAATAAAGCATCCTTGATACACAAATATTTGTATGTATCCTGCTATGTATTCTTTTTTTAATGGAACTTTGTCAACTGATTTGAATTAAAGGGCCTCACTTTTTGCCCTTGGAACTCTTCAGGAGCCACAAAAGTCAAGAAGAGAGTCCTTTCAACCTTTTTGGGAGGCAGCAAGAAAAAGGACAGTTTGAGAAGTTGTCAAAAAGAGCAACGCTGAGCCTCATGTTCTCCACTTCTGCTTTTGGTGGCCCTTCCCCCTTGTAGTAATACAGCACAGAGTCACGGAGAGACTTTCTCCGGCCCTCAGCAGAAGCAGACCTCCTGATCTCCGTGGCTCCGCTGGTGCTTAACCAGATGTGCCATTTGGCGGAAGGTCTTCCCGCAGGCCGAGCAGAAGTACGGCTTCTCTCCCGTGTGGATCCTCATGTGCCGGAGGAGATGCGAGTGACAGCTGAAGCCCCGGTCGCAGTCCAGGCACTTGAACCTTTTTTTCCCTTTGTGGCTCCTCTTGTAGTTCCGCAGGCTCAGGTTGAGGCTGTTTCTCTCATCGCATTTGGCACAGCGACAGGGCTTCCCTCCTGCCGGTGCTGCCTGGTCTAGGCTTTTCCCGCAGTCGGTGCATTTATTCAGGCCTTCGCTTGTGTGCACAATTCTCTGGTGCCTGTTGAGGGTCGTTCTGCGGGTGAAGCTCTTCCCGCAAACGGGGCACACGTTCCTCCCCGTCCCCTCTTGGTGCCCCGTTTGCGGGATGACGAAGTCAAAGCAGGCACCGCTCTCCTGGTCCAGGACAGATTTTGATTTCCAGATCCCTGAAGGTTCTTTCAGCTTTTGTCCGCCTTGGTTCTCTTTCTCGGATGCCTCCGTCCCTTCCAGTGTCACTTGAAGGAGATCCCCTTTGTTCTGAACGGTATATTTGCCACATGCTGAAAGAAGATATAAAGGAGCCAACATTAGCACGATGCCTTCCCACTGAGAAAAAAAAATGCATCCTTTCCAGCAGTCTCCAGTGATGAATGAATTGCATGATTGGGGTCTGGCTAGGGCCTATTAAGGTCTGTCAAGACACCATCCTAAATACACAACACCCACTGAGGATGCCTGCCATAGATGTGGGCGAAACGTCAGGAGAGAATACTTCTGGAACATGACCATACAGCCCGGAAAACATACAACAACCCTGTGATCTCGGCCATGAAAGCCTTCAACAATACATAGAACCTGGAAAACCGCAAGATGGAGAACAAAGGAGATGAAAACTTTCATTTACTTTGGCATGAAAAATGCTAATGAGAAAACTGCTGAACTGACCTGAGAACTTTTGGTATAAACAACACCTGTTTACATATTCAAACACAATAAAGAAGTTAATATCTGTTCCAGGATTGATGAGACTCCAGCAAGTCTGAGCTGAATGACAGAGGTTATCTAAGCAACCAAATAAGGGATAAGCAAATCACTACATAGGTAAAGGTAAAGGTTTCCCCTGATGTTGAGTCCAGTCATGTCTGACTCTGGGGGTTGGTGCTCATCTCCATTTCTAAACCGAAGAGCCAGCATTGTCTGTAGACACCTCCAAGGTCATGTGGCCGGCATGACTGCATGCAATGAATCACTGCATAAGGAGACCCTTTTCCTTTTCGATTGTGTGGCAGATCTGTGAGGGATGCAGAATTTGTCCACCCGCCTCCCTTCTCCAGCAGCAGGCTTGACTGGGGAAGGGACGGTGAGTATGAATGCTGAATGTATGTGGAATGAATGCTAAGTAAATGTAATGTTTCCACTTTGTTTGCATAACAAATATAGTTATTATAAAAGAAGTACTTGATCTGGGTGTTTACTTCTTTCTCTGAAAGTACCTGATGTACTTTGTCCCACTGAAAACAGATTAAAGAACATTTTAAGGTTCAAAAAGTGTTCATGGCATGTCCAGTTTAGCATTTTAGGATTGAAAGGGATTCCAAAAGCCTCAGCACAAGCGAATGTCCCTCCCTCCTTTCCCACTGCCATTGCTGTGGCCTCTAAAGGGAGGGCAGACCATCCTTTTCCCACTGCCATCCCCTTTTCCTTGGGTCTACCGTCTTATTTAGATTTTTCTTTTCATTCTTCCCGACTCTCTAGACTGGCCTTTCTCTGGCCAAAGGAAGAGGAGATACAAAGCCTCCCATAGCAACAATGATCTTTATTGTTATTATTGTTGTTGTTATTACAATTATTATTGTTATTGCTATTATTGTTGTTGTTATTACTATTTTTCTCTCCACAAGAGACTCAATTCTCCTTTGAAATGGAACTTGGGAATCCCTCGATCCTAGAGCTTTCAAAACATTTCATGTTGGTGAAGCACCTTTTTTAGACAGGTGTCATTTCACGGCACAGTGATTCTGTTTTCCTAGCAAACCAGAGGTTAAACCAACCCCTTATAAGAGATACAGACATATACTTAACTGGCAGACATAAAATGTAAGGGGACACAAAATCTCATGAAACCTTTTATGAAACATTCAACATCTCATTGGATGTTTGCCAATTTTCTGTTGTAAACCAGCCTGAGTCCCCTCGGGGAGATAAGGTGGGATAAAAATAAAGTTTTATTATTATTTATATATACAGTAGAGTCTCACTTACTTATCCAAGCCTCTGGATTATCCAAGTCATTTTTGTAGTCAAATGTTTTCAATATATTATGATATTTTGGGCTAAATTCGTAAATACAGTAATTACAACATAACATTACTGCATATTGAACTACTTTTTCTGTCAAATTTGTTGTATAACATGATGTTTTGGTGCTTAATTTGTAAAATCATAACCTAATTTGATGTTTAATAGGCTTTTCCTTAATCTCTCCTTATTATCCAAGATATTCGCTTATCCAAGCTTCTGCTGGCCCGTTTAGCTTGGATAAGTGAGACTCTACTGTATATTTAAAATATATAATGTATTGCTTATTTCACACAGATGCAGAAGTTTCTCGTTCTATTTGCATGGCGCACGTACACACTGCATCCAGGATAGGAATATTTTAGAATCTTACATAGAGAGGCTAGAAATTTAAGGGTTGTCTACATATGAAGCTACAATTCCTGCCTGTGATCTTCTGCCTAAGACCTTTTAAAATAGAGATACCTGGGCCTTTTTGCAAGGAAAACAACAGCCCCTACATCAAACTGTGGGTTCTCTCTATGTATACCGTCTGTGGCGCAGACGGGAGAGCAATGAGTCATTGACCAGGAGGTCATAAGTTCGAGGCCCACTCGGAGCTATGTTGTTCGTCTTTGTCCTGTGTTAAAAAGGCATTGAATGTTTGCCTAATATGTGTAATGTGATCCGCCCTGAGTCCCCTTCGGGGTGAGAAGGGCGGAATATAAATGATGTAAATAAATAAATAAATAAATAAATAAACCAATAATAAGAAAACTGCTCCTCAATCTACCATAGGACACACGTTATATGTTTGAGATTCCCAGACATTGTGTGGATATGTGAAACCATGGCTCACAGTTAACCCTACTGAAATGAAGGACCTATGGACAAAGTATACTGTACCGTTGTGCTGGGAGAATCAGGAAATGCTTAGAGAGGACGCATTTTGTCAGTTGTGGATAAATGAAACCCTGGATATAGGGACTGTACTGTATTAAGTAATTCTGGGGATACATTGCATCCATCCTTCCTTAGCCTTTGTCCTTTACCTGCCGCTGCTCACCTTTGTGGGTCCTCAGGTGTCTCACAAGGTTTTCTCTCCGGGTGAAGCTCCGGTTGCAGACAGTACACCGGTGCAGCTTCAGCCCGGTGTGGAGCTGCTGGTGCCGAAAGAGGTTGGCTCTCCGTGTGAAGCTGTGCCCACACATGGTGCAAATGTGCAGCTTGGGCCCCGTGTGGATTAGCTGAGGTCTCTTGAGGTTGGACGTCTGGCTCAGGTTTTTCCTGATATCAGTATAGGCATCATTCGTTTGCATCTCCAGTTGCGGGAGGCTGATTTCAAGGAGTTCTTCCCAAGTCTCATCAGGCACGGTTTTATTCCAGTTTTCCATTTGGCTTGGCTCTACATGAGTTTCTGGCTCAACCGTATTCACATTGTAGACCTCCAGCTCTCCCCTTGCCGCATTATATTCAACCAGCAACTCATCACTTCCTGGAACAGAGAGAAATATTACTTTCAGAAGCAGGAGTCCTCTGTCTTTAGATGTGGGGGAAAAGGGGGATTATTAGTAGACTTTACTCCCTGTAAGAGATGGAAATATATACATATAGGTCCGGGCTGTGGCGCAAGCTGGTTAGTAGCCAGCTGCAATAAATCACTATAACCAAGAGGCCATGAGTTCAAGGCCAGCCCATGTCGGAGTGAACACCCAACCATTAAAATGAAAAATAGCCCTGCTCGTTGTTGACCTAAGCCACTCAAAAGATAGTTGTATCTATCAAGGAGGAAATTTAGACACCACTTATGTGAGGAGGATAATTTAACTAATTCACAACACCATAAAAATCGTCTAGCAGCATTTGGAATGAGGAAGTCAGCATCACAGTGGATGATGAAGCAGCTGCTCCCCCTGTGGCCAGAATCGAGCATCCCCTCAGGAAGCTGGAAGCTGAAGAAAGTTAAATTGCTTCTGTGTTTGTCTCAGTCTCAGTCTCTTATGTTCATATGGCATTGAATCTTTGCCTTGTATGTGTACAATGCGATCCGCCCTGAGTCCCCTTTGGGGTGAGAAGGGCGGAATATAAATACTGTAAATAAATAAATATGCTTGAATGCTATGTCCAGTTCTGGGCACCACAATTCAAGAAACTAGAACAAGTAGAACTAGAAACTATGGACAAACTAGAATGTATCCAAAGATTTGGAGACCATAAACCCCTCTGAGGAGTGGCTTAAAGATCTGGGTCTGTTTATCCTGCAGAAGAGAATCATAGAATAATAGCAATGGAAGAGACCACGTGAGCCATCTAGTTCAACCCCCTGCTATGCAGGAAAAGCACAATCAAAGCACCCCTGACAGATGGCCAGCCAGCCTCTGTTTAACAGCTTCCAAGGAAGGAGCTTCCTCTACACTCTTGAGGCAGAGGGTTCCACTGCTGAACAGCTCTTCTTACAATTAGGAAGTTCTTTGTAATGTTCAGGTGGAATCTCCTTTCCTGTAATTTGAACCCATGGCTCCATTGAGTCATGGTTTCCAAGGCAGCACAAAACAAGCCTGTTCCCTCTTCCTTATGTCACACTTTCACAAATTTATACATGGCTCTCATGTTTCCTCTCAACTTTCTCTTCTGTAGGCTGAACACAACCAGCTCTTTAAGCCACTCTTCATAGGGATTAATGGTCTCCAGAACTTTGATCCTTTTAGTTGCCCTCCTCTGGACACCTTCCAGCTTGTCAATATCGCTCTTAAATTGTGTTGCCCAGAACGAGACACAGGTTTATTCCAGGTGAGATCTGACCAAAGGAGAGTAGAAGGATTATCCAAAAGATTCCTTATGCTTGTGCCAACATCCCATGTGTCTCAAGTTTTCTGGCAACATGAGGATTGACACTCAAAGCTGAAATGCTGAAAACAGAAAGCTGGTTCCATACCGAGCGAGCGAGGACCGTCCCCATTATCCACCTCCTGTTTGACCTCTGTGTAGAGCTCAGAAGCAGCCTCATCTGTTGCAGAAAAGCTCACAGATACTTCGGCAGGTGCTAGCAGTTCCTAGAAGAGGGAAAAGATGCACCTTGATGGGAAGGGAAGCTTTGGGAAATGACTGGCAGTAATAATATTTAATAAGGGCCTCTAATCAGCCTTCAAAGGCTCAGAGGGAAGTAAAATTGTGCTGTAGGGAGTAATTTTGCACTAGGTGGGCAGTGTTTAACTTAACAAGTGTCCACTAATGGAATAATAACATTTTACTAAATATCATTAAACTTTGTATTACATACAATAAATGAATATAAATTTCAGATAAATGGTTACAAATGACAAATATTAATTCAAACAGTTTAGCCTATTTGGATGCAAGGGTCATCAAAGATAACATAACATATAGGACATAAAAATAGGATCAGAAATCATTCTATTGATTCTATTTTTATAAGCACTTTGAAGATTTGAACCATAACCCTGAGTCACTTCGGGTCCAGATTCTAGAAGTTGTCACTCCTTCTAAGGGTATTGATTTTCAGACCAAATTATTGCAACGTGAATCATTTTGGATTTTCACTCTCCAGACAGAATTCCTTAAAGGTTTGAATGATACCAACTCTTATGACCGTTTTTTTAATAAATCTGTTGTATTTCTTTAAATACAACTCATGAGTTAATGCTACACACTGCTTTGTAGAATACCTGTGTGAGATTCTTTGCTATTTAAACAACAGGCGGAGCCATTTAGGCTCATACTCGCAGTAGAATAAAACCTGAATGCAGAGTATCATTGATTTGAAACAAAACACTTTGTAAGTACAGTAGAGTCTCACTTATCTAAGCTAAACGGGTCCGCAGAAGCTTGGATAAGCAAATATCTTGGATAATAAGGAGGGATTAAGGAAAAGCCTATTAAACATAAAATTAGGTTATGGTTTTACAAATTAGCACCCGGAGGGCCCAAGTTTGCCCATGCCTGTTCTAGAACAAACTATTCTCAGAGAATCCTAGAGTTGGTAGAGACCACATGGACCATCCAGTTCAGCCTCTTTCTAAAATGTAGGAAAATACAATCAAAGCACCCCTGGCAGATGGCCACCTCACCTGTCCTTCCCATCGTTCGGCCTCTTGCTGCCCCCTGAGGAAGTCCTCGGCCAGGGCCACGGCTTGGTGGCAGGACTCGGGGCTGCCTTCCCTGACCCAGCTCTGCATCTCCAGCGGAAGGACTGTGAGGAACTGCTCCAGGATGAGCTGGTCCAGGATCTGCTCCTTGGTGCAGCTCTCCGGGGTGAGCCACCGGCAGCAGAGGTTGTGGAGCTGTCCGCAAACCTGTCGGGGCCCCTCTTCCTCCTTGTAGCGGAAGAGACGGAAGCACTGGCGCCGCACTTCTGTGCTGGCCACGTCCTCCGTGTTTGTCCCTTGCCCGTCTCCAGTGTCCTGTCCACGTAATACCTCTGGTGATAGTATAACGGCCGCCTCTGCTTGAGACGCCGGGCTGAAATCGGAGGCCACTTCGGAAGGCACCAAAGCGGACTTGGACACTTCCCACCGCATGGTTTTGGGCACCTTGGGGCTCTCCCACTGAGGGACGGCCTTTGGAACATCGTGCCATTGGACTTCCCAGCTCTGGGCCAACCTTTCCTCAGCATCCAGGCCCGGTTGCTCCAATGTTGTCCAATTCAGAGGCTCTCCAAGCTGGGCAAGGCACAGTGTCTGCCCTCCGTTTTGCCCCTCTTCTCCATACTCCACGGCTTCAATACAGAGACCCAGCTGGGACAACGACTCCTGCTCAACCTGCATTTTCTTGTCTGACTGCCAGGTTTATAGAGGCTGCATACCAAGAAAACTTCAGTCACTTTCTGCACACAAAACATGAAAGGTGCATAGCCAGGCTTCGACTCTGGACTGATCTTTGCTCACGTCACTCGATCCCAAGGGAAAGAAGGGATATATAATGAAAAAGGCGGCTCTGCAGGGACTCACAGATGGTGGATATGTAAGGGCAACTTATTCCTAAAATAAAAGAAACAATGATTTAACATTGTTTTGGTTGTCTTCTCTTCCTTCCCAGTAAGGACACAGCAACTGTCAAGGGCAGCTGTGGTTTTGTATGTTTTTAATCTGAAGTGCTTTTAATACTAATGATGTTTAATACTGTTTTAATATCTATATTGAACATGTTTTAAATTGTTGTTGCTGTATGTTTTATTCTGATGTATTTATTGTTGTGTCTGGATTTGTTTTTACTGTTGTATTTTATTACACTGTTGGGCTTGGTCCCCTTGTAAGCTGCCCCAAGTCCCCTCGGGGAGATGGTGCGGAATATAAGAATAAAGTATTATTATTATTATTATTATTATTATTATTATTATTATTATTATTATATTTTAATTGTATTGTCATTTTTTAATGTTAGCTGCCTTGGGTCTCCTTATGGAGAGAAAAAGGAGGATATATATAAACATAATAATAATAATAATAATAATAATAATAATAATAATAATAATACAAAGATCAGACAGTAAACAACGTACCCCAGTGATGTCCAAACTAGCTGCTTTAGTCTGAACTTTATTTAAAAAGTTTCAATGTGTTGAAACTGTTTGGAGCAGGCATGGGCAAACCTGGACACTCCAGATGTTTTGGACTTCAACTCCCACAATTCCTAACAGCCAGTAGGCTGTTAGGAATTGTGGGAGTTGAAGTCCAAAACACCTGGAGGACCCAAGTTTGCCCATGGCTGGTTTGGAGATTCAGTATTTTTTCAGCACTTTGGAGAGCTCCTTTAAACTTCAGACTAAAACCCAAAGCAGATTGTTTACTGCCGTGGAAGTTGCAGTATATACAGTAGAGTCTCACTTATCCAACATAAACGGGCCAGCAGAACGTTGGATAAGCAAATATGTTGGATAATAAGGAGGGATTAAGGAAAAGCCTATTAAACATCAAATTAGGTTATGATTTTACAAATTAAGCACCAAAATATCATGTTATACAACACATTTGACAGAAAAGGTAGTTCGATACACAGTAATGCTATGCAGTAATTACTGTATTTACGAATTTAGCACCAAAATATGATATTTTGAAATCATTGACTACAAAAATGCGTTGGATAATCCAGAACGTTGGATGAGTGTTGGATAAATGAGACTCTACTATATTGCAAAATACTTGGATCCTGTCTCATAATGTAAATGTAAAGGTTTCCCATTGACATTAAATCTAGTTGTGTCTGACTCTGGTTGTTGGTGCTCATCTCCGTTTCTAAGCCGAAGAGCCGGAGTTGTCTATAGACACCACCAAGGTCATGTGGCTGGCATTTTGTAACTGGTTTTTAATTTTTGAATTGTATGTTCTTGTTTCATGTTTATTAGTCTTTACTATGTTTATTTTGCTGCATGGTTTCTTTGCTATGCTGGAAACCGCCCTGAGTCGGTTATTATTATTATTATTAATAATAAATTATTATTATTATTATTGACACAACAACATTGTATGGCACAGCAAACAAGAAAGATATGCTGGATTTCGTATCACAAAATCACAAGTCGAACACTTCCCAAGTGTCTAGGACTGTGTGATGTTTTTTCGGATGATGCGCGCAGATCCCAGTAGGGTGCCCTTCTGCAGTTGGCAGATCGTAATTTTTTCAATGTCATCATTATTATTATTATTATGACTGCATGGAGCACCGTTACTTTCCCCCGGAGCAGTACCTATTGATCTACTCACGTTTGCATGTTTTTGAATTGCTAGGCTGGCAGAAGCTGGGGCTAACAGTGGGAGCTCACTCGCTCCCCGGATTCAAACTGCGGACTTTTCAGTTAGCAAGTCCAGCAGCTCAGCGGTTTAACCCTCTGCACCACCAGTGCACCAGTTATTCCAAAACTCAAAGCCCTTGTGGTCCCAAGCATTTCAGAGGAAGGGGTACTAAACCTTCATTTTTGGTTGCAAATCTATTTATCAATTTTAATCAGTGGTTCTCAATCTATGGGCCACAGCCCAGCAGTGGGCCACGAGAATGAAAATCTGGTCCACAAACCTCCTACCTCTTTATTTATCTATTTTGTTTATTTTATTTCCGCTACTTTCCATAGAGCTGACCATTGCACTGGACGGACCACATCAGCTCTAGATTACTGAATATAGTTTTCTGTGGGCGAGCAGATGGCGACTACTGGATGGCATGTGTTCTGTATCAGAAACCAGAGCTGATGTGGTCTATCCGATGCAATTTTCTGAATCAGCACCGCAAATAACCAAACCGAATCTAAAGTTGACCAAGAACTGACTCATAACCCTTTTGGTGCTAATGTTGGGGAGTGGTCCCTGGCCAAGTGGTCCCTGGTCAAAAAAAGGTTGGGAACCACTGATTTAAATAATAAATTGTCTTTAATTACATTCTCCCATCACGGTTCCCTCTGCTCCATTTTATCCTCATAATAACAGCATGAGCTAGGTCCGGCTGGGAGCGAAACAGTGTGAGAGAGGATACAAAAGAGACAGAGAGAGAAGGATAATCTTTTACTCTTCCTAGAGAAGATATCGCAGTGGGAAATTTTTTTGTTCCTTTAGTTTCTTCCTATATTAAAGTATAATGATACTACCCTCGTTGTCAAAGGCTTTCATGGCTGGAATCATTGGGTTGTTATGCATTTTCCAGGCTGTATGGCCATGTTCCAGAAGCATTCTCTCCTGATATTTCACCCACATTTATGGCAGGCTTGTTGGCAAAACATCAGGAGAAAATGCTTCTGGAACATGGCCATACTGCCCGGAAAATGCACAACAACCCAGATACTCCCTTCCCTCTATGTCTTCAACTATACAATAGACTCATACGTAGAACTATTTAAGGCAGTGGTTCCCAACCTTTGGGCCTCCAGGTGTTTTGGACTTCAACTTCCAGCTGTTAGGAATTGTGGGAGTTGAAGTCCAAAACACATGGAGGCCCAAGGTGGGGAACCACTGATTTAAGCGAAGGAAAGGAAAGGAAGGAGAAGGAATAGAGGATAACCAATCCAAGGTCATTGGATGAATTTCCTGAACTGGCTCTTCTGTGAGGAAGAATAATAATAATATAATAATAATTTTATTCTTATATCCCGCCCCATCTCCCCGGAGGGACTCGGGGCGGCTTACATGGGGCCATGCCCAGACACGACAGCACAAATCAGATAAAACATTAAACCGAGCAGTAAAACTTCAACATGATTAAAAACAGTCATAAAAGTCAATATACACAATAATATTAAGATCCCGATTTGGGTCAAAAGATCCAGGCCAAGGTGCAAAGTAATATCAAGTTATCAGGGAGGGATAATTATGCAGCAGGTGTAATACTTAAAGTGCTGAATGAATCCTAAAAACAATCCAGAGGGTCTACTGCTTAATAGGTAAATAACATGATCCCACAAGGATCAGTCAACGAAGGCCTTCTGGAATAGCCAAGTTTTCAGGCTCTTCCTGAATGAGAGTAGGGTAGGGGCCTGCCTAATCTCCCTGGGGAGCGAGTTCCACAGCCGGGGGGCCACGGCGGAGAAGGCCCTCTCCCTCGTCCCCACCAACCGCAACTGCGAAGTTGGTGGAAGCGAGAGGAGGGCCTCCCCCGACGAGCGAAGAGGTCGTGCGGGTTCATAGGGGGAAATGCGGTCTCGAAGGTAGGTGGGTCCCAAACCGTTAAGGGCTTTGTAGGTGATAACCTGCACCTTGAATTGGGCTCGGAAAATAAATGGCAGCCAGTGGAGCTCTTTAAACAGCGGCGTTGAGCGCGTCCTGTAATCTGCCCCAGTTAGAAACCTGGCTGCCGATCGTTGTACTAGTTGTAGTTTCCGAGCCGTCTTCAAAGGCAGCCCCACGTAGAGCGCATTGCAGTAATCCAGTCTAGAGGTAACTAAGGCGTGGACCACCATGGTCAGATCTGACTTCTCGAGGTATGGTCGCAGCTGGCGCACAAGTTTTAGTTGTGCAAAGGCCCTCCCAGCCACGGCCGACACCTGGGCCTCAAGTGTCAGCGCAGTGTCCAGGAGGACCCCCAAGCTGCGGACCTGCGCCTTCAGGGGGAGTGCAACCCCGTCAAGCACAGGTTGCCACCCAATACCCCGATCAGACGTACGACTGACCTGGAGGACCTCTGTCTTGTCAGGATTGAGCCTCAGCTTGTTCGCCCTCATCCAGGCCAATACAGCGGCCAGACACTGGTCCAGTATCCGAGGGGCTTCTTTGGACCAAAGAATGAGATTTTGGACCAAAGAGTTGTATGTTTCGGTCATCTACCTGTCCTACCTGCTCCTCAAAAATGACAGCGGTCTCCCGGAGATGCCTTTCTCGGGCTCCTTTCTCACTCTAGAGTGAGAGAACTTTAGCAGTTAAGGACCGTTGCAACTGTCATTAACTGATGCCAATGAATGCCATGATGGGTAGCAATGGGGGAGACAGGAATCTCCCTCCAGATCTCAAATCCTTGCCTTGTAAATACATAAAACATCTGTCCTATAGCAGGCCTGGGCAAACTTGGGCCCTCCAGGTGTTTTGGACTCTAACTCCCACCATTCCTAAAAGCCTACCGGCTGTTAGGAATGGTGGGAGTTGGAGTCCAAAACACCTGGAGGGCCCAAGTTTGCCCATGCCTGGTGTAGATGCCACACTTATTAATGATTTAGGCCTATGTAGGCCCACCTAAGGTTAAACACTACTGTGTCCAATTGTTCTCACTTGGGTTCATGGATCGGCAAAGCTCACATCCCTTTTCTGCAAAGCATCAACTGTATAATCCAGTTTGACGTCCCTTTAAGTGCTGTGGTTTAATTCTAGGGAAGCTTGGGAGTTGTAGTTTGATGAGGCCCCAGCACTCTTTAAATAATAATAATAATAATAATAATAATAATAATAATAATAGTGCGGTTTTCTGGCATTGTGTATTTCTGCCGCTTCTGTGACTGTTCATTTGGGTTTTGATGATTCCGTAGCCCACTTGTCGATGGATGTCCAGAATCAGCAGCATCCACCGCGGTCCTTTTTATCCTGGGCGACGACCGAGCCACTATAGACTTCGTTTGGGTTTGATAGAAAAACAAGAAAACTCATGACCTTCCATCATTCCCTGCACCCCCGCAGCGATGTTGACCGGCTATATCTGCCTAGAAGATCAGGGGGCAGAGGACTCTTACAAGTCAAACAAGCTGTCAAAGAAGAAGAACATGCCCTGGCAGAATATGTAAAGCAAAGTGAAGAACCTGCTTTGATTGAAGTCAAAAATCAGAAACTCCTCAAAGCACAGCAGACAAAAAACCAGTACAAGAAAACCACACTACAAACTAGAGCTGACAACTGGCACAACAAAACATTGCATGGAAAGTTCCTTGACAAAATTGAAGGAAAAGCTGATAAGGAGAAGACCTGGCTGTGGCTCACAAATGGGACCCTGAAGAAGGAGACAGAAGGCCCGATCCTTGCAGCCCAGGAGCAAGCCATCAGGACAAAGGCAATTAAGGCCAAGATCGAAAAATCAGCTGATGACCCAAAATGCAGACTGTGCAAGGAAACCGACGAAACCATTGATCATATCCTCAGCTGCTGTAAGAAAATCGCACAGACAGACTACAAACAGAGGCACAACTATGTGGCTCAAATGATTCATTGGAACTTATGCCTCAAGTACCACCTGCCAGCAGCAAAGAACTGGTGGGATCACAAACCTGCAAAAGTATTGGAAAATGAGCACGCAAAGATACTGTGGGACTTCCGAATTCAAACTGACAAAGTTCTGGAACACAACACACCAGACATCACAGTTGTGGAAAAGAAAAAGGTTTGGATCATTGATGTTGCCATTCCAGGTGACAGTCGCATTGACGAAAAACAACAGGAAAAACTCAGCCGCTATCAGGACCTCAAGATTGAACTGCAAAGACTCTGGCAGAAACCAGTGCAGGTGGTCCCGGTGGTGATGGGCACACTGGATGCCGTGCCGAAAGATCTCAGCCGGCATTTGGAAACAATAGACATTGACAAAATCACAATCTGCCAACTGCAAAAGGCCACCCTGCTGGGATCTGCACGCATCATCCGAAAATACATCACACAGTCCTAGACGCTTGGGAAGTGTTCGACTTGTGATTTTGTGAAACCAAACCCAGCATATCTATCTTGTTTGCTGTGTCATACAACGTCGTTGTGTCAATAATAATAATAATAATAATAATAAACAACTTATGTCACAAATTATTCATATGTGGCCCAAATGATCCATTGGAATTTATGTCACAAGCACCACCTGCCAGCAGTAAAGAACTGGTGGGATCATAAACCTGCAAAGGTAGTGGAAAGGTAGTTTGCTGTATCATACTATATAGGTCTTTGTATCAATAATAATAATAATAAATATTTATTTACATCCCACTTTTCTCTCCAACAGGACCCATAGCAGCTAGCAAAATAGTAAAATCACATAAACAACAATAAGAGTACATCAGCAATAAATAGAAGCATAATAAAATAAGCAAATTAAGAAAAACAACTACAATGTACATTCAGAATTCATGTGGCATCTTTTTATCTTTGGTAGATAAGTATAAAAACCTTGTAAAACTACAAATACTAGACTTCCATAGCATTGAGTCAGGGCAGTTCAAGTGGTGCCAAACTGCATTCATTCTACTCCAGTGGTTCTCAACCTGTGGGTCCCCAGATGTTTTGTCCTTCAACTCCAAGAAATCCTAACAGCTGGTAAACTGGCTGGGATTTCTGGGAGTTGTAGGCCAAAACACCTGGGGACTCATAGATTGAGAACCACTGGGGTACACAGTGTAGAGGTGGACCCTAAGTTCCTCCTTTCAACAACAGCACTGCAGTGTAGGCCAGGCAGCGAGCTGAAAAACCTTATCCCATGAATCCTATGAATCTCCGGTCTCAGAACTGGAATCCTTGAATTGGAAGGGACCCCAAGGGCCATTGTCCAACCCCCTTCTGATATGCAGGAAAAGCACAATCAAAGCCCTCCTGACAGATGGTCATCCAGTTTCCAAATTGCAGAATCCTAAAAATGGAAGACACCGTAAGGGCCATCCAGTCCAACCCTCTTCTGTCATGCAGGAGGACACAATCAAAGCCCTCCCAACAGATGCACATCAGGACTTTGAATCATAGAATCCAAGGAATAGGAGAGAATCCAGGGGATGGAAGGGATCCGAAGGTCCATCCAGTCCAATCCCCTTCTAATGCAGGAGGACACAATCAAAGCCCTCCTGGCAGATGGCCACCCAGTCCCTGAATCATAGCATCCAAGGGATGGAGAGGACACCAAGGAATGGAAGGGAACCCAAGGGCCATCCAGTCCAGCCCCCTTCTGACATTCAGGAGGACACAATCAAAGCCCTCCCGGCAGATGGCCACCCAGTCCCCGAAACACAGAATCCAAGGGATGCAGAGGACACCAAGGGATGGAAGGGAACCCAAAGGCCATCCAGCCCAACTCCTTTCTGACATTCAGGAGGACACAATCAAAGCCCTCCAACAGATGGCCACCCAGTCCCTGAATCATAGAATCCAGGGAATAACAGAGAATCCAAGAAATGGAAGGGACATTCAGGAGGCCGCAATCAAAGCTCTCCCAACAGATGGCCACCCAATCTCTGAATAATAGCATCCAAGGGATGGAAGGGACCCCAAGGGTCATCCAATCCAACCCCCTCTGACATGCTGGATGGAGGACACAATCAAAGCTCTCCCGACAGATGTCTTTGAATCACAGAATCCAAGGGATGGAAGGGACGCCAAGAGCCATCCAGTCCAACCTCCTTCTGACATTCAGAAGAATACAATCAAAGCCCTTCGACAGATGGCCATCCAGTCTCTGTTGGCCCTGGTCCTCTCAAGCCCCAGGGATTGTCCTTCACCACTGCATTGTCCCAATAGTCTACCACCAGCACAAATCCATATCTGAAAGGAAAGACTCAGTTCAGAAACCTGCAATGCAAAGCCATGCAATGCAATACAAAGACATCCAATGCAATGCAATGCAATGCAATGCCATCCAATGCAAAGACATCCAGTGCGATGTAATGTGATGCAACCTTGCAAATCCCCACCCCCTGCATAACTAACCCTGGCCCTGCTTCCCCTCCCCATAACCGGCTTCCCTTCCTTTAAACCCCTCCTATTCTTTGATCCCCACTCACGCATTCCCACGTGAACGCCAGGAAATGGCCCAAGATTTCAGAGATTCAAACCTTCTGTTTTCAGGGGAAGGGGAGGAGCCTGGAGAACCACCTGCCTGCGGAGACCACCCAGTCCTCCCAGCCTGGGCTGCTCTAGGAAGAGGCGCTTTCTATGGCTTTAACTCTAGAGTGCCCAAAAGAGTGTCTAGAGTGCCTATCTATCTATCTATCTATCTATCTATCTATCTATCTATCTATCTATCTATCTATCTATCTATCTATCTATCTATCTATCTATCTATCTATCTATCTATCTATCTATCTATCCATCCATCCATCCATCCATCCATCCATGCCAGTGGTTCTCAACCTTCTTAATGCCGTGACCCCTTAATACAGTTCCTCATGTTGTGGTGACCCCCAACCACAACATTATTTTTGTTGCTACTTCATAACTGTAATTTCGCTACTGTTATGAATCTTAATGTATGTATCTGATATTCAGGATGCATTTTCATTCACTGGAACAAATTTGGCACAAATACCCGATATGCCCAAATTTGAATACTGGTGGGATGGAGGGGGGTGATTTTGTCATTTGGGAGTTGTAGTTGCTGGGATTTACAGTTCACCTACGTTCAAAGAGCATTCTGAACTCCACCAACGATGGAATTGAACCAAATTTGGCACTCAGAACTCTCATGACCAACAGAAAATACTGGAAGGGTTTGGTGGGCACTGACCTTGAGTTTGGGAGTTGTAGTTCACCTATATCCAAAGAGCACTGTGGACTCAAACAATGATGGATCTGGACCAAACTTATAATAATAATAATATACAGTAGAGTCTCACTTATCCAAGCTAAATGGGCCGGCAGAAGCTTGGATAAGCAAATATCTTGGATCATAAGTGTTGTCGACCGCGTTTTAGGGGATCGGGCTCTTAAGGAGAGACCCGATCCGGTCCTGAGAGAACGGACCTTGGCGAAGCCAAAAGGAGAATTACGAGCCGCAATACAACCTGAAGCCGAAATGAAGAAGGTCCGCCAAAGTTGAAGGAAAATCCGCCAAGGAGTCTTTATTGAGCAATTCAGCTGAAGAGGACTCTAGTAGCGATCATTTGGTCTACTAGGGTACCATACAATCAAAATAAAGCCATACTTATACAAAATTTCAGTCTGACAACCCTTTGAATTTCCCGCCCTGCTTCCCCGCCCATCTGATCGTTGATAGGCTAAAAGGTTGAACGAGGCGGGCTTTCGTTTCCCGCCTTGCTCCGTTGGCCCAATAGGAAGCTGCCTTTTGTCTCTACTCGGGCCAATCAGGAAAGAGAAGGCGGGAGTTATCGAAACAATGAGGTGACGGGACAGGAACTAGCGGATTAAGTCCTGCTAGACCGATTTCTAAAGGGTGCTTAATTTATTAATGGCAGCAATCAAGGGTGTCCGGGTTTCTGTCACGTATACAGATTTTAGATATGCCTTGGGGTGTCAGAGATGGAAGCAAAGATGGGTGGTGATGAGCCATATTGACAGGCTCTGCAGGGCGCCTTCCTGAGGTGTCCTGGATTTTCCTTTGGGTGAGATATGACAATGTTTGCCTTGGGGCGAATCACCTTTAGGTCAACACTCCGAATTCGGCGACTCAAGCCCTATATTGTCCATGCAATTTGAATTTGATTGGTTTTAGCGGTGGCAGATTATCCTTTTGTTTTTGGGAAAGGAAGCCTGGGTCATAGGAAATGGGATACGTTCTGGGGTTCAGGTTGAGTTCAAAATATTTCCTATTTGATTTCATGATTTGACAATTATATGAAATAAAATGAAAAATAAAATAAAGTTGGAATATAAACCATGCTGGGAAAAATACATATTTTCCGGGATCCCAAAGAGTACAAATACATATAGGCAGATAGATAGATTTCATGGAAATAAGGGAGAATCCATAAAAGTGAGTTACATTGCATAAAGGGGAATCATGAATGATATAAGCAATTGAAAATATTTGATAAGAACGAAGTTCATAACATCTGGAGAACCCAGCATGGAAATTCATAAAAGTGGAGTTTTAGCAGCATGATTTTACAATTCATGAAGTTGTTATCTCTTGCCTCAGAGTGCAGTTTTAGTAAACCACAGTAAACTCCAGTAAAAAGTCTCAATCACCTTCTACTATAAATATATGGAATATAGAACATAAAGTCTTGATTTTTGAACTATCTTTTACAAAGTCCTGGGGGGGGGGGGGGGTCACCTCGATCACATAAGGAGGGATTAAGGAAAAGCCTATTAAACATCAAATTAGGTTATGATTTTACAAATTAAGCACCAAAACATCATGTTATACAACAAATTTGACAGTAAAAGTAGTTCAATACGCAGCAATGTTATGTTGTAATTACTGTATTTACAAATTTAGCACCAAAATATCACGATATATTGAAAACATCGACTACAAAAAATGGCTTGGATAATCCAGAAGCTTGGATAAGCGAAGCTTGGATAAGTGAGACTCTACTGTAATAATAATTTTATGTTTATACCCTATCCCATCTCCCCAAGGGGACTCAGGGCGGCTTACATGGGGCCAGGGCCAGGCAACAAACAATATAAAACTCAACCATAAAAACAAATCATAAACAGCTAAAATTATTATTATTATTATTATTATTATTATTATTATTATTATTATTATTATTATTATTATTTGGATTTCTATACCGTTTTTCTCACCCCTAGGAGGACTCAAAGTGGTTTACAACATAATAAATGGCAAAATTCAATGCCTTACATATATATAAAAATATATCACATATCTAAATAAAATACATACAACTGTAGATTAAAACCATTAAAACTATAAAAACATCAAACAAAGACATATGCATAAAACATGTGATTACAGCAATTAACATAGATCCCTTCTCTTCCCCCACCACCCCATAAAATCACATATAGCAATAAACAATAAACATGCTTTGGTAAAATCCTGGGTTGGCTCCTAAAAGGGGAAGTGGGCCAGAAAAGTGCGAATAGTTTTGTACGATGGAATTTAGGAGAGAGGTAGGTACCAGGGACTATTATCCCATTAAAGTGATGGAGAAGGCATACACCTAAAGACTATGTACGGCTAAGGAGTAAAAATGTTTGCTTACAGAAAACAGGAGTTAATAAGCAATCCTTCCTTAGTCCATGGATCTGCTTCAGTGAAGATCAGCAGCAAACAAGGCCTCAGAAATAGTCAGGCCTCTCTGAGTACAGAGCCATCTTCTTCTCAGCCAGTACTCAGAAGACTCTCACACACACAGATAGAAACCTGTTCAAACCGGCTGTCCAGCAGCAGGATAGCAACAGTTACAAATTAATTCCCAGTGATAACCGAAACCCCGGCTTTTAAATTAATTTAAAAACGCAGCGGAGAGTTCCGTAGATCACTCACCAAAGGAACGAAGCGGGACCGCAGCAGACTATTATTAAAAGACTTTTTTCTTTCTTCATTTTCCCCTTCCCTGATCTATGTAACAAAACCCTCCAATAAAAGTAGCATTCATTTTAACAATAACACTCTCTATCTGGTTATTTTGTGTCTTTCTCTGACTCCTTCCTCCGCATGCAATTTCTCTCTCTCTCTCGTCCCTTTAACTCCGGCTGAGGTTTTCTCCGCCATAGATTAACATGGCGGACAATATAAATTGGCTCATATCTCTATCAAAATTACCCCTAGAACGCTCCTCTTTTAGTCCTAACCCTTTCTAGGGCTCCTGACTCGAAGACAACCAGCGGAACCGGAATCGGTCCAGTTTTCGGCACCTCAACAGCTGACTGTCAAACGGGACCGACGGCTCCTTTCAAGCTAAACTGCTGCCTTATCCCGGACTTTCCTCTCCCCGCAGCCCGCGGAATGGTTTTAAGAGATCCCTAGCCCCTTTTCTGTGAACTGGGGATGGGGGGGGATCGCTCTCTCGCTGGGGAAACATAGTTCTCCAAGAACCCTTACCCTCTCTACAGCTGCCAGGGGGTGCCCGGACGGGTGCCCTCCACATGTCACTCATACTTTCATGATTTTATGAAGGAGAAGAACACTCTTCCCTAGACCTACCCCTGGACTTATGAAATCCTATACTTCCAAAGACTGCAACCCACATGTGCCCCTTTCCCCATGCCATCTCTACGAATTCCTCCCATCACAGATGAACTCTTTTTCCTCATGTATCCATGAATTTTCATATTCTATGTACTTGGACACTCTCATGACTCGCTGTTGTATGAACTTCTAACCATTGGGCTAACTTCATGAAGTGTGAAATCATGCTGCCAGAACTCCACTTCTCCCCAGATGTTGTATCAAATGTTTTCTATTGTTTATATCATTCATGATTCCCCTTTATGCAATGTCACCCACCTTTATGGATTCTCCTTTATTTCCTTGAAATCTATCTATCTGCCTATATGTATTTGTACTCTTTGGGATCCCCGGAAAATATGTATTCTTCCCAGCAGGGTTTATGTTCCAACTTTATTTTAATTTTCATTCTATCCCATATAATTGTCAAATCATGAAATCAAATGGGAAATATTATGACCCCAACGTGAACCTTAGCCCCATGTCCCAGACCTCCCTTCCCAAAAACAAAAGGATAATCTGCCACAGTTTAATCCAATCTCATTCCGATCGCATGGACAATATAGGGTTTGAGTCACCAGATTCCTAAAAGTGACTCGCCCCCAAGGCAAACATTGTCATATCCCAGGCCAGGACGCCTCAGGAAGGCACCTCCTGTGGAGCCCGTCAATGACGGCTCATCACCACCCTTCTTCACTTCCCGTCTGACACCCCAAGACATATCTAAAATCTGTGAACGTGACAGGACCCCGGACATCCTTGATGGGTGCCATTAATTCCTTTAGAAATCGGCCGGGCCAGGATTAATCTGATATTTCCTGTCCGGTCACCTCATTGTTTCAATAGCTCCCGCCTCCTCCTCTCTGATTGGCCCGAGTGGGGACAAAAAAACGGCTCCCCATTGGGCCAGCAGAGCAAGGCGGGAAACGAAAGCCCGCCTCGTTCAACCTCTCAGCCTATCCACGATCAGATGGGCGGGGGAGCGGGGCGGGAAATTCAAAGGGCTGTCAGACCGAAACATTGTATAAATATGGCTTTATTTGAAACATATGTTACGCTAGTAGATTGAATGATCGCTACTAGTGTCCATTCAGCTGAATCGCTCAATAAAGACTCCTTGGCGGATTTTCCTTCACCCTTGGCGGACCTTCTTCATTTCAGGCTTCAGGTTGTATTGCGGCTTATATTCTCCTTTTGGCTTCGCCAAGGTCCGTTCCCTCAGGACCGGGTCGGGTCTCTCCTTAAGGGCCCGATCCCCTAAAAGGCACTCGACAACACCAGGTCCTTACAAAATCAGCCAATTAGCTACATGCATTTGATTTTCCAGTTAACACACATATAGTATCTTTGCAAACCATGACAAAATAGACCTTGACATTTGGTAGTTGGAAATAATATTTTATATATATATAATATACAAAGTTGATAAATTGATGGGTTTGAGAAATGTGGGGATAATAAATTATTATTATTAATAATAATATATAATAATGTGGAAATAATGTAATAATACATAATCATATAGTAGTTTACAAAGTGGATAAATGGATGGATTTGAGAAATGTAGGAATTATATATATATATATATATATATATATATATATATATATATATCTCCGTGGACACCTCCAAGGTCATGGGGCCAGCATGACTGCATGGAGCGCCATTTTATATATATATATATATATATATATATATATATATATATGCGCTCCATGCGGTCATGCTGGCCCCATGACCTTGGAGGTGTCTACGGACAACGCCAGCTCTTCGGCTTAGAAAGGGAGATGAGCACCAACCCCCAGAGTCAGACATGACTAAACTTAACGTCAGGGGAAACCTTTACCTTTACCTATGTATAATGTAGGAATAATACAATAATAATATTATAATAATATATAAAGTGGATAAATGGTTTTGAGAAATGTGGGAATAATAATAATAATATATAATAATATATAACAACAAAATAATATAATAATATATAATAATATAATAATTTACAAAGTTGATGGATGGATTTGAGAAATGTAGGAATAATAATAATATATAATAATGTGGGAATAATATAATATACAAAGTGGATAAATGGATGGGACTGAGAATTGTGAGAATAATAATATAATAATATATAATATGGGAATATTATAATAATATATAATACTATAATAATAGTTTACAAAGTGGAATGGATAGATTTGAGAAATGTAGGAAATAATAGTACCATAATAATGTGAGAATGATATAGTAATATAATATATATTATACTATTTTACAAAGTGGACAAATTGATGGGTTTGAGAAATGCAGGAAGGATGGAAGATTTTTTTTTTCGTTTCAGGAACAATAGCAATGAGGTGGAGGAGAAAACAGCCTTGTAATGTTCGGAAAGCGAGGTTGTGCGAGTGCGTCCACACTACAGAATTAACGCAGTTTGGTATCGCTTGAAAAACTTCCAGGAATGGAACCCTGGGAACTGAAGTTGGGTGAAAACACCAGCACTGTTTCTTATAATTTTTAGAGTTATACGTAGCTAGCTATAGTTATAGTCATAGCACTGAGCCACAAGCAGTTCATTCCACATTGGAGACGCACAGGGTTAAAACCAGAAAGCTCTGGCTGCCTAGAGAGGCGTGGGAAATTTATAGACAGGGCGGAAGCGAGGGGGCGGGGCATCCTTGGAGGGCGGAAGAGGAAGTAGAGTAGGAGGAGGAAGAGGAAGAGGAGAAGATCCACCTTCTTCCTTTTCCTCTTATGATCCTCCATTGCAGGCCCAGTGGGGAGCTCTTCTCCAAGAGGTTGTTGAAGGTGGAGGAGGAGGAGGAGGAAGACGCCAAAGGCAAAAGGGTGAGTAAGAGAGTGAGTGAGTATCCATTGGGAGAGGAAAGAAAGGAAAGGGAGGAAAGAAGGATGAAGAAGAAGAGAAGAGGGCCATTTCCTGCTTTTGGCAGCTCCATGGAGGTTGGGCCCTGGCTCCCCTCTGAAGCTGAGAGAGTGTGACTCCTGCCCCAAGGAGGGTTTGGGTGTGTACATATATTATATACACACCCAAAGGTTAGGAATGGTGGGAGTTGTAGTCCAAAACCCCTGGAGGGCCCAAGTTAGAATCATAGAAACATAGAATAGTAGAGTTGGAAGAGACCACATGGGCCATCTAGTCCAACCCCCTGCTAAGAAGCAGGAAATCGCATTCAAAGCACCCCCGACAGATGGCCATCCAGCCTCTGCTTAAAAGCCTCCAAGGAAGGAGCCTCCACCACGGCCCCGGGGAGAGAGTTCCACTGTCGAACAGCTCTCACAGTGAGGAAGTTCTTCCTGATGTTCAGGTGGAATCTCCTTTCCTGTAGTTTAAAGCCATTGTTCCGTGTCCTAGTCTGCAGGGCAGCAGAAAACAAGCTTGCTCCCTCTTCCCTATGACTTCCCTTCACATATTTGTACATGGCTATCATGTCTCCTCTCAGCCTTCTCTTCTGCAGGCTAAACATGCCCAGCTCTTTAAGCCGCTCCTCATAGGGCTTGTTCTCCAGACCCTTAATCATTTTAGTCGCCCTCCTCTGGACGCTTTCCAGCTTGTCAACATCTCCCTTCAACTGTGGTGCCCAAAATTGGACACAGTATTCCAGGTGTGGTCTGACCAAGGCAGAATAGAGGGGGAGCATAACTTCCCTGGATCTAGACGCTATTCCCCTATTGATGCAGGCCAGAATCCCATTGGCTTTTTTAGCAGCCGCATCACATTGTTGGCTCATGTTTAACTTGTTGTCCACGAGGACTCCAAGGTCTTTTTCGCACACACTGCTGTCAAGCCAGGCGTCCCCCATTCTGTATCTTTGATTACCATTTTTTCTGCCGAAGTGAAGTATCTTGCATTTGTCCCTGTTGAACTTCATTTTGTTAGTTTTGGCCCATCTCTCTAGTCTGTCAAGATCGTTTTGAATTCTGCTCCTGTCTTCTGGAGTGTTAGCTATCCCTCCCAGTTTTGTGTCGTCTGCAAACTTGATGATCGTGCCTTCTAACCCTTCGTCTAAGTCGTTAATAAAGATGTTGAACAGAACCGGGCCCAGGACGGAGCCCTGCGGCACTCCACTTGTCACTTCTTTCCATGATGAAGACGACGCATTGGTGAGCACCCTTTGGGTTCGTTCGCTTAGCCAATTACAGATCCACCTAACCGTAGTTTTGTCTAGCCCACATTTTACTAGTTTGTTTGCCAGAAGGTCGTGGGGGACTTTGTCGAAGGCCTTACTGAAATCCAGGTACGCTACATCCACAGCATTCCCTGTATCGACCCAACTCGTAACTATCGAAAAAAGAGATCAGATTAGTCTGGCATGACTTGTTTTTGGTAAATCCGTGTTGACTATTAGCAATGACCGCATTTGTTTCTAAGTGTTCGCAGACCACTTCCTTAATGATCTTTTCCAGAATTTTGCCTGGTATTGATGTGAGGCTGACCGGACGGTAATTGTTTGCGTCGTTCTTTTTTCCCTTCTTGAAGATAGGGACCACATTCGCCCTCCTCCAATCTGCTGGGACTTCTCCCGTTCTCCAAGAACTCTCGAAGATTGGCCCAGGCCTGTATTTTATACATATTATATACACTTGGAAGCTCTAAAAGGCAGGCAATTCAATACATATATCTGTCTTGGCGTATGCTTGTGTGTGTATTATATACATATTATATACACTTGGAAGCTCTAAAAGGCAGGCACTTCAATACATATATCTGTCTTGGCGTATGCTTGTGTGTGTATTATATACATATTATATACACTTGGAAGCTCTAAAAGGCAGGCACTTCAATACATATATCTGTCTTGGCGTATGTTTGTGTGTGTATTATATACATATTATATACACTTGGAAGCTCTAAAAGGCAGGCACTTCAATACATATATCTGTCTTGGTGTATGTTTGTGTGTGTATTATATACATATTATATACACTTGGAAGCTCTAAAAGGCAGGCACTTCAATACATATATCTGTCTTGGCGTATGCTTGTGTGTGTATTACATACATATTATATACACTTGGAAGCTCTAAAAGGCAGGCACTTCAATACATATATCTGTCTTGGTGTATGTTTGTGTGTGTATTATATACATATTATATACACTTGGAAGCTCTAAAAGGCAGGCACTTCAATACATATATCTGTCTTGGCGTATGCTTGTGTGTGTATTATATACATATTATATACACTTGGAAGCTCTAAAAGGCAGGCACTTCAATACATATATCTGTCTTGGCGTATGCTTGTGTGTGTATTATATACATATTATATACACTTGGAAGCTCTAAAAGGCAGGCACTTCAATACATATATCTGTCTTGGTGTATGTTTGTGTGTATGTGTATTATATATATACATATTATATACACTTGGAAACTCTAAAAGGCAGGCACTTCAATACATATACCTGTTTTTGTGTGTATATATTTTATTTGCATATTACACGATATACACTTGGAAGCTTTAAAAGGCAGGCACTTCCATAAATACAGTACATACAGTTCCCTCAGTACTGTTTTGGTGTGTATATATATTATTTGCAATCCTGGCCTATGCTCCCTGCTATCCATTCACACTTCGCCCCTGGCTTTATGTTATTTTTTTGGCCCTTACCCTAGCTCTTACAGCTATCTTGTTCTATTTGGAAATTAAACCCAATGGATGTTAAATCACCCAATGTAGTAATCTGAAACTGTTTTTATACCTAAAGAACACATTGTTTTAAATTTTTATTACGCTTAAGCTGTTATTTTATCATTGGGCTGTTGTATGCTGTATGTTGGTATTGAATGTTTACAATGTGTAAACTGCACTGGGTTCCCATGAGAGATAGAGTGGTATATAATTAAAGTTTTGTTGTTGTTGTTGTTTGCATATTATACGGTATACACTTGGAAGCTTTAAAAGGCAGGCACTTCCAAGATATACCTGTCTTGGCGTGTACATATTATTTGCATATTATATAGTATACACTTGGAAGCTCTAAAAGGCAGGCACTTCCATACATATACCTGTCTTATATTATTTGCATATTACAGTAGAGTCTCACTTATCCAACACTCGCTTATCCAACGTTCTGGATTATCCAATGCATTTTTGTAGTCAATGTTTTCAATATATCGTGATATTTTGGTGCTAAATTCGTAAATACAGTAATTACTACATAGCACTACTGTGTATTGAACTACTTTTTCTGTCAAATTTGTTGTATAACATGATGTTTTGGTGCTTAATTTGTAAAATCATAACCTAATTTGATGTTTAATACTCTTTTTCTTAATCCCTTCTTATTATCCAACATATTCACTTATCCAACGTTCTGCTGGCCCGTTTATGTTGGATAAGTGAGACTCTACTGTATATAGTATACACTTGGAAGCTCTAAATGGCAGGCACTTCAATGCATCTACCTGTCTTAGTGTGTATATATTATTTGCATATTATATGGTATACACTTGGAAGCTTTAAAAGGCAGGCCCTTCAATATTATTATTATTATTATTAATTTATTTATTTATACCCTGCTTTATCTTCCCCAAAAGGGACTCAAAGCAGTTTAACATAAACGTTAGCACAGCATTTAAAATATACAAATATATACAAATATTAAAACAGAACTAAATATAAACAGTATTAAATGATTTTCAGTTAAAACATATATCTGTCTTGATGTGTCTGTTTGTATGCTTATATTATGTACATATTATATACACTTAAAAGCTCTAGAAGACAGGCACTTCAATACATTTATTTGTCTTAGTATTTATGTTAGTCTGTATATTGTATACGTATCATATACACTTGGAAGCTCTAAAAGGCAGACACTTCAATACATTTATATGACTTGGTGTGTATCTTTATGTGTGTATTCTATACATATTATATACACTAGAAAGCTCTAACAGACAGGCTCTTCAATACATATATCTGCCTTGGTGTGTATGTTTGTGTGTGTATTATATATGTATATATCATATGTTCATTCATAACGTTTTTATGATACAGGAGGCAAAACTTTTAGACTCACCCTCATATGTACATATTATATTATTGACACTTGAAAGCTTTAAAAGACAGGCACTGCACTACAAAACAGTATTAAACATAATTTGTATAAAAATTCAGATTAAATCCATAAAAACATATTACATACACTGGAAAGCTTTAAAAGGCAGGCACTTCAATACATAATATATCTGTTTTGGTGTGTATATTATTATTATTATTATTATTATCATCATCATCATCATCATCTTTATTTGTACCCTGTCTTTTTCCTTGTAGGATTCAAGGCAGCTAACAATCCACACTAGACAAGTTTAAAAAGTGTAGTACAAAAGTTAAAAAACAATAAATGAGTATCAGAATTAAAATACAATAAATACACTAAAATTGCCTTTAATATCTTCTCATCCCACCGAACCTCCCCAAAGCCTGCCTATAATATACATATTAGAGACACTTGAAAGCTTTAAGTGGAAGTCAATTAAATACATATTATTATTCTATTTGTTTGTTTATTTATTTATATCCCGCTTTATCCCTCCCAAAGGAGACTCAAAGCAGCTTGACATAAAAGCATCAGCATACAATTTAAAATACACAAATATGCAAACATTAAAACAGGATTAAATATAAACAGTATTTAAAAATCAATTTTAAATCAATTAAAACATATTCAAAGTTAAAAACCACAGAACCCCCTGACTTGATCCTTTAAACCTCCTTCTTTAAAAGCCTGTCTGAATAAAAACCTTTTTATTCCTGTCTTGGTGGGAATATGTGTGTGCATATATTACCGGAACTTATTTATTTATTGCACTTATATACTGCTTTTCCCACCCCTAGGGGGACTCAAAGTGGTTCCCAATACAATCAGTGGCAAAATTCAATGCCTTACATATATTAAATATCTCATATCAACAATAAAAATAGATTAAAACCATTAAAATTATAAAACAACAATCAGACACAATAAATGAAACATTTAGACTTTGCAATAATCCTGAGGTTATCTTTAACCACTTCCATATTTCCATGTTTTTGTCGTTCACCAAATGCCTTCTTAAATAACCAAATCTTAAGGTGTTTCTTGAAAACTTTAAAAGGCTGGCCCTTCAATACATATACTTGTCTTGGTATATATGTTTGTGTGCATATATTATATGCATTTTATACATTTGAAAGAAGGTAGGCCCTTCAATACATATATCTGCCTTGTGTGTGTGACTATATACATATTGTATACACTTGAAAGCTTTAAAAGTCAGGCAATTCAATACATGAAGTCCAGTACATATAGCCATGATGAGAGGCAGGTAAGAAATAAAATTATTATAATGATGACAATTACTATGTGTTTACTGTATATATTACTCATCCTGAGGAACTCCTTTCAGTGCGGAAAGTGGAAGTGGCTTCCACATTGAATTCTGATATTTTCCCAAAACCAGTAGGGGAAGAGAAGGCAACTTGGTCTCTGTCCTGCTCTGACCATAGTTTTAAGCCATCCATTAAAAATGATATCAGGCTAATGGCAGAAAGAATAACTTAACAATTTGCTGTCCTTTAGGACACCCCAGATCTGTTCCTTAAGGCGGTTGCACTATGAATGAATGAGAGATAGAGACAGACAGATAGATATATAATCTGTATTTAGTAAATTGGATTCTGGAGGCCACAGAGGTAGGTGCTTGGGCTTGGCTGGAATAGAAAAAGAGTTTGCTGCCACAGCTGGGTCTAGGTTTCAGTAATGTTTTTTTTATTACATTTTCACAATTTCACAACAAATTAAAAATAGAAAATAGAGCTACTAAAATAAAAACAAAACATAACAATCGCCATTATATTTCCACCCCATTACATCCTCCCCTTATCCCTGCCACATAAAAGTAACAAATAATATCTCACTTCTTAAGAAAGATTATAAAATAAATAAAAATAGAAAAAATGCATCTTTAGATAAAGTACTGCATTCTGGAACTCCACTGGCATTTTATAAATTGAACCTGAAACATTGCTGCGTACCAGAGCATACTGTTTTATCTCGGATGAGGAAAATGCGGATAGATTTCTTTAAAAATTCCTTTACTTGTGATTTTTTCACTTTCACAGGTAAAAGTAAGTCCCTAACCCCAGTAAATATGGGGTTTGTGATTTCTCCCTGTTTACATTGGCGAACTTAAGTCAAACCTTATTCTTATGGCTACAACATCCTTATGTGATCAGCCAGACTTGGAGAATTTTTTTAACTAAAAAAAATCTTTACTTATTTCAAAATGTTTAACACAATACCACTGTCTTGTTACGTCATCTATTCCCATATTTGTACTCCCACCTCCCATCGTTCACACAGCATTATAAAAACACAGCCGTGTCAGTTCTATTACCTCTACTTATTCTAATTGCATCAATTGCATATAATTATTATATTTTCACATTGTTCATCCACAAGCTTTCTTGGTCATTTGGTGGTTTGAATTTGCCATTAGTTTTACACATGAAGCTAATATATGGCTCCCATGTGTTACCAAATAAATCTTCTTTTATTTCTCTCCTTTTTGCTAATCTTATAGATCGATTGTTTTGATAGAGCTATTGCCCATATCCTGTTTAACTTATTCTTTATTGACAAATTCTCTAGCTTTTTCCAGGTTCTGATTATTTTTAGTCTATTATTATTATTGTATGACACAGCAAACAAGATAGATATGCTGGATTTTGTATCACAGAATCACAAGTTGAACACTTCCCAAGTGTCTAGGACTGTGTGATGTGTTTTGGATGATGCATGCAGATCACAGTAGGGTGGCTTTTTGCAGTTGGCAGATCGTAATTTTGTCAATGTCTATTGTTTCCAAATGCTGGCTGAGATCTTTTGGCACGGCACCCAATGTGCCAATTATTATTATTATTATTAATACCCCACTTTATCTCTCCCAATGGAGACTCAAAGCAGCTAGACAAAAAAGCATTAGCATACGATTTTTTTAAACCAAATCCTTATTCTTATTTTCAGATACTGAAATTATTAGAAGGGCTCTTCTGAGGTTTATTGTTTTCCCTACTATTTGGCTTATCCATGATAGCACTTCATCCTAATACTTTTTGGGCACATTAGCCACATCCAAATCCCCTATTTCTCCACACTTTCTCCAAGACAGTTTCGAAATTCCAATATTGCTGTGATGTAGTTGGAGTGGAAAATCGTGTCATCTATGCATAACTTTCAAAGTGTTTTCCTTTCAGCTGGGATGAAATTGATTTATATGCTTGGGTTTTCCAAATTAAGTCCCGTTGTTTCTCTTCTATTTTAAACTCTAGATTTGATTCCCATACCAATTTCAATCCATTTCATGCTCCAAATTTTTTACTCTATGGCGGTTATGAGAGGCCCAGGTTCTCTTGGTACGTTTTCAGGCTCAGTTTAGAATACTGAACCATGATCTCCCCAATAGTATACATGCCGCCTGAACTACCAAATTGGGAAATGTAACTCAGATTGTCTCAAATCATAGGCAGCTATATTGGTCACTGGAACATCGAGGAGTGATCTTATTACACCATTATTGTTACAGTCCAATCCATAGGTAGCCAAATCATTTGTGGGCAGGTACGCAACGTTGCCTGTTGCTTTCCAAAAACCCAAATGGTTTGGGCTCAGTCTACCTACGGGATCGCATTCCCTCATATAATTTGTCCCATACGCTCAGGTCTTTTTGATGGATGCCTACTTCAATCTGCTAAAATCAAACCTACAACTATTACCCATATGGCATTTTTCCTCCTTTGACCATCCCTAAGTTGTAGAACAGGCATGGGCAAACTTGGGCCCTCCAGTTGTTTTGGACTTTAACTCCCACAATTCCTAACAACCTATCGGCTGTTAGGAATTGTGGGAGTTGAAGTCCAAAACAACTGGAGGGCTGAAGTTTGTCCATGCCTGCTCTATAGAGCTGTAGCAGCAGGGTTGTATGGTTCCTGTAACCTGTTCCAGTTAATGGATGGTTCAGGTTGGGGAAATGGGTATGTCCTTTAACTCAGGCAACACATAATAGTGGACTGTTTTTCCTTTGGAGTGGTTTGGTTTGAAATGAAATGGTGTTAGAACTGGGATGCGTGGGGACCCTAATTTCACTTGTCTGTTTCTCTTTGAAGGAAGCCCCTTGGGTGAACAGTAGCCAGCTTCCCATGAAGCTCAGAAACATCACTTTCCCTACAAACTCTCCAAACTCATGAATGGAGAAAGAGGTGGGAATTGTGATAAGGAGGCGAGCGGATTGAGCCAAACCAGGAGGCAAAATGAATGCCGAACGAGAGGAAGTGAGCCTTTTGGCTTGCCACGAGACTGTCGCCGAGAAGGTGGTGAAAACTGAAGACCAGGAGACCGGAGGCCCTTCGCTGTTGGAGAGTCCGAAACGGTCCAGAAAGACCTCTCACCCCGTCCAAATTGGGAAGATCGGAGAACGCCTGAGCTGGGTGGCGGCAAAACGAGCCGAACACGAGCTGAACAATGGCTTGTTATCCCAGTGCCCGGATTTCCTGAAGACGATACAGGTTCCTTATTCGGGTTGGAGAAGCCCCCAAAGGTCTAGGACCCCTTTCCCATCTCCTTTGGGAACTCCGTCTGGCAAGTGTCACGGGCCAGAGAAAGAGGCGGCAAGTGGAGATCTGCAAGGAGACTCTCTGCAAAGCAGTCCAAGTACAGATTGCGGCAAACAGGCAGGCGATGACAACAGGAAGGGAGATGCCCCGCACGAAGAGGGTCTCACTGTCGAGATGCAGCGGCAACGCTTCCGGTGGTTCTGCTACCAAGACGCTGAGGAACCCCGGCAAATTTGTGCCCAGCTCCGGGAACTCTGCATCCAGTGGCTGCAGCCAGACCTTAACCCGAAGGAACAGATGGTGGACCTGATTGTCTTAGAGCAATTCCTGGCCATCTTGCCGGAGGAAATCCAGAGCTGGGTGGGAGATGCGGGACCCGAGACCTGCGCCCAAGCTGTGGATCTAGTGGAAGAGTTCCTATTACGGCAGCAAGAGACAGAGAGGTGGAAGCAGGAGGTGAGGGCATGCAATCTGAGGAATCTCATTTGTTGCTTTTGCTCTGATTAGGCTATTGGGTAGGGCTGCCCTTGCTCTGAATGAACAACCCGTTTTCACTCCTTTTCCATGATGATGATGATAATTGAATAAGGAACTAAACAGGTTCCTTATTTGGGTGGAGAAACCCCCAAACAACCACCACCACCACCACCACAGCAACATGTTGTCGAAGGCTTTAATGGCCAGAATCACTGGATTGCTGAGAGTTTTCCAGGCTATCTGGCCATGTTCCAGAAGCATTCTGTCCTGACTTTTCACCCACATCTATGTCATGCATCCTCAAAGGTTGAGAGGTATATTGGAAACTAAGCAAGGGAGGTTTATATATCTGTTTATATATCTCTTGTCTGTTTGAGGTAAGTGTGAATGTTGCAGTTGGCTAGATTGATTAGCATTGTATGGCCTGGCAGCTTCCTGCCTAGGGGATCCTTTGTTGGGAGGAGTTAGCTGGTCCTTATTGTTTCTTGTCTGGAAATCCCCTGTTTTTTTAGTGTTGCTCTGGTTTTTTTAGTGCTTACACAGATATATAAACCTCACTTGCCTAGTTTCCAACAGCAAAACATCAGGAGAGAATGCTTCTGGAACATGGCCGTACAGCCCAAAAAACTCACAGCAACCAAACAACAACAAATAAATAAATAAGTGATGATGATGATAATAAATAAATGATGATGGTGATGAATTTGTTACTCCTCGCTCTTCACAGCTTGAGGCAGGGCACAACACAGCTAAAACACGTCATAAAATACATACCATAAAATACATGCACACCATCACAAAATACATATATTAAAATACGTAGTTCAAGGATTAAAATACAAATAGAATGTGGGTACCTTAAAATTTACTATTTGAAATTGGTTCTGAGAAAGCCAGTTCCTTTACATGCACAAATGCATATGTGTGTTGATGGGGAGGATATTTTTTGTGTCTAGTAAAGGTAAAGTTTTCCCCTTGAGATTAAGTCTAGTTCCGTCCAACTTTGCGGGTTGGTGCTCATCTCCATTTCTAAGCCGAAGAGCCGGCGTTGTCCGTAGACACCTCCAAGGTCATGTGGCCGGCATGACTGCATGGAGCGCCGTTACCTTCCCGCCAGAGCGGTATCTACTGATCTACTCACATTTGCATGTTTTCGAACTGCTAGGTTGGCAGCAATTGTAGGAGTCTAAAAATACACACATTCTAAGGATACTTAGTGGCATGGAAGGTTATTATTGTAATGGAGATTGAAACACTGTGTCTGGAAGTCTGCTACATGGCAACGTTTGTAACCACTTCTGGTCTCACTTTCTTCATTGGCATGAGCTTCATTTCTTGCCAAGTGTGCCGTCTTGTGTTTTGGGATACAAGACGTGGGTCAGACCTAGGCGATGTCTACTGACAACGCCGGCTCTTCGGCTTAGAAATGGAGATGAGCCCCATGATGACACATTTGTCTTCCAGTGTGCAAAAATGTTGTTTAATAGTTCAACATCTTGTTCCACGTGTCCTTTTCTTATCTTCCATCTTCTTCCTTCTCATCTTTCAGGTACTGGGGGAATTTGAGGAAGTGGCCATGAGCTTCTCTCGAGAAGATGATGCCGGTGAGGGACAACTTTCCAGGGAGATCAAGCGGGAGACAGTGACTTTGTTGGGTAAGAGTATTCCCAATGTCTGAGTGAAATTGATCCATGGTGGCCGGTGTATTTCATGCTAGTGAGGTTGCTCTGAATTTTAGATGGAACGGTAAAGGAGCTATGCCAAACTTTATACCATAAACAAGAGAATGGCTCCTCCTGGCATTTTGTTTCTCTTAATAATAACAATAATAATATACTTCATTTATATTCCGCTCTGGCTCCCCAAGGGGACTCAGAGCGGATTACAGAGTACATATATGGCAAACATTCAGTGCTGTTATACATTTGACAACAAAGGCAGATAATACATAAACAGAGGCAAGGCTACCCTCTTTTTCCTTATCTGCCATCTGGAGGCTATGGTCGACTGGGCCATGGGGAGGTGCTGTTGTTCCATTTTTCAACACTGAGGAACTTGTTGTCCATGGACACCTTCCTGATTGAATTGCCAGCATGTCTTCAGAAGCGCCTTTTACCTTCCCGCCAAAGCAACACTATTTATCTACTTATATTACTGTTTTAGAACTGCTAAGTAAGCAGAAATTAGGGCTGATGATGGGAGCTCACCCAACCTGCAGCTTGAATTGCCAGCCTTCCAGTTGGCAAGATCTTCTGTAGCTGGTGGTTTAACCCTCTGTGCTAAGCGCGGCCTCTTCATTGGAAGAGGCATGGCATACGCTTTGGCATTCATGTCGAAAGCTTTTCGTCTGCCATGTGGGCAATGTAAACCCAGTATAGCAGTCTTCAAGTAAAAGCAGGCAAAATCTGGACAAAGTATTCAACAATAGTCCTATTATACTATGTAACAAAATTTGAAAGAAACGTTCCTGGTTGGAAAGTGTTATTTCCTGTTAAATTGTGTGGTACTTCCTTTGACAGTAGTTGTTCTATGCCAGAAACTTTGTTTTTGTGGCCTCCACAAACTAGGCTGAATTGGTGGAGACCCTGTGAAATATTAATTGAGAAGCTATAGCAAAATGTGCTGCAGGATGTCCCTCCTTCAAAAACAAAGTTTTTGCAGTTTAATAAACATTTTCTATAATTTTATGATATAACCAATTAGGAAATGACATTTATAACTCAGGAACAAAAATTGTGTTACATAGTGTTATTGCAGTCTCTTCACAGGAGGATTCAAAGGCACCTCCTCACATTCTTTTTGGTCTTTCTTTCTCCTCTTCTTCCCTTTTGATCTTATCCCAGCCCCACTTCCCACACAATAACTCAGCTGATGGTCATCAATATGTCTTGAGCCGCAGTTTGTATATCTTTCTGTTGGCTTTTAAAGGAGCATGCTTTTTTATTTTAGGGTGATCTTTCCTCACACTCACACTCTTTTAAAGTTCACACCATGAGTAGACTCACTGCCCCATTCACCCGGGAGCAAAGGATTTGTGATTTTCACATTTGCAGATTTGATTATTCACAGATTTGATTAAAAATATTCTATCTAGGAATCTCCCATGTAAGCCTATGGTCAACTTAAATTAGAGAACCTAGAGATCCTAGGGACACCTCTGTAGAAATCTTTAGACCTTCCAGTGAGAATCTATGGCCAGCTTCCAGTGGAAGTTGACCATAGGGCCATTATGGGCAAACTTGGGCCCTACAGGTGGTTTGGATTTCATCTCAGCCGATGGACTGTTAGGTATTATGGGAGCTGAAGTCCAAAACACCTGGAGGGCCCAAGTTGGCCCATGCCTGCCCTAGAGTCATGGAAGGCATAAAAATTTCAAGAAAGGTGTGTGTGCAGATTTTAAACAAAATTAATTTCTGTATTTGCAGTTTTTTCTCTCCCATGGAATCCCATGCACTGAATGTGGAGGGCTGACTATGGATGCGCTGTCTAGTTTTGGGAGAAATGTGGGTCACATATAATAATGAGGATGAAGATATTTGTCTAACTAAAACCAAAACCAAATGAATATACTGTAGTAAAAAATTAAAACTTGGTTTAATAAACCGTCCTGTTAAAAACACAACTTTAATTTAAAACATTCAGAATATAAGTGCAGAAGACACGCCACATTAAAAAAAGCTTTCTGCAGCAACCAGTTAATTCCCAAAACTTTTTCTAAGTAAGAGATTTTTGCTTGCAGAAAAAGAACAAGAACTAGCTGTTTGTGTGAGAGTGTTCCATAGACTAGAAGCAGCTACCAAGAAAGCCTTGTCCTCACTAGATGCGTCAGTTGGGGTTATTCTTATGTTCTTTTTAGTGTCATGGTGACCCCTTCTACACCGCCTTTATATACTAAGATCCGATCCTGGGTCATATGGCAGTGGAGACTCATAAAATCCAGTTCAAAGCAGATAACCTGGAATCAGATCCTGTATATAAGGGCAGTGTAGAAGGGGCCCAAGACCTAACATTTGCGGTGTATTATTTTGCCTTAGTCTTTTAAATGTACATTGAAGGTGCAGAAAAGAGATACTAAGGATATATCTACACTGTAGAATTAAAGTTTGACACCACTGGAACTGCCATGGCTCAATGCATTTGTAGTTTGGTGAGGCACCAGCACTTTTTAACAGGGAAGGCTAAAGACCTTATAAAACTGCAGCTCCCATTTTTTTCTCATGTCAGGAGTGATTTGAGAAACTGCAAGTCATTTCTGGTGTGAGAGAATTGGTCATCTGCAAGGACGTTTCCCAGGGGATGCCCGGATGTTTGATGTTTTACCATCCTGTGGGGGGCTTCTCTCATGTCCTCACATGGGAAGCTGGAGCTGACAGTCAGGAGCTCATCGTAGTTTCCAGATTTGAACTGCCAACCTTTTGTTCAGCAGTCCTGCTGGCACAAGGGTTTAACCCCTTTAACCACTGGAGGCACCATGATTCCATAGCATTAAGCTATGGCAGCTCAAGTGGTGTCAGACTGCCTTAATTCTGCAGTGTCGATACACCTTCTGTTGGAGCTGGATTTGTCTCTACCTAGAGGCCCGCTGAAGTTTATGGATCTTATGTCAGCGATGATTAATATAAGCCCTATGGATTTCAATGTTTCATTCCAACAGTAAATCTGGTATTTCCCCCGTTTTCATGTCCCTTTCTAAAAAGGCGACTCCTTTTTATTCTGGCAGACGACGAGTGGGAGACTGAGGAGGAAGGATCATCATTTGACCCATCATTAGAAAGATTCGAGCCTAGAGACCCTGGAGAAAATGTTGAGGATCAAGGTAGGCCAGGATGGGAGCAGAGAGTACATATAGACCAGAGAAGGAGTAAATCCATGGTTTACGAAAATGGTGGCTCTGATGGTACTGACCTCCAGCAAAGGATGATGTATGCAGTGAAACGGAGGCACATTTGTAATATTTGTGGCAAGGCGTTTACTCAGAAATCAAACCTCAACAGGCATCAGCGGACCCACATGGGAGAGAAAAGATTTCATTGTTTCAAATGTGGGAAAAGCTTTAACTGGGAAACGAGCTTTATTCGACACCAGCAGTTCCATACTGGCGAAAAGCCATACCCATGCTTAGACTGTGGGAAGCGCTTTAGCCGGACAGCAAACCTAATTATTCATCGGAGAATTCACACGGGGGAGAAACCACATCAGTGCTTGGACTGTGGACAGAGCTTTAGTCAGATCTCCAACCTTGTTAGACACCGCAGAGTCCACACAGGAGAGAAACCTTATAAATGCACCGAGTGTGAAAAAAGCTTCACCCAGAAGTCCAATCTTATCAAACATCAAGGCATCCACTCAAGCGACAGACCAAACACATCCTCGGATTACGCGGGAAAGCTTAATCAGAGGCCAAGCCACAATAGATTTGAGCGGATTCCTCTTGGTGAAAGCCGGTGCATATGCTTCAAATGTGGGAAAACCTTTTCCAGGAGAGGCAACCTTCTTCGTCACCAGACCATTCACACGAAAGACAAACCCCACAAATGTACTGAGTGCGGGAAACGTTTCAACCAGAGAACCAATCTGAACGCTCACCAGAGAATCCACACCGGAGAGAAGCCGTACAGGTGTCCAGATTGTAGCAAAAGTTTCAGGTGGAGGGCGCATCTCATTATCCACAAGAGGTTGCACACTGGGGAGAAACCCCACAGATGTGTCGATTGCGGCCAGAGCTTCAGTCAGAGATCCAACCTTGTCCGACATCAGCGGACCCACACCGGAGAGAAGCCCTATCAATGCTCCGACTGCGAGAAGAGCTTTGGTCAGAAATCGAACCTCATTAAGCACCAAAGGATTCACGCTGGAGAGAATGCATTTTGTCAGAGCCTCAACGGCGTGAGCCATGACCAGATTCTTCTGGAAGAGGACCCATATAAATGCTTTCGTTGCGGGAAGGTGTTTTCTCGGAGGGGGAACCTCCTCAGACACCAGAGTATCCACACCAGGGAGAAACCACACAAATGTCCTGACTGTGGCAAAAGATTCAATCAGAGGACCAACCTCATCAGCCATCAGAGGATTCACACAGGGGAGAAACCTTTCCAATGTCCAGAGTGTGGAAAGAGCTTCCGGCAGAGCCCACACCTTATTAAACATATGAAAGTTCATACAGAAGAGAAAGCATTGTATGGAAGCTTGGATTATGTGGGAAATGTCCATCCAGAGTTGAACCATGAGAGGACCAACGTGGGAGGGAAGCCATACGAATGCCTCAAGTGTGGTAAAATTTTCAATTGGCAGTCAAACTTCATCCGACACCAGAAAATCCATGCTGGTGAAGAGTCTCACGAATGCTCCGAATGTGGGGAAAAATTCAACCGGCAGAAAAGCCTCATTGCCCACCAGAGAATCCACATGACAGAGAAACCTTACACCTGTACGGAGTGCGGGCAGAACTTTGCGTGGGAGGCACACCTTGTCATCCACCAGAGGATCCACACAGGAGAGAAGCCTCATATGTGCCCAGAGTGCGGGCAGAGTTTCAGCCAGAGGTCCAACCTAATCCGACACCAGAGGATCCACACGGGTGAGAAGCCCTACAAATGCTCCGAATGCGGCCAGAGTTTCAGCCAAAGGACGCACCTGGTTGTACACGAGAGGATCCACACCGGGGAGAAACCGCACAGGTGTCAGGACTGCGGGCAAGGCTTCAGTCAGCGGGCGCACCTTATTGTGCACCAGAGAATTCACACTGGAGAAAAGCCACACAGGTGCATGGACTGTGGGCAAGGCTTCTGTCAAAGATCTAACCTTCTTAGACATCGGAGGACCCACTCCTGTGAAAAGAATAACTAGCGAGGCGGATGCTTCAGGAAGGCCCACTGATGTCTCAACCGGCCAAAGATGCCAAGATGTGTGTTTGGATGGCAGGACTTCTCTCGGTAAAAGAGTTCTACAAGGACAGGACCAATACCATTCAATATTCATGTTTGGATGGCAGAAAACATGAAAAACCCAAGATATCTTTCTGCGCAAGAATTGTACAAGGATGAGACCAAAATCGTTTGATATTCCAGAGCAGGAAAGCTACGAGTTACAAGATCTCAACGAGTTACTTTGGGAAGTAACAAGGGTGCAAGGAAGTTACAACTCAAAAGTAACATAATAACTATAAAAAAAGATTTAACTGGTGTAAATAGCTTCCAAATTCAAAACGTTGCTTTCAAAAGGCATTTTAAGAAGTGTTTTGGAAGGAAATGTTTGTGTCTTAACAGTGTTCTCTTATCAGTTCTAAGCATTTTTATTTCTCAACGTAACATACAATAATAAAAATGTAATAATGCAACAAGAAATCTGGGTTATTTTCCCAATATTTTCAGGAGGAGTGGTGGTGGTTTACTTTTCAAACAAGAAGGAATTGAAGGAAAGTTTTGTGAAAAACAGCATGCATCTACACCAGGCATGAGCAAACATCAGCCCTCCAGGTATTTTGAACTCCAACTCCCACAATTCCTAATAGCCTACCAGCTGTTGGGAATTGTGGAAGTTGAAGTCCAAACATCTGGAGGGCCAACGTTTGCCCATGCCTGATCTACACTGTAGAACAGTGGTTCGCAACCTGTGGGTCCCCAGGTGTTTTGGCCTACAACTCTCAGCAATTCCAGCCAGTTTCCCAGCTGTTGGGATTTCTGGGAGTTGAAGGCCAAAACATCTGGGGACCCACAGGTTAAGAACCATTGCTGTAGAATCAATGCAAGTTTAACACTGCCCTGGCTGCCATGGCTCAATGTTTTGGAATCATGGTGTCAAACTACATTCATTCTACATGTAAATGAACGTATAGTATTGTTTTGGTCCCTTTTTCTGGCAGCAGAGGATAGAAACCAGGGGCAAATAGCTGTGAAGGTATAGGGCAGAAGGAGATCCTTTTGTGTTGTGACCCCTTATTCACTGGAAACTGGTGCCTTCCATGCCAGTGGGTTGGTAAATCCTTTGTATCAACTTGAAGTTTAACAGAGCTATCTAAGGGTGCATCTACACACTGTAGAAAGAACGTACTTCAACAATATTAAAACTGCAGTGGCTCAAGTACTATGGAATCTTGGCAGTTGTAGTTGGGTGAGGCACCATCACTCTTGGGCAAAGAAGGTAAATACATTGTAAAACTAGAACTCCAGGATTCCATAGCACTGAGCCATGGTAGTTCAAGTAGTGTCAAACTGCATTCAATCTGTAGTGTTGATGGCATCATGGGTTATTCCTTTAAAGTTCACATTAAAGCCCAGAAGAGATTCACTGCCACACATTAGCAGAGTACACTGGCAGGGTGTGCTCTGGAAACCCTATTTGACATAGATATGGGGAGAAATAGATCCAGCAGCATTTAGAGATAGTGTGCTAGTGAATACCTTAAGTAAAGTCATTGCGGATCCTTGATTGGCATTCTTCTCAGTTAGATATTTCCACTGTATCCTCCTTGTTTCCAGTTTCTTGTTCTGGACATTATTCCGCTGGCACTAAACCACCAAAGTCTTAACATGTCCCCTTCAGCTTCATTCTGGTTTCCTTCCAATAGTTGGAAAAGGCCTATTTTATGGAGGTGCAAAACTTGTGGCCCTCCAGATGTTTGAGCCTCCAACTCCCAAAAGCCCTAGACACCTTGTCCAAGGAATTCTGTGAGCTGAAGCCCAAAACACCTGGAGGGCCACCAGTTTGATGCTACTGAAGCATATTTCACCCTATTCTTGTTCCACCTGCCACCGCCATCCAGCGACTTCACTGCCCAATGCTTTGTTTCTCAGACTGAATGCTCCCTTTACAGACCTGGGGAAAGTGACTTTTGTTGGACAACGTTCCCAGAATTAAGCAAAAATAGCTCTGTGCCTTTCCCTTCCCACTTGGCTGCTTTCAACATGTTCTTTTACAAGACTTTAAGCCTGCGGGCAAAGGGCTTTCATCTTTCTTGTTACGGTTGTAACACAGCACCTAACACATAAACACAATAAATGAATCTGAAACGCTTAAAAGGCTTTTCAACTAGCATTGGTTTGAATTGGGAGTTTCTGGTTGGATGACAGCTGGTTCGATGGCAACTCAAAGAATCCCTCATATATGACCACGTTGTTGGGACTGAGGTGGATTTCAATAATATTTGAGGCCAACAAATTTCCCACCTAGAACTGAGGAATTAAGGACCTAACAAGACTGTACAGTCAACTCTACACATTCACTGGGATTAGAGATGCAGGAGCACCGAAAAGTTTAAAAAGCTGCAAATAAAACAACACTTTTTAAAAACCTGAGGTAACACCTCTCTAGGTCCTCCAGAGTGACCGTTTGGCACATGTATCAAGCTCAAGGCCTGTGGTCTGAATCCAGCCGCCATGTCATTTTATGTAGCCCAGATGCTGGATTACAACTCATGTATCATTAGACATCATGACTAGCACTGATGGGAGTTGAGATACAGGAACATCTGGAAGGCTGCAGTTTGTTCTGTTTAGTCAAGAGAGTTGGTTTTGAAATTAGGTACAAGGTTTGTGGATGTAATGTCTGACTTTATAATGTCTTTCAACCTTTCCCCAACCTTGGGTTGCAATTCCCATTATCCCCAGTCCTCACAGCAGATAATCAAAAGTGATAGGAGTTGTCATTCAGTAACATCTGGGGACCCAAACTGGGTATAGACTAAAGAGCACCGACCATTATGTAAATAAATTATAGCTGGCCCTCTGTGTCCATGGATTCTCTGTCCATGGAGTTAATGGCCCTTTGAAGGCAACCATCAGGCTGATGTGGCCATTGATGGATATGAGTTAGACACTTCTGCTCTACGGCTCAGCTTCGGCCAGAAGATTACCATAGAATTACATTGGAGGACTAGACATTTTAATCTGCAAATAATCAAACCTGCAGATGTGGGTAGCAGGCTATACTGCAAATGTACATTTGCCACTGAAAACCACAGGGTGAAATATATCACCATGTTCTCTTTCTGAAATGAATAATGTGACATTTTCATGATTTTGCTGTCGGGCTTTGCCTATTCCAGCGGGAGCTAGTAATCAGCCTTGAGAAAGGCAAGTAAAATTTTCAAAATTATGTTTCTGTTTTCACATATGTTCAAGCTTTTGACTAGTTTCATTAGGATTTTTAGTTCCTATATATACAGTAGTGGTCTCTTGGTATCTGCTGGAGTTTGGTTCAACATCTGTGGATGCTGAAGTGCCAATATATTAGTGGTTCTCAACCTGTGGGTCTCCAGATGTTTTGACCTTCAACTCCCAGAAATCCTAACAACTGGTAAACTGGCAGGGATTTCTGGGAGTTGTAGGCCAAAACACCTGGGGACCCACACATTGAGAACCACTGCAATATATATATACAGTGGTGTAGCAAAATGATATCCCACATAAAAAATGTCAGAATCAGGGGGTTTTGGAATTAAAAAAAATTGTCAAGCCATGGATGGTTGAAATTGTTGATGTAGAATCTATGAATACGGAGGGTGAACTGTATACCTAAAATAGGAGCCTAGAAAGATGATTGTTTTGGGCTGCAACTCCCATAATACTGGCCAAGACACCTTTTGGTACCTCAAATGTTAGCCCTGTTTCTGGGTAGGGTTGACCCACTGATTCCAAAAATGGCACCGGTTTTCCTCTATCAGGTCTAGTTTTTGAGATACAGAACATCTACGTACTAATGGTCCATAGAGAACCATGAAAAACCTATCTAAGAAATTAGAACTGATGTGGTCTATCCAATGCAATTTTCTCAATCAAAGCCTAAAAACCAAGATACCATGTATTTCCTTGTTTGGTATTCTGTTTCATAACAATGCTGGCTGGAGGCTTCTGAATATTATGGTCCAAGCTTTGGCCAAAGCACACTTATTCCTCTCTACAAAAATCAATGGCTGTCATAACCTTCTCTGGGTTTTTTGTGTGTTGACTTCTTGTTGCTGTTATGTACCTTTGAGTTGTTTCCATATTAGGGATGGCCCTTAGACAAGCTTCTCACTAGGTTTTCTAGGGAAGGTTTGTTCAAAGTGGCTTTATCTTTGCCTCCCTCTGAGGCTGAAAGGACCCAAGATCATAGCATTGTCATAAATCAATGCTATGTAATCCTGGGATTTGTAGTTTAATGGGGCATCTGCATTCTTTGGAGGAGAACACTCTATAGCATTGAACCAAGGCAGTTAAATGGGATTCATTCTAGAGCATAGATGCACCCAAGGTTTTCTTTTCTATTGCCTGAAAGCTTTGGTGTCCTAACACTTTTGTTTTTAAAGAAGGAATTCCAGCGCGGCAGGAATTATATTGGCCATATTACAAAGAAGGCACCTTTTGCTGCTGTGCATTACATTTGTCAGTAAATACTTTTTTTGGTTTCAGTGTTTTGAAAATTAGATTTGATGGCGCATTAGACTCAAGTAAATACAGATATTTTTTTCCTCTCACTAGTTTTTTTTGTTTGTCTTCATTGGTTTATCCTTGGAACTGGACTCCCTTCTATTTTCAGTTGCTTCTAACTGAAAATAGACATATAGTGTGCAGAGCTGAATCTGACCGGATGCATAGTCTGGAACAGTGGTTTTCAACCTGGCCTTCAACTCCCAGAAATCCTAACAGCTGGTAAACTGGCTGGGATTTCTGGGAATTGTAGGCCAAAACACCCGGGGACCCATAGGTTGAGAATGACTGTTCTAGAATGAATGCCGTCTGGCACCATTTTAACTGCCGTGGCTCAATGCTATAGACTCATAGAAGTTGTAGTATTGCAAGATATTTTCCTTCGCTGTCAAAAAGTGTGTCAAGCTGCAGGAATTTGACTTCATAGGTGCACACCCTTGGTTTCCCAGTCTGGCACTTTCTCCTTGGTGATTTTCCACCTTTTTTCCTCTTTAGAAAAGCGGAAATGTTTTTCTTCTTCTTCTTCTTCTTAATGCCTCAGGCCCTTTCACATGACACAAACCACTGGATCCTAAAGTGCAGTTAAAGGGACTGCATAGTGTGGGTGGGACCCTGAGGAGGACTCCTTTTGTTGCCATACAATCTTTGGAAACGTAATAAATAATCAACTCTAATTACTCTGAATACAGCTGTTGCTCTGGCACAGGCCTCCTCAAACTGCAGCCCTCCAGATGTTTGCGCCTCCAACTCCCAAAAGCCCCTATTGCGAGCTTGTTCAATGGTCAGGAAACTGGGACTCAATGGAGCAATGGGTTCAAATGACAGGAAAGGAGATTCCACCTGAATATAGGCAGAACTTCATGACTGTAAGAAGAGCTGTTTGGTGGAAGCTCCTTCCTTGAAGGCTTTTACACAGAGGCTGAATGGACCTCTGGGGAGGGGGCTTTGATTGTGCTTTTCTTGCATGGCAGAAGGGGGTTGACTGGATGGCCCTTGGGTTGTCTTCCAACTCTGTAATTTAATATGTTATGTATCATATATATTACAAAATAATATAGAGTGTGTGTGTGTGTGTGTGTGTGTATATATATATATATATATATATATATATATATATATATATATCTCAATATTATAAATCTATGTATAATATATATTACAATAATTACAATACCTATATATTACAATATTATAATTCATGCATAATATATATTACAATATAATATTTATAGTGTATGAATGTGTGTGTGTATATATATAACAATATTATAAATCTATCCATAATTATTACAATATAATATATACAATACCTATATATTACAGTATTATAATTCTGTGCATAATATATATTATAATATAAGGTATACAATACCTATATATTACAATATTGTAATTCTGTGCATAATATATATTACAATATAATATATTCAATACCTATATATTACAATATTATAATTCTGTGCATAATATATATTACAATATAATATATACAATACCTATATATTACAATATTATAAATCTGTGCATTATATATATATATATATATATATATATATATATATATATATAACAGTATAATATATACAATACCTTCACTTCACTTCACTTTATTTCTTAATTAGTCGCTCTCCACCAGAGTGCTCCGAGCGACTTACAATTTAAAATATCATTCCACAATATAAAAAACATTTATCATAAAAACATTCAACATAAAAACATTCAACATAAAAACATTCAACCTAAAAACATTCAACAGTGACTATTTGGCAAATTAGATCTGATTTACTTAAATGCACAACCAAACCTATATATTACAATATTGTAATTCTGTGCATAATATATATAATACCTATATATTACAGTATTATACATCTATGCATAATATATATTACAGTATAATATTGACAGTGTATGTATATGTTACAATATTATATATCTGTGTATAATATATTACAGTACAATATATATATATATATACAGTATATAAAGGTGTATGTATATATCCATGTTTACAATATAATGTGTATATGTATTATAACATGTAAAATATGTATACATTGTAATTGCATTTGCTTAGCCTTCAAACAATGTTGTTATTATTACTGTTATAGTAATCACCACAGCTTCTGTGAAGTGTTTAAAAAGTAAATATACATTTTATATTGGGAAACAATACACTGTATCTCAACTGCAGTAAAGGAAAGACTGGGCAGCCCTACTTCGCCTGGGGCGGAAGGGGTTAAAGCCACCGAGTTCAGCAAGCCCTTCCTAGAGGGGCACCGAAGAAAGGGACCCAACGGCCGCGAACGGCCTCTTCGGCCGGCGGTTTCATTCCAGCTCTCGCGAGACTGCCGGGCGTAGCTCCTCCCCTTCCTCGGAAAGCCTGTTTTGAATTTCTCCGCAGAGAAAGTGAGTGTGTGAGAAGGATTGCGGGGAAGGAGGAGAAGGAGGAGGAGCGGAAGGCCGGGTGAGCCGGGTCTCGAGAACATGGCCCTCAAACCGGGAATGGCGGGCACGGCGGCCCTTACAACTCCGGGCCTTTCGGACCACAACTCCCACAATCCTTTGTCATAGGCTCGACTGGCTGGGGATTCTGGGAGTTGGAGTCCCAGGGGCCTCAAAGGCCAGAAGGGCGGCCTAGTGGTTTCCGAGGGAAGAAAACGAGGAGGAGGAGAAAGAAAGGCAGGCAGGCAGGCAGGCCGAGGAGGAGGAGCCCTTCTTCTTCGGGAAGCGGGGCCTTGCTTAGCGTGCGGGTATTCTTCGAGGTTTAGGAGTATTTGCATTAACATCATGGGGTTTCTTGGAGGGGAAACACTGACAGAATGGAGGACCCGCCTCCACCCAGTGACTTTTAAACTATCAATTTCAGTTATGGTTCTTCTTCTTACTATTATTATTCCATAGACAGAATGAAGGCTATATCTCTACTCAGTTACTTCCAAACTATAGATTTCTATTATTGTTACTATTCCGTTTACAGAATGAAGGACCTATCTATACCCAGTGACTTTTAAACTGTGGATTTCTATTATTATTACTATAATTATTATTCCATATACAGAATCAAGGATCTGTTTCTACTTAGTTCCTGTAAACCTATAGATTTCAGTTATTATTTTATTGTATGACACAGCAAACAAGATAGATATGATAGATATGAAAGCGAAATAACTAGCACTTTAGCCCTGTTTCTTACAGATTTTATCCATGATTTTATCACTATGTATTGTATGTGTTTTTAACTTGTTTTATTCTGTTTGATTTGTTTTATTGTTTGTTTTATACTGTTGATGACTGGGTTTGGCCCCATGTAAGCCGCCCCGAGTCCCTTCGGGGAGATGGGGCGGGGTATAAGAATAAAATTATTATTATTATTATTATTATTATTATTATATGCTGGATTTTGTTTCACAAAATCACAAGTCGAACACTTCCCAAGTGTCTAGGACTGTGTGATGTTGTTGTTGTTATTATTATTAAATGTAGTGTTCATGCGGCCCGCTCTTGTTATATTGCTGTTTCGATCTTATGTTGTACTGTTTATTTTATGTAATGTATTATTTAATTGTATTATGTTATGGTTATATTGTATTGTCTTGGGCATGGCCCCATGTAAGCCACCCCGAGTCCCCATTGGGGAGATGGTGGCGGGGTATAAATAAAGTTTTATTATTATTATTATTATTATTAGTCAATGGACAGAATTGAAGACCTATTGCTACTCAGTTACTTTTAAACTATGGATTTCTGGGCCCTTCCAACACAGCCATATAACCCAGAATATCAAGGCAGAAAATCCCACAATATCTGTTTTGAACTGGGTTACCTGAATCCACACTGCCATATATTTCAGTTCAAAGCAGATAATGTGGGATTTTATTTAGCTGTGTGGAAGGGGTCTCTGTTGTTGTTGTTGTTGTTGTTATTTGATTGACAGAATGGAAGACCTATCTCTACTCGGTTACTTTTAAACTATGGATTTCTGTTGTTGTTGTTGTTGTATATACAGAATGAAGGATGTGTCTCTACTCAGTTACTTTCAAACTATGGACTTCCATTATCATTCCTTTTAGTATTATTCCATATACAGAATCAAGGATCTATCTCTACACAGTTAATTTTAAACTATAGGTTTCGGTTATTAATCAATTGACAGAATGAAAGACCTAGCTCTACTCGGTTACTTTTAAACTATGGATGATGATGATTATTATTATTCCATTGGCAGAATGAAGAACCTATCTCTACTCAGTTACTTTTAAGCTATGGATTTCAGTTGTTATTGTTATGTTATTGTTTTATTTACAGAATGAAGGATCTATCTCTACCCACTGGATTCCAAAATATGGATTCCTATTATTATTACTATTCCATTTACAGAATGAAGGACCTGTCTTTACTCAGTTACTTTTAAATCTAACTCAGTTAGATTTCTGTTGTTGTTGTTAATCGATTGACAGAATGAAGGACCTATTTCTACCCTGTTACTTTCAAACTATGGATTTCAATTATGTTATTTATTTATTATTATTGTTCCATATACAAATAATACAAATAATAATATATACAAATATATACATTATTATTATTATTATTATTTGTATAATATATACAAATAATAATAATAATAATAATAGTTTCAATCAGACCAAAGACGGTTCTACCAGAGTCTGAACCAAACAACAGACACAGTAACCATAAAGCCAGAGAAAACTGCAACAACAAAGTTCTGGAAAGAACTTTGGGAAAATAATAAAAACTACAACAGAAACGCTGGGTGGATAAAGGAGTTTGAAGGAAAATTCTCACAGAACAAAATGGAACTGATGGAAATAACAACTGAAATGATCAGCAAACGAGTGCAAAAAGTCAAGAACTGGACATCGCCTGGTAGTGATCAACTTCATGGATTTTGGCTCAAACATCTGATTAGTTTACATGGAAAAATGGCCCAACAATTCAATGAGATGATGCAGAAAGGAAGTATCAGTGAATGGCTAACAACTGGAGGAACATACCTGATACAAAAGGATCCAGCAAAAGGAGCAGCACCAGGAAACTACAGACCAATAACATGTCTGGCCACTATGTTTAAACTACTGACTGGCATCATAGCTGACAGAATTCAAGACTATCTTGAAGAAAAAAACATCTTGCCAGATGAACAGAAAGGCAACAAACGGAAAAGCAGGGGCACAAAAGACCAGTTATTGATTGACAAAATGATTCTGGAGAACTGTAAGAGCCAAAAAGCTAATCTTCACATGACGTGGATTGACTACAAAAAGGCCTTTGACTCACTCCCACACAGCTGGATCATCAAGTGCCTGGATGCCATCGGGATTTGTAAAACCGTTGGCACCTTCATTGAAAACATGATGGAGCACTGGAAAACTGAACTGTTTGTTGGAAATAAAAGCTATGGACTTGTCAACATCAGGAGAGGAATTTTCCAGGGAGATTCATTGTCCCCTCTGCTTTTCATTATCGCCATGATCCCTCTGTCAACAATCTTACAAAAAACAAATCTCGGCTATCAAACATCTAAGAATTCTCACAAAATTTCACATTTGATGTACATGGATGACCTGAAGCTATATGGGAAAACGGAAACTGAAATCCAGTCTCTGACCAACACTGTCCGAATTTTTAGCACTGATATCAACATGGAGTTTGGTTTGGACAAATGTTCGACAGTGGCATTGAAGAAGGGAAAAATCATTGAAAGTGAGGGCATAAATATGCCCAATGGCCAAACAATAAAGTGTCACCAGCCAGAGGCCTATAAATATCTGGGCATACTACAGCTGGACAACATCAAGCATGAACATGTGAAAACTGGTCAGCAAAGAATACACACAAAGGGTCAGAAAAATTCTCAAAAGCAAGCTCAATGGAGGCAACACCATCAAGGCCATGAACACCTGTGCCATACCTGTCATAAGATATACTGCTGGCATTATAAATTGGACACAGGTGGAACTGGACAATTTGGACAGAAAAACAAGAAAACTCATGACCATTCATCATTCCCTGCACCCTCGCAGTGATGTTGACCGGCTCTATCTGCCTAGAAGATCAGGGGGCAGAGGACTCTTACAAGTAAAACAAGCAGTCAAAGAAGAAGAACATGCCCTGGCAGAATATGTCAAGCAAAGTGAAGAACCTGCTTTGATTGAAGTCAAAAATCAGAAACTCCTCAAAACACAGCAGACAAAACACCAGTACAAGAAAACCGCACTACAAACTAGAGCTGACAGCTGGCACAACAAAACACTGCATGGAAAGTTCCTTGACAAAATTGAAGGAAAAGCTGATAAGGAGAAGACCTGGCTCTGGCTCACGAATGGGACCCTGAAGAAGGAGACAGAAGGCCTGATCCTTGCAGCCCAGGAGCAAGCCATCAGAACAAATGCAATTAAGGCCAAGATTGAAAAATCAGCTGATGACCCAAAATGCAGACTGTGCAAGGAAACCGACGAAACCATTGATCATATCCTCAGCTGCTGTAAGAAAATCGCACAGACAGACTACAAACAGAGGCACAACTATGTGGCCCAAATGATTCATTGGAACTTATACCTCAAGTACCACCTCTCAGCAGCAAAGAACTGGTGGGATCACAAATCTGCAAAAGTATTGGAAAATGAGCATGCAAAGATACTGTGGGACTTCCGAATCCAGACTGACAAAGTTCTGGAACACAACACACCAGACATCACAGTTGTGGAAAAGAACAAGGTTTGGATCATTGATGTTGCCATCCCAGGTGACAGTCGCATTGACGAAAAACAACAGGAAAATCTCAGCCGCTATCAGGACCTCAAGATTGAACTTCAAAGACTCTGGCAGAAACCAGTGCAGGTGGTCCCGGTGGTGATGGGCACACTGGGTGCCGTGCCAAAAGATCTCAGCCGACATTTGGAAACAATAGGCATTGACAAAATCACCATCTGCCAACTGCAAAAGGCCACCCTACTGGGATCTGCACACATCATCAGAAAATACATCACACAGTCCTAGACACTTGGGAAGTGTTCGACTTGTGGTTTTGCGAAACGAAATCCAGCATATCTATCTTGTTTGTTGTGCCATACAACGTCGTTGTGTTGATAATAATAATAATAATGGGTTTAGAAAAGGCAGAGAAATTAGAGACCAAATTGCCAATATCCGTTGGATAATGGAGGAAGGTAGGGAGTTTCAGAAAAACATCTGTTTCTGTTTTATTGACTATTCTAAAGCCTTTGACTGTGTGGATCATAATAAATTGTGACAAGTATGGTATGGAAATACCAAGTCACCTTGTCTGTCTCCTGAGAAATCTGTATAACGACCAAGTAGCAGCAGTAAGAACAGACCACAGAACAACAGACTGGTTCAAGATTGGGAAAGGAGTACAGCAGGGCTGTATACTTTCACCCTACCTATTCAACTTGTATGCAGAACACATCATGCAGCGTTCAGGGCTTGACCAATCCAAGGCTGGAGTTAAAATTGCTCAAAGAAACATCAACAACCTTAGATATGCAGATGACACTACTTTGATGGCTGAAAGTGAGGAGGAGCTGAGGAGCCTTATCACCAAGGTAAAAGAAGAAAGTGCAAAAGCCAGGCTGCACTTAAACATCAAGAAAACCAAGATTATGGCAACCAGACTGATTGATCACTGGCAAACAGAGGGAGAAAATGTGGAGGCAGTGACAGACTTTGTATTTCTAGGCGCAAAGATTACTGTATACGCAGACTGCAGCCAGGAAATCAGAAGATTACTTCTGGGAGAAGAGCAATGACCAACCTTGATAAAATAATGAAGAGTAGAGACATCACACGGGCAACGAAGGTCCGCATAGTTAAAGCAATGCTATTCCTCGTAGTAACCTATGGATGCGAGAGCTGGACCATAAGGAAGGCTGAGCGAAGGAAGATAGACACTTTTGAACTGTGGTGTGGGAGGAAAATTCTGAGAGTGCCTTGGACCACAAGAAGATCAAACCAGTCCATATTCCAGGAAATAAAGCCCAACTGCTCACTGGAGGGAAGGATATTCAAGGCAAAGATGAAATACTTTGGCCACATCAAGATAAGACAGGAAAGCTTGGAGAAGAGAATGAGGCTGGGGGAAAAGGAAGGAAAAAGGAAGAGGGGCCGACCAAGGGCAAGATGGATGGATGGTATCCTTGAAGTGACTGGCTTGACCTTGAAGGAGCTAGGGGTGGCCACAGCTGATGGAGCTCTGGAGTGGGCTGGTCCATGAGGTCACAAAGAATCGGAAGTGACTGTACGAATAAACAATAACAAATACAGAATGAAGGACCTTTCTCTACCCAGTTACTTTGAAACTATAGATTTATGTTATCATCATCATCATTGTTATCATTATTGGTAATCCATTGACAGAGTAAAAGACCTATCTCTACCCAGTTACTACTACTACTTCCTATGTATACGGAATGAAGGATCTATCTCTACCCAGTTACTTTTAAACTATCTATTATTATTATTATTATCATCATCATCAGTATTGCCCCATAGACTCAATGAAAGATCTATCTCTACTCAGTTACTTCCAAACTATGGATTCCTATTATTATTACTAATCCATTTAGAGAATGAAGGGCTTATCTCCACCCAGTTACTTTCAAACTATGGACTTCTATTATTATTATTACTATTCTGTTCCATAAACAGAATCAAGGATCTACCTCTACCCAGTTACTTTTAAGCTATAGATTTCCGTTGTTGTTGTTGTTGTTGTTGTTTATACACAGTATCAAAGATCTATCTCTACACAGTTACTTTTAAACTATAAGTTTCAGGTATTATTATTATTATCAATTGACAGAATAGAAGACCTGTCACTACCCAGTTACTGTACTTTTAAACTATGGATTTCTGTTGTTGTTATTATTATTATTATTATTATTATTATTTCACAGAATGAAAGACCTTTCTCTACTCAGTTACTTTTAAACTATGGATTTCTATTATTATTATTATTATTATTATTATTATTATTATTATTATTATTATTACTTTTGAACAATGGATTTCAGTTATTTTTATTACTCTATATACAGAATGGACCTATCTTCATTTTGCATATGCACGATCTCTACCTAGTTACGTTTAAACTGCTACTTTATCTTTACCCAGTTATGTTTAAACTACTATTGTTATATTTATATCCCACTTTCCTTGCTTAACAAGACCCGCCACACTAAAAACAGTACATATTACTATTTTAAAAGCTACAATATATAAAACTTTAAAATAGAATTAGACAGAGAATTGCTAAAGCTAATAGTTAAAATCACCGAAAAACCAGTACAAACTGTTGAAATAACTAAAACATTGCCCAGCAACCTGTGAGTTGTTCTTGAAATTAATGTAGATCATTGTATTAATGTACGTATAGCATGAATGTGTTTTAATCTTGGTTTTGTGTTTTTTAATATATGCATTTTAATTGTTCTATGTTTTATTTATGTATTTCAGCTATGTTGTACTCTATCCCAAGCCTTAAGGAGAGGTGGATAATAAATTCATTATTTTTATTTGCAGCCCAACACATTACTTTTCTTTGTGTCTTGGTTTTTAGGCCTGTTCTTTGGGTTCTTTATGGCGTTGATTCAGGAAATTGCATTGGATAGACTGCATCAGCTCTAGTTTCTTAGACATGGTTTTCATGATTCTTTATGGGTGAGCAGATGGCAACTGTTAGATGGCATATATGTTCTGTATCTCAAAAACTCAAGCTGATAAGGGGGAATTGGTGCCATTTATGGGACCAATTAAATACACCCAGAAACGGAGCTGATGTTTAAGGCATCAAATTATTCCAGGAGACTCTCAGTTAACCCATTGGCTCCAATAGAGATTAGTAGATGCCAAATAAATGATAGTTTCTGGTTGTTGAGTGTTATTAATAATAAGCCTCACTCATACTATACCAGACCAGAAACTTTGGGTTATCTTGATATTAATAGATTAAGCAGATTAAGACAAATAAAACTAACATAATGTTACACAATTTTTATATATTATAAAAACAGCTTTGTGAATACAGTATTATTTCTTTGGTTTTTGGTTGTTTTTTTTCCAGTTGCTTGAGCTTCGGTTAACTGGGAGTCTACTGTATTATTATGCATCCTATATACACACTGTGAATATAATTTTATATAACATTTTAAACATTATTTTGTGTATAAATCAAACTTTGTGTCCATTGAACCTTTGGAAACAGAGGGGCCATTATCTCAGCCACCCAGTTGGACAATTTTGGGTTTTCAGAGATTAGGGATTTTCAAATTCTGGATAAGGGATACTCAGGCTGTGTTTTGTTGCATGAGTTGCGTGGTTGGGAACTAGAACCGCTGCTTGTTGTAACTGGGTTTTAAAAATCTTTTGTCTCTTCCAGCTGAGAAGCAGAAGGGGAAAGGCCGGAGACCAAAGCAGGTGAGTTTCTTGGAATTGGAAAAGGCTAAGCGAGGAGCTGCTCCAGTGGGGAATTGCTGCAGTAAGTGGTCCTTGCTGTCTTCCTCTTTCCTTCCCTTTCCTTCAGGGTTTGGGTCTCCAGGTGTGGCTGAACTGTGCAACCCAGCATCCCCAGCCCGTGCTCCCAGTGGCCAGGGGTGCTGGGTGTTGTAGTCCCTGAAATTCCTGCTCCACTTGACTGCTTTGATTTTTTTTGTGCGTCAGGAGTGACTTGAGAACCTGCAAGTCGGTTCTGGTGTGAAAGAATTGGCCGTCTGCAAGGACGTTGCCCAGGGGGCACCTGGATGTTTTATGTTGTATCATCCTTGTGGGAGGCGTCTCTCATGGGAAGTTGGAGCTGACAGAGGGAGCTCACCCGCTCTTTCTGGATTCAAACCTGCAACCTTCAGATCAGCAGTCCTGCTGGCACAAAGGTTTAACCCATTGTGCCCCTGGGGCCCCGACTGCTTTGAATCAAGGTAACATGGAAGTGGAGCAGGTCGTTCAGAGGCAATCATTCAGAGGAAATCTTTGGAATTGTTTCATTTTGAACTAACAGGACCCCTGCCCCCAGCCAACCAGAGTTGTACGCCTTAAACTAATCACTGTTCTTGACATAGTAGACTTGAGGCCCCATCTACACTGACTATTTAATGCAGTTTGAAGCTAGTGTCAAACGATGGCAGCTAGACAACAAACTCCCATCAAAGCCCCTGAAAAAAGCCCTTTTTAGAAGGCTGATCATGTAATCACACTGGACGACCTAGAGATTCCTTAAAAAAAAATTCTCTCAAGGACTCACTAGGTCCTCGGGTATCTCTGTGGTCAATTTCTGGTGGAAGTTGTACTCGAGATTCCCGGAGAAAACATTTAATCAAATGCATGAATAAAGCTACAAAAGCTGCAGATATGAGGGAAGAGGGGAATGTAATGCAACTCCGTATCATTCACTTCTTTAATTTGCTTATTTGGAAGCAAAGGGGTAATGTTTCCACATTTGGGTATTGGAAGAAGTTGTTTTCATTGCCCCCAAACAAAATATACCTTGCTATTTGTTTTTAAGAACACAGGACAATCTGAGATACACCTGTGCCCCTTCTTGCTCAACTATGTTTGCTAAACCAGATAAACAAATAAACCCAGTATAAGCTTTCCTTATAGAGAAGCTATTTTAGACCCCTGGCTTTTTCAACTGACATTTTTACCAATATTTCCAGCCATAGAGTAGTGCTTTTTTTAAATGGACATGACTGATGATGATGATGATGACGATGTTGATAGAACTGGGCACAGCATTCCAAAGTAGACTGCGCCATAAAAGTATGTACAAAAGGCAAGGAGAAAAAGGGGTGCTAGGCAGGCACACAAAGCGGCTTTGTTGTCAGAAGCTTTGCTAACTGCCGCTGTGCTAAATTGAAATTTCTTGCCCCAAAATGTATTGCTTTACACTTCTTTTAGCTCTCCTAAAATATAAACTATCTTATGTTTTATTTATGTATTTTAGCCATGTACCCCACCTCAAGCCATGAGTAGAGGCAGGTAACAATTTTGTTGTTGTTGAAGTCTGAGGACTCATCTATTGCACTATTTAACACAATTTGAAAAAAAAAAGTTCTGTCCCTGGTGTGAAAGAGTTATTTTCTGTTTAACTGTGCAGTACTTTGAAATTAGTTGTTATACTCCAGAAACTCAATTTTTGTGGCTGCCACAAATAATGTTGAATTGCTTGAAACTTGATTCATTGAAAAACTGTAGCAAAATGAGTTGCAGGATGTCCTGCAAAAACAAAGTTTTTGCAGTTTAATAAACCTTTTCCGTGTTTTTATGACAGGGCCAATTAGGAATGACGTTTATAACCCAGGAACAAAAGTAGACCCACCTGTTTCATCAGTGGCAGGCCAAATGCCATAGAGAGCTCCCTCCCGTTCTCCACTAGGCATACTGGTACAGTACCATGCCTACTGTATATATAGATATCCTGACTAGTCTCCATTCATGGTTCTAGAATCTCTTAATTTATCCATCTCCTTTTAAAACCATCTCAATTGGCAGCCAAGATTAGCCATCTTGTGGTAGAGAGATTCATGGCTAAAATCCATGCTTCAGGAAGGAATTGGCAGCCATGATGGCCACAGAGTTCCTCAGCTGCCTTTTCTCTTCTTTTCTCCTCTTGTCCAGAAATTTCCTTTAGGCCAGATGGAGGTGAAGATGGAAGTGAAGATGGAGGTGAAGGAGGCCGTGGCAGGAAGCCCACCACCTTCGGGACCACCCAACGAACCCTGGAACACTCTCCAGGATGAAACCAGCAAAGACAAACTCTATGGGTTTGGGCCTGTGCCCAAGGTTAAGTCAGAACCAGAGGAAGGGGAGGTCAAGCCCTGGGGGGGCCAGTGGCCGGGCCTCCGGGAGGCAGGGGAGCCCTCTTGTTCCGCGTGGGGGAGTGTCCCCCTGCCGGAGGTGCGTTCAGTGGCCTGCGATACCCGCCTCAAAGAAGAGCCGCCCTCCCCGGGTATGCAAGCCGAAGAGCCGGCGGCCTGCCTGGAAAATAAGGACGACGTCCTGAGCGATGAGGACATGGACGTCGACCTCCATCGTCAGCGTTTCCGGAACTTCCTCTACAAGGAGGCAGAGGGGCCCCGGGCGGCGTACCTCCAACTCGAGGAGCTCTGCTACGGGTGGCTGCAGCCTGATATGCGTACCAAGGAGGAGATCTTGGAGCTGCTGATCCTGGAGCAGTTCTTGACTGTCCTGCCACCAGACATGGAGAGCTGGGTCAGGGCGCGGGGGCCGGAGACCTGCGACTGGGCCGTGGAGTTGGCAGAGGACTTCCTGCAGTGGCAGCAAGATGCAGACGACTGGGGGGAGCAGGTGAGTCCTTTGTTCTATTGGATTGGGGCGAGCGGTTCAGGGTTGCCGACAAGGATGGAGAAAACTGGCTTCTCCACGCACACCTTATCTGCTCTTCCCTCCATCCCTGGCCCAGTGTGAATAAGGTGTTTATTGTACTAGGTATAGGCCATTACATCAAATAATATACAACTTTTAAAAGTACAGTATACACTTTCCAATATAATAATAATAATAATAATAATAATAATAATAATAATAATACACTTTATTTATATAAACATTAAAATATAAACATTAAAACAGATTTTTTGGGCTGCAACTGCAAATGTGGCAACCTTAAAATGTTATATTATTGGAATAATCCGCTAACAGGTCACAGTTAACTGCTGAGTGTTGCCATGCTGCCCTTTCTTTTAGAAGTGCCCCCAGGAGATTGTTCCTGGGGTCATTATACAAAGGGCAATGTAACAGTGTATTAAATCCTCTCTTTCCCCCAACCCACGAATACAAAGTCTTTGAGCATGTGACATCCCTCTATATCTCCCCTCTAGCCAGCCTGATAGCATTGTCTGGAAGCACAGGGCTGTAAATGTTTTCCTGAGAGATAGAGATGTTAAGTCTTGAAGATATTGTTGGCAATATTAGTCACTCTTTATTAGTGTACGAGCACAAACTATACATGATTCAAAGGTCTGAACCAGGCATGGGCAAACCTTGGCCCTCTGGGTGTTTTGGACTTCAACTCCCACAATTCCTTATAGCCAGTAAGCTGTTAGGAATTGTGTGAGTTGAAGTCCAAAACACCCAGAGGGCCAAAGTTTGTCCATGCCTGCTATAAACCTTGGGTTTCACTTTCTAATCATGACTTTTGTAAGTCCTGTATTATTCTGACCTGATATACGTTCCTTTCCCCTTTTATTTAGGATATTGGAAGGGTGGAGGAGGTGAGTTCGACCTTCTCCCAAGGCAGCCAGACTCTGCTGGACACTGAAAAGAAGACTCCTGGCAGAGCAAAGAAGCGAAAGAGGGACAAAGGCTCTGACATACTGGGTAAGGGTTATCTAAATCGCCCTCTGATATTCCAAGCAAAGCTCTGAAAAATGGCCTCTTGGGCAGCAATGTCTCCCAAGAAGGACCCAGGTAACATGGGTGGTTTATGTGAGATTTTATTCAGAAAAAGTTGAATTTCTTGCTGGCTGAAACCAATAGGACAGATTAAGCCAAGAATGTTTGACTTCTCCCAGTTTTTGTTTGAATTTGGCCAGAGAGTCAGATGAATTTTGGGCAAACACATCAGGAGCTGCATGCCAGCACTAAAAGTAGTTGTACTTTTGGAATGGCAGAGATTGATCTCAAAGTAATAGGATTGGTCCACTACTTTTCAGATCTGATTTACTCATGGATGACCTGTGGTTCTCCACCTTTCATTTGAGGCAGGGGACAACTGTGGAGGATTTGAGTAAATTTTGTGCCTGTGAACATCCTCGAAGGGTTGGACAGACTGTCAAATAAGCCCCAAAACAAGCAAAGTACAGGTTGGGTTTCCCATTACAGAAATGGGATTGGTTTTGGGATTTTTTTTTTCAGATTATTCAATATCTACATTTGGATATATGTCCATGATAAAATATGGAGATGGGACTCAAGTCTAAACACAAAATCTATATGCATTATACATTTTATATACATAGTTGCAGGTAATTTTGTGCACAATATTAGTGATAATTTTGTGCTTGCAACAAAGTCTTTACTGATCTAATACAGTATTCCATCTATGAAAGTTGCAGAGAAATTCCTGCTTTTCTTTCCAGGTCAAAAGTACTAGTAGGAGTAGGAGTAGTAATATTAATAACTTGATTTTTGTATCCCGCCCCCATCTCCCTGAAGGGAGTTAGCGTGGCTCATATAGGGAGAAGCCCAAACAAAAAGTAAAAATGTAACACATTAAAATTCATTTGCAACATCATAAAACAATATAAAAACAGCAACAAGATGACACACTATAAAACAGCCATCAAACAACAATCAGTGACCAGATATAGTAAATAGTTTCTAGGCTTGGGCAGGCAGGCTAGTGCAAACCAGTTGTGAGTACAGGACTGATGGATAAAGTGCAGGTGTCAGATGGGAAAAATTAGGGATAGAGGGCAGTACAAGGTAGAGCATTATAACCGGGTAAAAAAAATGCAAGGACAAAATTTTAAGTCACAGCTGGGGCCAAAGCTTTCTGGGAAACCGTATAATCAAAAGTCCAGTGGAACATGTTTTTAGCTCTTTGCAGAAGATGGACAGGGTGAGTGCAGCCTGATCTCCCTAAGGAGAGAGTTCCAGAACCGGGGGTCACCACTGAGAAGGCCCTCTCCCTCGTCCCCACCAGCCACGCTTGTGTCTGGGGTGGGAGCAAAAGGAGCGCCTCCCCAGATCTTAAAGGTCGCGCAGGTTCGTAGGGGAAGATGCAATCACGAAGATATGTAAATCCCACACCGCTTAGGGCTTTATAGGTGATAACGTGCACCTTGAATTGAGGTCACTGTGGTAGCTTGTCTTCCCTGGTGAAAAAGAATTGCCATTGCTTGAAGCCTCCAGAGATGGCAGCTCTCCTTTAAAACAAAATGTATGGTGCACATACAGAAGGTGGCTGCCTTCAAAGGGCTATTGGATCCATAAACAGAATCTGTGGATACAGAGCACCAACTAAATTTTTTACACTGTGGTCGATTCTCTTTATTTTTTCCCGACCCTGGTTCCCCAGATGTTATTGGACAGTAATTCCCATCTCTTTTGTTTATCTGCCATAAAGGCTAGGGATAATGGGGATTGCAATCCAACAGCTGTTGTAGTTCTGAGATTGGGGAAGTATTAAAGGGCATTTTAACGTCAGGCATATCCACAAGGCTTGTTTCTCAATTCAAACCCCACTCTCTTGGCTAAACAGAATGAAGTACAGCTTATGGATGTTACTGTATCACAACTCCCATCATCTCTAGTCATGATGCCTAATGAGGAGGAATACAGGAGTTGTAGTCCAGCATCTGGTGGAGGGCCACATAAAATGACACGATGGGTCAGATTAGTCCTGCGGGCATTGAGTGATCTACAAAGTCTCACTCTCTGTGATTTTCTGGTTTCTCTCTGCTCCAGAATGTGATCAAAGGATGAATGAGGAGATGGAGGAATCACAGGGAACAGTTTTCTCCGAAGATGAGGAAGACGAAGAAATATTTGTCAGACAAGAAGGAGCAGCGAGGCCCTTTGGGGGCGGAATGCAGGAGTGGAAGGCGCAAGAAGAAATTTACAAGGTCACCATTCCCAACGACACGCCGCCCGGGACTCAAGGGAAGCCATGCCCGGTCTGTGGGAAGTGCTTCAACCGTCTCTCCCACCTGAAGAGGCACGTGGCGATCCACACCGGGGAGAAGCCCTACAAATGCTCGATTTGTGGCAAAGGCTTCACACAGAAGACCAACCTTGCCGCCCACGAGGCCGTCCACAGGGAAGGCATCTGCTCAGATTGCGGGAAGAGCTTCAAGCTGAAATGGGGCCTGACGACACATCCCATGGGGGAGATGTGGTACAAATGCCGGCCCTGCAAAAGGATCTACGAAATGTCCCGGCCGAGGCCGCCGGTGAACGCTTCCGGGGAAGGGATGGAAGGATCCTCCAATCAGCTGGAGGACGAAGTGGAGGAGTGGATGTGCCGGTCTCTGAAAGTCCCGGGGGGTGTCCTGTGCAAAGTGAAAGCCTCCTCAAAAAATCCCCAGACGTACAAAGGGAAGAAGCAAAGCCCGTGCCTTGTGTGCGGGAAGGTCTTCGCCACCCGCTCCAGCCTTAACCGACACCAGCGCATCCACACGGGGGAGAAGCCGTACATATGCTCCATCTGCGGGAAGAGCTTCAACCAGAAGACCAGCCTGCTGACCCACTCCTTCATCCACAGCGAGCACAAGCCATACCAGTGCTCCGAGTGCGGGAAGAGCTTCCGTCACTCCACCGGCCTCCTAGTGCACCAGCGTATGCACACGGGGGAGAAGCCTTACAAATGCTCCATCTGCCAGAAGCACTTCAGCCAAAGCAGCCACGTGGTCAAGCATATCTCCAGGAAGCACGCCAAGGAGAAAGAACTACTCAGCGCCACTTTTGCTTCCACAGCAGAGACCCAGCTTTTTACTACCACGGCAGACACCCAGCTTTTTACTACCACGGCACACACCCAGCTTTTTACTACCACAGCAGACACCCAGCTTTTTACTACCACAGCGGAGACCCAGCTTTTTACTCCTTCAGCGGAGACCAAGCTTTTTACTCCCTCAGCGGAGACTAAGCTTTTTACTCCTACAATGGAGACCGAGCTTTTTACTCCCACAATGGAGAACAAGCTCTTTACTCCCACAACGGAGACCAAGCTGTTTACTCCCAAAACGGAGACCCAGCTTTTTACTCCCACAACTGATGCCCAGCTCTGATTATTTTTTTTCTCCCCATAAATTAGAGAAATACAGAGAGGGCAATTCGATTTGGCCTTTGGAAAACAATTCCTTTCAAGAGTGCATGTGCGTAGAAAAATTACCCGGCCAAAAAGGATTGCGCGCAACTCTTCTGTACAGGACTCTTGGGTTAGAAGAGAAACTCAAAACCTCTTTGAAGAAGCAATGACCATAGTGGTCACCATTCAAATTTTTATTTGTTGTCGGAAGTGCCGATGCTCCCGCTATTTGACTTCATTGGATGAGCCCAGGAATGAAGAAGAAAAAAAAACTTTCCTTTATCCCACCTGTTCTACACCATGAATATTTTAATACATCTCTGTTCTGTCTTTCCTGATTTGTCATTTCTTTTGTCTTAATTCTCTAAATATAATGCTCATTTTCGTCAGAGAAGAGTTCCACGAGGCTACTGATCATGTGGATGGCCCTTCTCTTCACTTTTTCCACCTCCACAATATTAATTTACACTCATTAATTTACACTCAGTTCACAACAAAGAAAGTGGCAAACTCTTATTTTCCTTGGCCCTTCAGGTGTTTGGGCCTCCAACTTCCAGAAGCCCTAGCTAGCTTGTCCAGTGGCCAGGAATTCTGGGAGCTGACATCCAAAAATACCTGGAAGGTGGGTTATGTAGGCCTGCGATAGACTGCGCAAGTAAAGGCACATTTAGATAATATAGTTTGTGACCAGACGAATGGGGGAAAGAGCTTCAGACTTTAGCTCGGACTTTCCTGCAGAAGATTGGGCAGATTGGGGTGGCCAAGGGGCCGTATAGGTTCCCAGGATCATTCTCTGGGCCATCAGCTCCTGAGACCCCACAAACCAGATGGAACAACAGAAAAATAGGTGAATAGCCGCAACTGGGTGCCTCAGCAACAGTTAATGGCCTTTAAAAGAGGGAGGAGGAATAGGAGGGCACTGTCAATCCAGAAGCACACCCTCATTTCTCTTCCCCAATCAGCTGAGTCTAGCTCAGGCATGGGCCAACTTCAGCCCTCCAGGTGTTTTGGACTTCAACTCTCACAATTCCTAACAGCCAGTAGGCTCTTAGGAATTGTGGGAGTTAAAGTCCAAAACATCTGGAGGGGCGAAGTTGGCCCATGCCTGGTCTAACTGATACTTCATATTTGCATAGCTGCTACTTCATATTTGGGGTTAGACCACAGCTCCCAGCAGCCCTTGCTAGTAGAGGCCCATAAGGAACTCTAGAAGCTCCTGTCCAACACTGTGTCGAGGGAAACAAGTCCACATATCCTGGTATAATTCTGAGAACACTGACACACAAAAGTCATTCAAAAGTGATTGTGAGCATGGATGGGAAACATCCCATTTCCACTTTTCACATGAGAAAGACCTTGGTAGTGAGCTGCTTACAGCTCATCCTGTCTATAGGTATCTAGTTCATGAGATATGCACTTCTGGCTGTTAGCTTCAGAATACACTCAAATCCCCATGAGGAATTTATATCTTTGTTAACAAGATATAAATTGTGTGTTGTGGATAACAACACATCAATCTGCATATTCGTAACATGCATGAAGCAATAATATAACAATATGAATACCTACAACATGGCAGATCCTAATCCGGATCCTAGCATTTCTTTTACTGGTTGGTGAGATGGTTTGGACCATAAAGCCACTCTGAGCTCCTGGAGAAAAACATTGCTCTAATACAGAATCCCTGCTACAATCTTGTCCAGCCTTTGAAAGCAAGCAAGATTGTTCCTGGTGAATATTTGGATGAGATAAGAAGGGATGCCGCAAGCCAGAGCCAGTCATCTAGTTAGCTGGGCTATGCATCTGAAGCCTCATCTACGCTGACCATTTACTGCAGATTCAAGCCAGCAATGGTTTCAAACCTCAGGAAAAGAAATTCTGCCTAAACATGAGGAAGAATTTCCTGACAGTAAAGAGCTGTTCAGCAGTGAGAGTGTAGTGGAGTCTCCTCTAGAGGTTTCTAAGCAGAAGCTGGATGGCCATCTGTTGGTGGTGCTTTGATTGTGTCTTCCTGCATGGCAAAATGGGGTTGGACTGGATGGCCCTTGGGGTCTGTTTCGGCTCTTAAGGCTCTATGACTATATAACACCCCCAAAGTATAACCTACAGGTTTTTAAATGCACGATATATAAAGATATATGATATATAAAGATGTCTCGGCAAAACACTATTGATAGGAAGGGCATTGTGGGCAAGCATACAGATACGGAGTTTGTTCTGTTCCACTGTGGCACAAGGTGGAGGATTCTTCTAAGTCAGTGGTTCTCAACTGGGGGGCCATCCAGTTGGGATTGCCTGATTTTACTGCCTACAGGGAGACTTTTGCTGTTGCTGGAGGAGCATTAAGAGGAGTGGTGGTTCCCATGAAACGTTTCCTTGATTTAAGTCTACTGGGAGGAGGCTGATAGCCGTACAGTGAGTGGCTTTCACGGTGTTCAACCTTATTGCTCTCGTAATTGGCAGCAACTTCCCGTCGCACATCAGGGAGAGCAATGCTAGTTAGGTTTACAACATGACATCAATAACCCAGGACCAAAAATTGTGTTACATAGTATAATATATTTATGTAAACATACTATTTTATGCCAGAACCAATTTGTATGTCTCATTAAGAAAACTGAGTCGACAAGAGGATAGGAAGTGAGAAGACTATGTCAAAGGAGTCTACAGAATATAGCACTGCTATAGTGTGTTTGATGAGTTTATATTGACAGCCTATGGAGGGCTTATTCGTAGATTTGTTTACTGTAAATAAAACTTCCTGATAGGAGTTGATTGGCAATATTGCTGCCTGGGAGAACAGAGGCAGCAACATTGCATGAAGCAATAATATAACAATATGAATACCTACAACATGGCAGATCCTAATCAGGATGCTAGCATTTCTTTTACTGGTTGGTGAGATTGTTTGGACCATAACAATCCTCCTGCATGGCAGAATGGAGTTGAACTAGATGATCCTTGGGGTATCTTCCAGCTCCATGTTTATGTTATTCTAAAGACGAAATAAAAATAGTTTTCCCTGAGAGACCTGTGAAATGCCTCTGGCTTTTCTTAGCTCAGAGCTCCCGGTGGCGCAGTGGGTTAAAACGCTGAGCTGCTGAACTTTCTGACCAAAAGGTTGGCAGTTCGAATCTGGGAAGCAGGGTAAGCTCCCACTGTTAGCCCCAGCTTCTGCCAACCTAGCAGTTTGAAAACATGCAAATGTGAGTATTACAACATTTATATCCCGCCCTTCTCACCCAACAGGGGACTCAGGGCGGCTTACAATAAAACACATATAAAAACTGTACAGTACATTATAAATCAGATTAAAAATTATTAGCTTACATCAATAGGTGTAATAGAGTAGATTGGGAAGGTAATGGTGCTCCATGCAGTCATGCTGGCCACATGACCTTGGAGATGTCTACAAACAACGCTGGCTCTTCAGCTAAGAAATGAAGCCTCCCATGGCGTAGGGGATAAAAGCCTCGTGACTTGAAGTTTGGGTTGCTGACCTGAAGGCTGCCAGGTTCGAATCCCACCTGGGAAGAGTGCGGATGAGCTCCCTCTATCAGCTCCAGTTCCATGCAGGGACATGAGAGAAGCCTCCCACAAGGATGATAAAACATCAAAACATCCAGGTGTCCCCTGGGCAACGTCCTTGCAGACAGCCAATTCTCTCATTCCAGAAGCAACTCCTGTTGCTCCTGACACGAAAAAAAAGCTGAGAAATGAAGATGAGCTCCAACCCTCAGAGTCGGACATGACTAGTCTTAATGTCAGGGGAAAACCTTTACCTAACCTTTATTAGCTCAGCATCAACTGATAAATGGTCAAGAAGAAACTAATTAAGAGGAACCTGGCTTAAGAGTTTCCAAAGCCATAGGTGATGACTTGTTCAGACATTTGGGCCCTTTCCCTAGCGACCCATAGACAAGTAAGAAGAAGGAGATGAAAGAAAATTACAAGGAGAAAGCTGGGAGGCAATGGCAGACAAACAAAAAGAGGCAGCATGAAAGAGAAAAAGATGTGGCATTCCTACATCAGGCATGGGCACACTTGGGCCCTCCAGGTGTTTTGGACTTCAGCTCCCACAATTCCTAACAGCCGGTAGGCTGTTAGGAATTGCGGGAGCTGAAGTCCAAAACACCTGGAGGATCCAAGTTTGCCCGTGCTTGATCTACATGGCCCAAATCCCCAAAGCGGGCAAGAAGTCGAATCTCCCCGACCTTGTAAAATTACAGCTCCTATGATTCCATAGCATTGAGCCATGGTGGTTCAAATGCTGGCAAACTGCATTAACTTGACAGTGTGAATCAGAGCTTTCCAAACTGTGTTGCGGCACATGAGAGTTGGCTGCAGTGCATCGGTGTGTCAAATGAACGTAACAAGAAACACCCGAGTCTATGTAAAATAAGCAACAAATCATGTATTTTAAAAAATATAAATGAAAAGATTTTCACAAGACACGTTATTTCCACAAACAATTTAATAGGACAATTTATGTATGTGTTCGTATCTCTTGTAAGGGGTTGACTTAACCCCGGTTTGCTGGTAAAACTGAATTACTGTGTCGCAAAATGATGCAGGTCGAAAAAGTGTGTCATTAACATGAAAGCTGTGGTGTAAATGAACCTAGAAGGACAGAAAATGGGTGAACATGTTTCTTTTGACTGAACACAATGACACACCACAGTCTTCAGTCTCCTGAATTACTGTGTTGCAAAATGATGCAGGTCTAAAAAGTGTGTCGTTAACATGAAAGCTGTGGTGTAAATGAACCCAGAAGGACAGAAAATGGGTGAACATGTTTCTTTTTACCCAACACAATGACACACCACAGTCTTCAGTCTCCGCTACCAGCAGCAAACAGTCCAAAACAAATTACTCCTTGGTAATTTGGGTAACCCCTGGTTCTCTTTTAAAGAGTTGGCTTAACCCCTGGTTTGCTGGTAAAAATGAATTACTGTGTCACAAAATGATGCAGGTCGAAAAAGTGTGTCATTAACATGAAAGCTCTGGTATACACGAACTCAGAAAGACAGAAAATGGGTAACATGTTTCTTTTGACCGAATACAACAACACACCACAGTCTTCAGTCTCCTGAATTACTGTGTTGCAAAATGATGCAGGTCTAAAAAGTGTGTCGTTAACATGAAAGCTGTGGTGTAAATGAACCCAAAAGGAGGGGAAATGGGTGAACATGTTTCTTTTTACCCAACACAATGGCACACCACAGTCTTCAGTCTCCGCCACCAGCAGCAAACAGTCCAAAACAAATTACTCCTTGGGTCATTTGAACCCCACTGGGAAAAGAACATCTCCCCACTTCTACCCTGAGCAGACATGCATGAACTTTCCACGTGAGAGGCACACTTGTCCAACCTCTAAGCAATGTGGGTTCTTTCGTGTTTAATAAGGATCCACTTCTGACTAAAGCGCCTCCAACAGTGGCTGCAGCGGTGCGGCTTCTCCCCCGTGTGAGTCCTCTCGTGCCTGAGAAGGTCCGACCGCTCGAAGAAGGTCTTCCCACAGGCCAAACAGTGGTGGGGCTTTTCGCCCGTGTGCTTCTTTTTGTGCTTCATCAGGTTCCAACTGTAGACGAAGCTCTTCCCGCAAGTGGGGCACATGTAGGGCTTCCCTCCCTTGTGGGTCCGTTCGTGCTTCAGAAGCAGCGAGTTCCGGCTGAAGCACTTCTCGCAGCCTGAGCACTGGAAGGGTTTCTTTTTGGCACAGGTTCCCCCACAGAAGGCTTTCCCGCAATAAGAACATCGGTGCGGTTTTTCCAACGCTTGTGTCTGCTGAAGCTTTATTACCGGATCGTGACGGAGACCAACATTTGTGCCACACACGGCATCGTGAAATGGTTCCTCCCCGTCTTGCGCTGCTTCACAATGGAAAAGTCCACTGTCCTCCCCAAAGTTTTCTGGAAGTCTAGCGTTTCCAAATAAATGTTTGTTCAAGGTCTTGTTTTCCACCCCAGGAATGAAATCCCTTGTTCCGTTCCTTGGATGGTTCCTTTGTTGCTTCTTTAAACTGTGAGGATCACAAGATGTTTTGCCTTTTTTATCCAACTGAAGAAGACTTTCTGTTGTTCCCCTTTGAGGTCCTTTATTTGGCTTCATCAGTTTGGAACGAATAGAACACTTCTCTGGACTTTTTCTCAGCTCAGAAGATCCCTGAAGTTCCTCTTGATGCTTGCTAAGTTTGGGATGATCGGGAATCTTCTCCTCACACTCACTCACCTGCATACAGCCTTTAGGAATATAAAAGTTACAAAAAAGGTTTGTGATAGACTTGCACTAGGGCAGTTTTAAACAGACACTAAAATCACGTTAGGAAATTGATTAAAATGGCCGGGCTGTGGCGCAGCTGGCTAGTAACCAGCTGCAATAAATCACTACTGACCAAGAGGTCATGAGTTCGAAGCCGAGGTCGGGTTAAGCCCCCAACCATTAAATAGCCCAGCTTGCTGTTGACCTATGCAGCCCCGAAAGAGAGTTGCATCTGTCAAATAGGGAAATTTAGGTACGCTTTATGCGGGAGGCTAATTTAACTGATTTACAACATCATAAAACTGCCAGCAAAACACAAGGAAAGGAATGAGGAAGTACAGCCACTAGTGCACAGTGAAGCAACAGCTCCCCCTGTGGCCGGAATCGTGAAGCTGGAAAAATATGTTAAATGCCTCTGTGTCTGTCTATATATGTTGTTTGTCTGTTGGCATTGAATGTTTGCCATATATGTGTTCATTGTAATTTGCCCTGAGTCCCCTTCGGGGTGAGAAGGGCGGAATATAAATACTGTAAATAATAATAATAATAATAATAATAATAATAATAATAATAATAATAATAAATAAACCGAATCGGTTCTGCTGCGGAGCGCCTATACAAACACCCCAGGAACCAGTTCAAGACTGGAATAGAGGCAATAGTATTTATTTATTTATTTATTTATTTAAGTATTTCTACCCTGCTGAATGCAGATCAAAACCAAACCCAGACATCAAACTTCCTGGAAAATGTGATATCTTTCCCCTTAACCAGCTCACTGAAAAGTGTTGATGCACATTTTCCTGACAATTGCTCCACATTTTCCCCTCCCAGTTTCACGCCCTCCATGGGATATACTCTGCTTGGATGCTGGATATTTTCTAGCTTATTCTGGACTTTCCAGTGAGTTTTTAAACATGCTGTTTCTGGCCTAATGTGTGCTGCAGAGTGCATTGGGGGGGGGGGGGGTATATGTTTTATGGACACCGCACTCTCAAGACGGCTTCAAATTGCAGTGTAGAGTCTGTGTAGAACTGTCTTGGAAGACTTTAAAATGCCTAGAGAAAGATCTCCAGGTCCTCCAGCTGGACTGTATGGTTATTCACAGTGGACTTGGACCTTAGAATCACGTTGGGAGATCTATAAATTATACTATGTAAGAAAATTTGAAAAATGTTCTGTTCCTGGTTTGAAAAGGTTATTCCTGTTTAACTATGTGGTACTTATTTTGAAAGTAGTTGTTACACTCCAGGAACTTTGTTTTCACCACAAACTATGTTGAGTTGGCTGAGACTCAGTAAGATATAGGGGCCGGGCTGTGGCGCAGGCTGTTGAGCAGCTGCAATAAATCACTCTGACCATGAGGTCATGAGTTCGAGGCCAGCCCGTGGCAGGGTGAGCACCCGTCAATTAAAAATAAAAAATAGCCCCTGCTCATTGCTGATCTAGCAACCTGAAAGATAGTTGCATCTATCAAGTAGGAAATAAGTTACCACTTATAAAAGTGGGGAGGCAAGTTTAACTAATTTACGACCTGGAATGAGGAAGTGCCATCAGAGTGGATGATGAAGCAGCTGCTCCCCCCTGTGACCAGAATCAAACATCCCCTCAGGAGAAGATTAAATTGCCTCTGTGTCTGTCTGTCTGTCTCTGTCTCGGTTCTATGTGTTTATGGGCATTGAATGTTTGCCCTGTGTGTATATAATGTGATCCGCCCTGAGTTCGGGGTGAGAAGGGCGGAATATAAATACTGTAAATAAATAACTAAATAAATATTCATTGAAAAACTATAGCAAGTTTTCCCACAAAAGCAAACTTTTTTCAGCTTAATAAATTTTTCCCATGTTTTTATGATAAAATAGACCCAACTAGAAAATGACATTTATAAACCTGGAACAAAAATGGCATTACATAGTGTTATGAGAGAGAACATATTAACCCAATCTTTATGGTCTTTGAAGCCCACCCCATGGAAAGCAAACTGATATTGGAAGCTGGAAGAACTTACTGATGAAACAGGAAACCGTGAATTATAGTAAATTGTATCGAAATTACCAGCTTCCGCCATAAATCACCATAGAGCGATGTCTTGAAGATGTCTTGTCTAAGGATTTTCTAGGTCCTCCAGGTGGTTCTATGGTATGCTTCTGGAGGAAGCATACTGTAATACAGGCATGGGCTAACTTGGGTGCTCCAGGTGTTTTTGATTTCAACTCTTAAAATTTCTAACAGCCTACCTGCTGGTTAGAATTATAGGAGTTGAAGTCCAAAACACCTGGAGGGCCCAAGTTGGCCCATGCCTGCTGTAGAATCACCTGTAAGACCTAGAGGTGACATATTGTGCCAGATGTGTGTAGGTAAAACCACAGATATGGTGGTCATTCTATAGTCGGAACTGTTGACAATGACTAAACTACAACACATCCAAGGACTTCTTCTTTGGAGGCTTTTAAGCAGAGGCTGGATGGCCATCTGTCTGGGGTGCTTTGAATGTGATTTCCTGCTTCTTAGCAGGGGGTTGGACTGGATGGCCCATGAGGTCTCTTCCAACTCTACTATTCTATGATTCTATGATTCATCTTACCCTGTAAACTGGCGTCCAGGTTATGTATGGCCTCAGCTTCCTTTTGCAGCTGCATTTCCCTAGAGTCAGGCGGAGATGGTTCTTCCTTCACAGAACTCACAGTTGGCTCCACAAACTCCGTCAACATCTGAAAAAGCAGTGAAAACCATATTTGGGACAATGTAACAAGGAACACATCAATTACAAGTACAGGTTGAGTATTTTTTAATTGAAATGTTTCTGTAGTCTGTGGGTTGAATGAAATTGTATGATTGGGGTCTGGTGAAGACTGGAGATACCATCCTAAGAAGATTGAGGCCAACAATGACCAAAGGAGGTGAAGAATTGAAGGTCTCTTTGCTTAGCTACGGCTTATGAGACCATCTAGATGGCTTTTGGAGGCCACTTTCCTTACCTGTGGTCCTATGAGACCACCTAGATGGCCTCTGATGGTCCCTTTCCTTACCTATGGTCTTATGAAACCATCTAGATGGTCTCTGAGGGTCCCTTTCCTTACCTATGGTCTTCTGATGGCCTGATGAGATAATCTAGATGGCCTTTGGGGGCCACTTTCCTTACCTATGGTCTTATGAAACCATCTAGATGGCCTTTGAGGGTCCTTTTCCTTACTGATGGTCTTATGAGACCATCAAGATGATCTTTGGAGGTCTCTTTGCTTACCTATGGTCTTATGAGATCGTCTAGATCAGAGATCCCCAAACTAAGGCCCTCCAAGGTCATTGACTTGGCCTCTGCCCTAAACTTTAGACTTAGGGTTGACCTAAGTCTGAAACGACTTGAAGGCACACAACAACAATCCTGATTTTTGACTATTTCATAGTCCGGCCCCCCAACAGTCTGAGGGAAAGTGAATTGGTCCTCCACTCAAAAAGTTTGAGGACCCCTGCTCTAGGACTTAGATACTTAAGATTAATTATCGGCTGGTTGTCTGCCAGAGGTGAAACAGAACCTGGGTAATATCATCATGATAAATGTGAACCACACCCCAAATACCACCCTTCACTTTGGAGTCCCTTCCTTCCACGGTCTCACCTGATGCTCCCCCATCTTGGCCTCTCGCCGCCTGAGCAGGAACTCCTCGGCCAGATCCACTGCTTGGGGACAGCTCCTCGGCCCCTGATCCTTCACCCAGGACTGGATCTCCAGCGGGAGGACGGCCAGGAATTGCTCCAGGATCAGGTCTTCCAGGATCTGTTCCTTCGTGTGCTTCTCCACTTTCAGCCACCGGTGGCAAAGCTCCTGGAGGTGCCCGTAAGCCCCTCTCGGCCCCTCGGCCTCCTGGTAGCAGAAACGCCGGAAGCGCTGGCGGCTCTTCTCCCTCCGCAGGGCGTCTCCTTGAAGGATGGCTGCCTTCACTTTCCTGTAATCTTCTCTGTCTTGGGTCTCCAGCCTATCAAAGGTCTTCTTGGCCTCACCTTGGAGGGCTGGCAAGAGCCGGGTCACCCACACGTCCTTGGGCCACTGGCAAGCTGTGGCCACTTCCTCGAAGGAGGCCAGGAAGGACTGAGTGTCATTCCATGGTGGAGGCTCATCAGGCAAATGTGGGGCCTCCACCATCTTCAGGAAAGATTGCCACTGCATTTCCCAGTCCTGAAGTCGGCCTTGCTCTGGTTCATGCTTAATCGGAGTGACAAAGGCTCTCCGCAGGTCTTCCCCAACGGTCACAGCCTGCAGGACGGGAGGAGTTCTTCTGCGTGGCCGCGATCCTTCCTTCTCCATCTTCGATCCAGTTGAACCCTGATACCACCCAGTGTCTTGCACTGAAATCCCTAGAACAAAATGAGCATTGATGATCGTTCTGCACTTCTACCAATGCTGCCTCCTCTCTGATAGAGAAGAATGGCAACAAGAATATGAGAAAATGAATGTCAGTGTTCAACAAGAATTATGCAAAGAAAGCATGGCGTAGGAGGTCTCCAAAAATGTGTTGTTGAAGGCTTTAATAATAATAATAATAATAATAATAATAATAATAATAATAATAATAAGCCCCCCCGCAGGTGCCACCTTGACGTGGTGGGGGGGCTTAACTGCTCCAATGATGACTGAGGGCTGTGCTGGCGGTAGTGTAACTACCGGCAGGTCCAACCAAGCCAGAGAGGCCTCAGCTGAGGAGCAGAACTAAGAGCACCTAACCCATTAGCATTATGGAGAAACAAACCCAAACGAAGTATATACTGGCTCGGTCGTCGCCCAGGATAAAAAGGACCGCGGTGGATGCTGCTGATTCTGGACATCCATTGACAAGTGGGCTACGGAATCATCAAACCCCAAATGAACAGTCAAAGAAGCGGCAGAAATACACAATGCCAGAAAACCGCACAATTATGAAATGCTACTACAAATCTGAACCTCAAAGGCGTGGCTACCAAAAAAGGATGCATCAGCTATGGAAACAAGAGTACCCTGACTCACAGATAACAGAACCCCGACTGGCTGACCAACGAAGATTCATAATCAGAAACAAAGTGTTCAGTGAAGTTGAACTTGAAGAAATCCAGAAAATTTGCAAAGTAAATTACCATCAGACCACAGCACAGACAGCAGCAGAGACTCCAGCAACACTTGGAATGGTGGAACAGATTGAACCAGAAGAAAGTGTGGAGCTTTTGCAAGAATTTCATGAACCAGCACTTGAAACATCTGCTGAACCACCAGGAACCTTGACAGCAAGACAACAAGAGCTCAAGGAGAAGATCATGGCTCATGCTGCAGCAAATGCAATAAGACAGCGGCTCCCAACTCTAAAAACAGTGCCCAAGAGACACCTGGCGCCTCTCATGAAAGATGTGAATGCAGCACTCTCCACTGTCCAAATAACATCAATTGAACAAACAAACCAGTATGCCTACAGTGCAGCAGTGATAGTAACAGGAGAGCTTGGGCTCCTACAACCAAGGCAGCCCCAAAGAAAATCGACTGGAAAACCAAAGTGGAAGGTCAGGCTAGAGTTGAAAATCAAAAAGCTTAGATCAGATGCAAGTAACCTGAAAAATATGAAAGAGAAGAAACTGAAGAATGACAAAATCAAGCAATACCTGATCCGAAAGTACTGGCTGAACACCAGAAAAATTGAAGAAGCTTTGGAAATTGTGAAAGAACAAATTACAGCAACAACCAGAAAAATTGAAAGGTATGAAGCCAGAATCATCCAGTACAGACAAAATCAACTGTTTCAATCAGACCAAAGACAGTTCTATCAGAGCCTGAACCAAAAAACAGACACAGTAACCATAAAGCCAGAGAAAACTGCAACAACGAAGTTCTGGAAAGAGCTTTGGGAAAATAATAACTACAACAAAAACACTAGGTGGATAAAGGAGTTTGAAGGAAAATTCTCACAGAACAAAATGGAACAGATGGAAATAACAACTGAAATGATCAGCAAACGAGTGCAAAAAGTCAAGAACTGGACATCGCCTGGTAGTGATCAACCCCATGGATTTTGGCTCAAACATCTCATTAGTTTACATGGAAAAATGGCCCAACAATTCAATGAGATGCTGCAGAAAGGAAGTATCAGTGAATGGCTAACAACTGGAAGAACATACCTGATACAAAAGGATCCAGCAAAAGGAGCAGCACCAGGAAACTACAGGCCAATAACGTGTCTGCCCACTATGTTTAAACTACTGACTGGCATCATAGCTGACAGAATTCAAGACTATCTTGAAGAAAAAAACATCTTGCCAGATGAACAGAAAGGCAACAAACGGAAAAGCAGGGGCACAAAAGACCAGTTATTGATTGACAAAATGATTCTGGAGAACTGTAAGAGCCGAAAAGCTAATCTTCACATGACGTGGATTGACTACAAAAAGGCCTTTGACTCACTCCCACACAGCTGGATCATCAAGTGCCTGGACGCCATCGGGATTAGTAAAAACGTTGGCACCTTCATTGAAAACATGATGGAGCACTGGAAAACTGAACTGTTTGTTGGAAATGAAAGCTATGGACTTGTCAACATCAGGAGAGGAATTTTCCAGGGAGACTCATTGTCCCCTCTGCTTTTCATTATTGCCATGATCCCTCTGTCAACAATCTTACAAAAAACAAATCTCGGCTACCAAACATCTAAGAATTCTCACAAAATTTCACATTTGATGTACATGGATGACCTGAAGCTATATGGGAAAACGGAAACTGAAATCCAATCTCTGACCAACACTGTCCGAATTTTTAGCACTGATATCAACATGGAGTTTGGTTTGGACAAATGTTCGACAGTGGCATTGAAGAAGGGAAAAATCATTGAAAGTGAGGGCATCAATATGCCCAATGGCCAAACAATAAGGTGTCACCAGCCAGAGGCCTATAAATATCTGGGCATATTACAGCTGGACAACATCAAGCATGAACATGTGAAAACTGTGGTCAGTAAAAATACACACAAAAGGTCAGAAAAATTCTCAAAAGCAAGCTCAATGGAGGCAACACCATCAAGGCCATAAACACCTGGGCCATACCTGTCATAAGATATACTGCTGGCATTATAAACTGGACACAGATGGAACTGGACAATTTGGACAGAAAAACAAGAAAACTCATGACCATTCATCATTCACTGCACCCTCGCAGTGATGTTGACCGGCTGTATCTGCCTAGAAGATCAGGGGGCAGAGGACTCTTGCAAGTAAAACAAGCAGTCAAAGAAGAAGAACATGCCCTGGCAGAATATGTAAAACAAAGTGAAAAACCTGCTTTGATTGAAGTCAAAAATCAGAAACTCCTCAAAGCACAGCAGACAAAAAACCAGTACAAGAAAACCGCACTACAAACTAGAGCTGACAGCTGGCACAACAAAACACTGCATGGAAAGTTCCTGGACAAAATTGAAGGAAAAGCTGATAAAGAGAAGACCTGGCTCTGGCTCACGAATGGGACCCTGAAGAAGGAGACAAAAGGCCTGATCTTTGCAGCCCAGGAGCAAGACATCAGAACAAATGCAATCAAGGCCAAGATCGAAAAATCAGCTGATGACCCAAAGTGCAGACTGTGCAAGGAAACCGATGAAACCATTGATCATATCCTCAGCTGCTGTAAGAAAATTGCACAGACAGACTACAAACAGAGGCACAACTATGTGGCCCAAATGATTCATTGGAACTTATGCCTCAAGTACCACCTCCCTGCAGTTAAGAACTGGTGGGATCACAAACCTGCAAAGGTTGTGGAAAATGAACACGCAAAGATACTGTGGGACTTCCGAATCCAGACTGACAAAGTTCTGGAACACAACACACCAGACATCACAGTTGTGGAAAAGAACAAGGTTTGGATCATTGATGTTGCCATCCCAGGTGACAGTCGCATTGAAGAAAAACAACAGAAAAAACTCAGCCGCTATCAGGACCTCAAGATTGAACTGCAAAGACTCTGGCAGAAACCAGTGCAGGTGGTCCCAGTGGTGATGGGCACACTGGGTGCCGTGCCAAAAGATCTCAGTCGGCATTTGGAGACAATAGACATTGACAAAATTACGATCTGCCAACTGCAAAAGGCCACCTTACTGGGATCTGCATGCATCATCCGAAAATACATCACACAGTCCTAGACACTTGGGAAGTGTTCGACTTGTGATTTTGTGAAACGAAATCCAGCATATCTATCTTGTTTGCTGTGTCATACAACGTCGTTGTGTCAATAATAATAATAATAATAATAATAATAATACATAAAGCAAAGTGAAGAACCTGCTTTGATTGAAGTCAAAAATCAGAAACTCCTCAAAACACAGAAGACAAAGAATCAGTACAAGAAACCCGCACTACAAACTAGAGCTGACAGCTGGCTCAACAAAACACTGCATGGAAAGTTCCTTGACAAAATTGAAGGAAAAGCTGCACCCGGGCTGTGGCGCAGGCTGTTGAGCAACCAGCTGCAGCCAGTGCAACAAATCACTCTGACCAAGAGGTCATGAGTTCGAGGCCAGCTCGGAGCCCCGTCTTTGTTCTATGTCAAGGCATTGAATGTTTGCCTTATATGTGTAATGTGATCCGCCCTGAGTCCCCTTTGGGGTGAGAAGGGCGGAATATAAATACTGTAAATAAATAAATAAATAAATAAATAAATAAATAAATAAATAAATAAATAAGGAGAAGACCTGGCTCTGGCTCACAAATGGGACCCTGAAGAAGGAGACAGAAGGCCTGATCCTTGCAGCCCAGGAGCAAGCCATCAGAACAAAGGCAATTAAGGCCAAGATCGAAAAATCAACTGATGACCCAAAATGCAGACTCTGCAAGGAAACTGACGAAACCATTGATCATATCCTCAGCTGCTGTAAGGAAATCGCACAGACAGACTACAAACAGAGGCACAACTATGTGGCCCAAATGATTCATTGGAACTTATGCCTCAAGTACCACCTCCCAGCAGCAAAGAACTGGTGGGATCACAAACCTGCAAAAGTATTGGAAAATGAGCACGCAAAGATACTGCGGGACTTCCGAATCCAGACTGACAAAGTTCTGGAACACAACACACCAGACATCACAGTTGTGGAAAAGAAAAAGGTTTGGATCATTGATGTCACCATCCCAGGTGACAGTCGCATTGACGAAAAACAACAGGAAAAACTCAGCCGCTATCAGGACTTCAAGATTGAACTTCAAAGACTCTGGCAGAAACCAGTGCAGGTGGTCCCAGTGGTGATGGGCACAGTGGGTGCCGTGCCAAAAGATCTCAGCCAGCATTTGGAAACAATAGACATTGACAAAATTACGATCTGCCAACTGCAAAAGGCCACCCGACTGGGATCTGCAAGCATCATCCAAAAATACATCACACAGTCCTAGACACTTGGGAAGTGTTCGACTTGTGATTTTGTGATACATAATCCAGCATATCTATCCTGTTTGCTGTGTAATAATAATAATAATAATAATAATAATAATAATAATAATAATAATAATAATAATAATTTTATTTATATCCCGCCCCATCTCCTTGAGGGGACTCGGGGGTGGCTACACATACCATAAAATACATCAATATAAAATACACAGTATAAAATACCATAATATAAAATACCGTACGTAACAATCACAGTAAAACAACACAACTTCAACAGGGTAAAAGTCATAGCAATTAAAAGAGCCAATATCATGGCCAAAGTCAATGGGTTGCTGTGAGTTTACCAGGCTGTCTGGCCATGTTCCAGAAGCATTCCCTCCTGACGTTTCGCCCACATCTATGGCAGGCAGTCTCAGAGGTTTGTGAGGTCTGTTGGAAATTAATCAAGTGGGGTTTATATATGTGTGTAAGGTCTAGGGTGGGAGAAAGAACTCTTGTCTGCTTGAGACAGATTAGCATTTAATGGCCTTGCAGATTCAAAGTCTGTCTGCTTCCTGCCAGGAGGAATCCTTTGTTGGGAGGAGTTTGCTGTCTCTGATTTATTCATGTCTGGAATTCCCCTGTTTTCTTAGTGTTGTTTTTTATTTACTGTCCTGATTTTAGATATTTTTTTATACTGGTAGCCAGATTTGGTGCATTTTCATGGTCTCCTCCTTTCTGTTGAAAGCACTTTGTGAACTCACCTGGACACAGCATATTATTTGAGGACACAGAAATGCTGCACCACTCACAACCACCATGTCAGGCTACACAGAGAAGCCATCGAAATCCACAAGCATGTGGACAATTTCAACAGAAAGGAGGAAACCATGAAAATGAACAAAATCTGGCTATCGGTATTAAAAGTACTCTAAAATCAGGACAGTAAATAAAGAA